>NC_038049.1:6115954-6478454 GCF_002211085.1 Panicum hallii
GCATGACAAAACAGTATGTTAGCAACTACTTTACAGACTTTTTACACATTGAAAGGGACAACAGTGAAGAGTTGCATACCGTCGCCAAAAGTCCTCTTCGCTATACAAAGAACAATCAACAAAGTAATCCCTCATGATTTGTGCAAAAGCTGCTTCTCTATCTTGCACACGGGACTTTAGGTTGACAATAACATACCCGCACCTATGACAAAAGGCAAAGAACATCCAGCAGCCGTCATAGGCACCAATGAATCGAGCCCCATAAGCATTGTGTGGCATGATCACCTTGTGTGGGCTGCGACTAAGGAAGCAAAAGAAGTGCGCCCGCCGCATCACATCTGGATGCAGCAAAGCATGTGCGGCGGTACGGGACAAGCATCCATGGCAGCTGGCGGGCGCGCATGTCGTGGCCAAGCGCATCTCGCCAGGAGGTGCACTGCGCGGCCACGTTCATGTGGTCTATGTTGCAGTCAAGAAGGCTGACAAATGCTCTAACCATCTTGCGAGGAAGCTCTGACCAGTCGCGGCTAGCATCTACAACAGTTGCATCACTTTGCACAGACTTCACTAATGGGTTAGCCATTACCAACTGGTTATGCTCCAAGCTCACACCAGTGCCCTCCCGCGGACCCCTGGCCTTTTGATCTTTTGATGTATTTCTGGGATTTTTTTTTGTTTGTGTAGCAGGCCACTCGCTCTGAACAATCCTGAGCATTTTGTGATGCCAATTTATAGTTTGCAACTCATGGAAAGAATGCACACACATGCACATTAATATTCTAGGTGGAACGGTAACATAAACGGTCCATCCGGGCAAACGAGAAGCAGTAGCGGTTCATTGGTGCACCTGTGTGTTTGTCATCCACAGCTACCACACATCTCCACATGCCCAGCAGGTGTCAGATTTTTGAATTTTTGGGTAGTCTTCCTATCCCGCGCACGCGACGACCCCTTTTTTGAAATCCGACTTGCCGCGAATTTGGAGCATCCAAGGTTAGGCCCTGTTTAGTTCCTGTACCTGTAAAGGTAAAAAACTTTTTCAAAGGAATCTTGCTAATTTGATGTACTAAATGAAGTCTATTTACAAAACTTTTTGCACAGATGGGTTGTAAATCGCGAGACGAATCTAATGATGCTAATTAATCCATGATTAAGCAATAATTAGCGGATGGTTACTGTAACATCACTGTTGCAAAAATATGGATTAAGTAGGCTCATTAGATTCGTCTCGCGATTTACAGCCCATCCATGCAAAAAGTTTTGTAAATAGACTTCATTTAGTATTTCAAATTAGCAAGATTCCTTTGAAAATTTTGCGTTTACGGTTTTTTTGCGTTTACAGCCTGGGAACTAAACAGGCCCTTAGTTACGCACTTTTCAATGCTATCATTCCATCCCAGCACCCCCCCCTTTGAACGTGGCCGGGCGGATTCTGATGTTGTGTACCGTAGGAAATACATTGGTGATCGACATGCAGGAACATATAAAGCCCCTAGAACGTGTAGGCCCCATGGGATTTGTATGGTGGGCCGTTAAGAAGGAACCAATGCGCTGCAAAGGATTGCTACCGGTGGGCGAGTCCAATGTGAGCGAGGTACGACTGCACCGACCTTGCCGTTTTATTTTTTCCCCATACTCTCATAAACTCTCTGTCGTGATCCAACAGTTATTTTAACCTTTTTTATTGACCTGGCATGCCCAAAGGAAATCAAAACTTCCAAGGCGGAAGCTGCTGAACAGTTTTGCCATGCAAGGGACCTCGAGGCAAAGACATGCGATGTAATTTTCAGAGTGCTCCAGCAAGACGACGCAACGACAACCATCAAACGGAACCACAGTCGATGGAGGCACTTTACTGAATCTGATTTCACGGTACTATATATCATTATTTTTATGTTCTAGAAACCTACCCATGCGTGCTTGTAACGAAGTTAATTAATTACTTCCTCCTTTTCCTCTCCTCACCTTTTCCGAATAACAGATGATCGTGTTGGCTGGTCGAGATATAACCTCATCTCGCTCCATACGGAATCAGTTCACTGGGAAACATATTATTTCGCGGTGCCAAATGGTATTACCACAAGTTATATGACAAACCTACTCTTCACTCTACTATTTTGTACCTCCAATCTCCTTGGGTACTACTTATTCCTCGTGCCTAGATGGATTGCTTGTGCTTTTGATATTGCAAGGAAGCAAGTAACTACTTTTGACCCTTGGTCCGCCCACCAAGCAGTTGCAAACGAATTATTAAATGGGCTAAGAAGGTGTATCAACACCTTCTTCGTGTTCATAGAAGGATACAAGGGTCGAGGCGGTGAAAAGGATTTTATATCGTAATTCAACTACCTACATTTTTTTCCCTAGTCCACCTTTTGTGTATTTTCCCAAAAATTGAAATATAGCAGAATTTTTAGCCTTTTTTTTTTCCGTTTGCAGCCCAAGTGACAGCGGTCTACTAGCAGCCCAGTTTGCAAGGACCTTTGATGGGGCATGCCACGAAATGTGCGCTTCATCTACTTCTGCATCAAACACAAGAGCGGAGCTGTTATATGACATCCTACACATCAGAAACAACAGTAGCTCATTGCCTACTCAATTTATCCAGGAACTATCTTTGCCATTTCCCCAATTCTTTTTTTAAGATCTACCCTGTAACGCCAGCGTTGCACTCAATCTACATCTCTATGTACCGCGCCCTGTTTTAATAAGAACAATGAACGCACAAGCAGTCCAACAGTGCACTATTTTTTTTCCCTTCCAGATTCTTGCATGTTGTGTCGGCTATGAGGGCATTTCCGTATCATTTCATCGAATTCACCCACACGGCAGACAACTGGCCTCGTCGTAGTGTCTCCAATGGGAAGAAATATGCCAACTGCTTTCATTGCATCGCACCGACGTATAGCCGGTGGAAAGTAAGCGCTGCTAGCTGCCTCATACAATCACCTTTTATTTATTAAGAGGGCCAAGCTTCCAGTACCCCCTCATCGGAACTAGATGCATTGGCCTCACACCAGCTGAGACTACCAGAAGCGACCTATCCCCCCGATCCCCAGACAGCGATGGAGGCTGGAAGCAAGAGTTCTGATTCGGCAAATGTCAAAACCAAATCAGGCACAGCGATCCATCCAAAACGTGCTGATGCCGAGTTTATTTTTTGGATGCAATGCCTATTACTTCTTGCAGTTTTGCGGTGAAAGAACAATCATGCCAGTTACGTGCAAACAGATTCTAGACGCGAAGCTCAGACCCTCTTCCTCAGAAGTAACTATCCTGGGAGGCACTACGTGGGCCCATACCGGGGGGGTAAGCAAACACTTTTTTGGTGTCGTTTAAATTTGACGTCGTCGTTCCTTTTTTCCTTTTATGACCTAACGTAATCTCAAATTACAGATTAATGTAGCGAATGGGAACGCTTGTTCTGACACCTCATTCAATCTGTTTATGTACCCAACTCCCCGTTACGACATACGGCGTTGCAGCATTGTAAGTTAATTTTGTTCCAAAGCAATGTGAGCCTTGTATTCTTTGTCATCAACCAGCATTGTTTACGTTCTCCATCCAACGAAAATTTGGATCTAACCGTGCTAAAATTAACAAAATAGGTGCTTACTCTTGTTTGCTTCAAAGGAGAATGGTCCTGCTATGCTTTTGATTTCAATCGGTCTGTAGTGACAATTATGGATCCTAACATTCGACACCCAGTCCGTCCAAAAAAGATTGAGCAACACATTGATCTGGCAAGCAGGATGGTTCCGCATGTTGTGTTTGCAATGCGTCACGCGACAGGAAATCAAACTCTTGGCACAGGGACTTGTACTCCAAAGATGCTGTTAGGGCGCGGCCGCCCACCAACCCTGTTAGTACCAAACGCACTACGGTTCTAGATTCCACAGCTTTTGCCAATTTTTACATCTGAACTAACAAAACCACACTTTCGTTTGCGACAGGTATAATTCTGGAATCGAAGCAGTTGATTGCATGCGGTGGTACAACGGTAACAGAGTCTACACACCCCCAAAAGATGTATGGTACCCATCGAGTTCCTCTTTGGTAACAAAATGAAAAGGGTAACCAAAATCTTTTTTCCCTTTCTTACTGATCGGTGATAAGCAGGGAATTGCAACAAACACGGGGAAGGGCCTCGCCCTACAGCTCATCTCCATGGAAAACCAATGCAGCAACCACGCCAGTTCTGCGTTATGCCCTGAGCACAAGGCCTTCCACTTCAGGCAGGACTAAGAAAAAATCAAAGACTGCAGGGAGGGATGAGTGTGAAGGGAGTAATGCAATGTCAACTGGAAGCACGGACGGCAACTCCACCGAGTCGCCGTGACCTTTATGCAATCATGGCCTAACGAAACTTTTCTGCCTAGTTTGCTCTAT
This sequence comes from Panicum hallii, assembly GCF_002211085.1. Taxonomy (NCBI): domain Eukaryota; kingdom Viridiplantae; phylum Streptophyta; class Magnoliopsida; order Poales; family Poaceae; genus Panicum; species Panicum hallii. Next base: position 6,120,344 of record NC_038049.1, read on the forward strand.
GATGTGGTCAGCATAACTATTTGCTTTGGTGTAATAAATTCGAGCACTCCTATGGAATATGCCTGTACCTTTTCAAATTCAAGCTCAAGTCCAGAGCTATGTTTTCATGTTTCCAAACCCCTCAGTGTGCACCCACATGGATGAATACCTTATCACATTTACTCAATCCTTGTTTGGAAGTTGGTCTTGAATTGGTTATATAACTGATATAGTCTCGTTGGCCGATCACGCGCAAAGGCTGCAATGCGCACAAACGAAATCGGTGCATATGAGGCAACTTTTATTACACACCCAGCACAGTAATGAAGACAAATTTCAAAATGGAAAACAATGGTAGCTAAAGCCACCAGAACACGTGCAAAATGAATGCTTACCATTTAACAACGACCTCGTGCTCATCGGCGGCCTCATAGCTGTGACATCCCGGCCCAACAAGAATGAATTTGAGCCCCACTAGAGGTCTAAGTGTGAATGGCATGGCATGTGTAGGGAGTTGTCCCACCTTGCTAGTTGAGAGTGAGACTCACTAACGTATAAACCCAAGTGCCAAGTGCATTTCAACCCCCGGGTTAACCCTTTTACGCGAAGCGAGGACGAAAGCGTAAGCGGGGTTGGTGCGAGTGCGTGTTTTACTCAAAATGCGAGTAGAACTGAGCCATATTTGGAACTGGGACGTTACAATAGCGTTCCTCATCCATGGGAATCAGGAGGGGCCGGCTCGAGTGGGGGCCGGCGAAGGGGGCGGCTCGAGTGGGTCAAGCGCCAGCGTGAGGGATATATGGTTCAGGAGTTCAACGGTCAGATGGGTTCATTGGGCTGTTGGTCTGATGGGGCGGGTGGCTCGTTAAGCTCGCGAGCCAGCTCGAGTTGGCTTGTTATACTAACGAGCAAAATGCTCTGCTCGGCTCGTTAGTAAATTGCATCGAGCCGAGCCGAGTCGAGCCACCTACGATCCGAGCGAGCTAACGAGTCATGAGCATTTCATCCAGCCCTACTTTCGACACTCTTGGAGTGACCTCACTATCACCTTTGGGCTTTCGAACTGCAATACATGTCCCTACCATGATTCACCGTCATCTGCATTGTGGTACCCTCTAGGGAGATATGATCCACAAACCCTACAAAAAAGCCTAATTCCACCTTTGCCACCACGCCACACTTGAGAGATTGATTTTCAGCTCTATTCCCTTGCTTGGCTTTTGGAAATAATTATAAGAGTGAGAGGTTAGCAGAGAGTTCATATACTTTGTTTATGTGTGGATTCAGAAGTAATTAACAAACGGTGCAGATGCATCCATTTCTCACGTAAAGCACAATTAACACCCCTCTCCCCTAGGAAATGTGATTCCTGGGAGCTACCCCCTAAAACTCTCATTCCGTATCCACTAAAATTCTCATTCCCACCAAGTAAAAGAGACTTTTAGCCTCAGACATCAGAGCTCCCGTTCTCTCCTCCAATTAATTACCTTTAATCAAACAGGGCGTATATAACGTCATAACCAGAGGGAGCATCGATTTTTCAGGAGTGAAATATCGGGTAAGAAACTTCCGACCTTCTTGGATGACCTCACTGTCACCTTTCCCTGGGGTATTCAACTATTTTTTTTAGCAAAAAAGTTTGTATACGTACTATATTCCATGTATATGATTCAAAAAATGAAAATTTTACGGTATAACAGGCCTCCCGTGTCTTCTTCTCTCATTGAGGCCCAAAAACGATAGTAAGCCCACCTCCTCTCCCTCCCCACGGGCCGACCCGACGCCCACACGGCCCACACGGGCACCTGAACGTGCCTGCCCACCGCCCCTCTTCCCTCTTCCCGAGTGCGAAGTGTCGCACTGCCGCCCTCGCCCACTCGCCCAGGAACAGGCGGAGGACCCTTGCCGCGGACGAGGGACGGGCGGACGGCGGCGGGCAGCCGCGCCTCGTAGCCTAGGCTAGCGCGGCTCCGGTGCTCCGCAGCCGGCCGGGCGCATGACGCGTCGGCACCAGGCTGCCAGCGCCACCTGCCTGCACGGCGCTAAGCCCATGCGCCAGGACCGCGCACGGCGCACGGCCCAGCGCCCAGGGCGGCAGTACTGCAGGTCTGCAGCATGCCGTGGGTACTACCAAGCCACCACGGTGAGAAATTTTTCATGGTTTGTGAATAAATTCTTGCAATTGGTGAATACTTGTGAATTTGAGATGAATTGGCAGCAATGCAGTGAGCAAAACGTTTGTGATAAAATTAATAATGAATTTGTGCGAAATTTTTAAGAAGAGTGTCAGTGCCACCACTAATTTTTGATGATGTCTTTTTCCGAAAGAGCTGATACGTGCTACAGAAGAGTAGCAATGGATTATGTGCTATGAATTCATAATTTAGGCTGTTAAAAAAATTTAGCCTTTGAAAATTTTGGATATCCATACTTCAAATCCTGGATCCGCCCCTGTTTCCCACTGCCATACATGTCGCTGCCGTGATTCACCGTCACCCCCATTGTTGTACCCTCTAGCGACTGAGATATGATCCACTAACCCTAAAACAAGCCTCATTTCACCTTTGCCACCACGCCACAGCCTATCGGAGGACGACAGAGAGGCACGGGAAAGAGTCTCGATCAAGAGAGAGGTGTGCTTTTCTATCGCTAAAAGGGTGTGAAAAGTAGTGATTCTGAAGAGATTCATTGCATTCACCTTGTCGACTCACCATTGATTTTTGTGGCATCATCCGTCGTCCTTGAGTTTGTGTCTGCTAGGGTGCCACCGTGGTACCCCTATAACCATTTCTATTGCATAATAATAAAAATGAAACAATCTCAAAAACAGCTACTGATTCTGATAGCACTTGCACTGCACACTGGAGCACAGTCCAACATTAGTCCAAGGTTTCGTCTAAATGACTAAATTGCCATGGATCAAATGATCCATACTCCTGCATCCAGCACTAACATATAAAGGATCAGCACAGTGGCTGATTTAAGTTATTGCAAAACACAATGACTCTACGCGCGCATGGGCGCGCGCAAATCACTAGTGATCTTAAGAACTGCTACTGATTGTGATAGCACTTGCACTGCACACCGGAGCACAGTCCAACATGAGCCCAAGGTTTGGGTTGACGTACGCCGGCTTGGAGGCCGCCATGGACGGATGGGCCGACGACGTAGTAGCGTGGCCCATGAGAGCAGAAGTGCTAGCTTGCGGCCTGGATCGATAGGGTACTATTTCCTTTTTTCTTTCGGAAGAAATTGCAAATACCACATACTAATATTATTGCATCTACGACGACATGTTTAGAGGGCGCTATTCCCTGGGAGGGGAAGCCTCGCAAAAGACTCCCCGTCGTCACCGCCATGGGTCGTGTATGGGTCGGTGTCGCTCCCCCGCCTCCACCATTGCCGGCTTCGGCGCCTCTTTCGCCGCCCTTCGTCGCCGACGACGCTAACCTCAATCCTTATCCTCAACACCGGCTGAGCCCACCCCCCCCCCCCCGTCTCCACCGCCCCCTAAGGGCTCCGGCGCCATCCCAGCACCTCCGCCGCCGCCGTGCAAGCTCTTTCTTCTCCAACTCCGACCGGCCTCCCCTACCACTAGCCCTTCCCGGCCGCCATCTTCCACCACCCCGGCGGGCGGCCCCCCCGCCGCCCCACCTCGCCGCCGTCTTGACCGACCCACTACCGGTCCGGCAGCCCCCCGGTGGACCTCTATAGGTTCGGATGCTCAGAACCCCGGGATCCTAACCCCGGCAACCCCGAAACCCTAACCCGACGGACGGCGGCGGCGCTCCTTTGGGCCGGCGGGGGGCCGCCGGTGGGTCTTCTGTGATGCCTTGACAGGTAGTCACGTGTGTGACTCCGAACATTGGCGTGTTTAGAGCCCTTAGGGTAAGAAATACCGAAAATGTGTTGACAAGGCATGAAGTTAGGAGAGGCATATGTCAAACCCGGGACTATGGGACTGTGTACATAACGTAGTTCATATAGGAATAGGGAATAGGACATGTCCTATACCTTATCTGTGTTGTACTCTACTCGCATGCGAAGTAGAACTAGTTGATACAGAAGGAAGCTACTCGAGTTGTCGAGTACGATTCCTAAGCTAGTGTCGGACTAGGTTTCATGTAACCCTGTCCTCCCGGATATATAAGGGCGGGTAAGGACCCACTCAAAACACATCAACACCCAAAGCAATACAAACCACCAAACAGGACGTAGGGTATTACGCACATCGCGGCCCGAACCTGTCTAAACCTCGTGTTGCTTGCACCTTCGAGTTCCTGATCTCGGTGACACCCTACTTAAAACTCACCACCTCGGGTATACCCCTCGGTGGGCAGGCGGTAAAACACCGACAGCTGGCGCGCCAGGTAGGGGTGCGCATCGAAGATCCACCGGAGAACTCGATGGCATCATTCAAGTTCACCAGTGCCGTGCTCCCCGAGGGCACGACGCTCGTTTTCGGCTCATGGGTCTGCATCGCAGACGGCGCGGGCGATTTCCGTCGACTCACCATGGACGTCATGAAGCCGAAAACTCTCGCAGCAAGTTTTCATAGCGAGCTCGACGAGTTTGTTGACAATCTCGATGACTTGTTGACCCGTGGCTCCGCCAGGAAGATCGAGGAGGAGTCCGTTTTCAACGCGACTCCACTCCGTGCTGCAACGACCACGCTCGGATCGGACTCGCTCCAATCTGAGGACTTGCGTAGCCGATCAGGACTCGGTCCACGCAATTCGGCCACTGAACCTCAGGAGGCCAACAATTCTGAGTCTCTCTCCGCATTGGAAAAGGACTTGGACTTTTTACTCCAAATCGGGAAACCCAAAACCGCGGCACATCGAGGGGCTGTGGGTCGCCTTGGGGACGATGGTCTGATGATCACCTCCACCCCAGAAGGTCGTTTCGTGCATTGGAAGGGTATGAAACTCTCCGATCTACTCGAACATGAAGATCGACTCGTGGCACACCTCGAGCCCTTGCCTTTTCAGGAGGGCAAGCCATTAGCCACCACGGCAGAAGAATCGACCGAGCTAGTTGAAGAGAGCTCCGACGAACTCATATCACGCCAAATGTTGATGGCAAAAGAGGGGGAGGATGATGGCCTCTCACCCAACGAAACACTTGACATGATATTCGAAGATGAGGCCACAGCCAACGCCGGCGATGAAAATGACACCGAGCGTGAGGCACGAAGGGCCAGGAACAGAGCCCGTGCAGCCCGGCGAAGGAGGGTCAATGAGTGCATACGATCTATGCATCGTGAACTGGACGCCGAATTCACTGTCGTGAGCGAGCGGGGCTTCAGAACCCCCGTGGCTAACATCGCCAGGGTAACCGCCATACTCGAATGCAGCAACGATCTAAACCTGCGCCAAGCACTTCGCTACGCGCAGAGAGCATGGATCCAGCTCGATCGATAAAACCCGGTGTCAGCCATCGAAGAAGAACACATGGGCGAAAGCCGTAGCCAGGCTAATAGTCGAACGGCAGGCGGCCGTCCTCGACATCAACGAAGCAATAACAATGACAACGCTCGTGGAAGTCAGGCCACTGGTGGGAAGCAGCAGCCACCTCTAGGAGGCAACCCGCAACAACCTAATCATCCCAACCATCGAAATCCTCAAGACTTACCCATTGAAGACCTGTGCTAGAAAATCAATGAAGGACGCAATGCGTGATCCATAATTGATTCCAGACGCAGAGAGCGTGAAGTAGCCGATCCAGAAGGTACCGACTGCAGTGATCGCTTTCCAGCGTTCACAGCACGGTTCAACAGTTACAAGTACCCTGAGGGCTTCAAGCCAATTGGGATCACTAAGTACGATGGCAAACAAACTCCTCAGCAATGGCTACGATGTTACTCTATCGCCATAGAAGTCGCAGGAGGCTCCAACGCCACCAAGGTCGTCTACTTCCTGATGGCTTTGGACTCTGCACCGCTCACATGGCTGGAGAGTCTCAGCAACAACTCGATCGACTCCTGGGAGGGGCTCAAGAAAGTCTTCATCGACAACTTCCAGGGGGCGATCACCTGCGTAGGTACTCTTCATGACCTTGCTCAGTGTAAACAGGAACGCAACGAGCTCCTACGATCATACACACCCCGTTTCTTTGACGTACGAGCCACCATTATGAACATCTCGAAAGAGGATATCATCGATTGCTTCTACAATGGCCTCACCGACCTAGGCATCTATAGAGACTTTGGGCAGAACAGACTAAAAACTGTTGCAGGACTTCGTGACATGATGCACGATTGGTCCGAGCAAGAGGAGAAGATGCGTGAATGGTTCCCGAGGCGCACCGACAACAACCCGAGGCGCACAAATGACAACCGTACCGACAAGAGCCAGCGGGACTACTCGTGTTCATCCCGAAAGTGCAAGCCAGATGACCTTATTGCGGCTGTGGATCGTCCTCCGCGAGGCAGGAAGACAACAACGCAAGAGCAATTCGAAAAGCTCTTGTAGAAGAATTGCACATGGCATCCAGGTACCAATCATGCGGCAATCGATTGTTACAACCTCCGGAGGACATTCAGCAATCCCAGCAATGACAAGAAGAACAAGTCAACGGATAAAGAGCCCGAAGAGGACGACCAAGGGGACAAATCGCGCAACGCGAAGTTCCAAAATGCCTCAAAAACTGTCAATGTCATCTTCGGAGGTGACGAAGAGTTCAGTTCCAGGAGGGAACAGAAACTACTATTCCGAGAAATCATGTCCGTCGAGTCGGCGGTACCACGACCACTCCGATGGTCGGAGGTCTCCATTTCGTTCTCACAGGATGATCAATGGACCAGCTTCTCGGAGCCTGGCAAATTCTCCCTGGTCTTGGACCCAGTGGTGGCAGAGGTTAAGCTGACCAGAGTACTCATCAACGGCGGAAGCGGTCTCAACCTTATCTTCGCCAGCACGTTGAGAAAGATGGGCTTAGACTTAACGGACATGCTCGTCCTAAGCAAGTCTCCCTTCTACGATATTTTCCCAGGCAACACAGCGCATCCACTTGGCACGGTGGTCCTTCCAGTCACCTTCGGCACGAGGGAGAACTACCGTACCGAGTTCATCAAATTCGAAGTTGCCAACTTCGAATCTTCATATCATGCCATACTAGGCAGGTCGGCACTGGCCAAATTTATGGCAGTGCCGCACTATGTTTATCTACTTCTCAAGATGCCAGGGTGAAGTGGGGTACTCACTCTCCGAGGCGACTTGAAGAAGTCGTATGACTGCAACCAGGAGGCCATCCAGTACGCTTCGACTACGCGTGTGCCAGATGCTTTAGGAGAAGTACTCGCGGCCGCGCAACAACTCTCCCAAGCCAGGCTAGAAATCCCAACAAGGAAGTCAAGCCAGTCGAGCATCCAGTCGACCGGCGACGTGGCCCACAAGACGATCCAGCTCCAGGAGGGCGACTCATCTAAGACCACTGTCATTGGTGTAGGCTTAGGTGAGAAATAGGAAATCACGCTCGTCAGGTTCCTTCGGGCTAACCGAGACATATTCGTGTGGAAACCAGCGGATATGCTAGGGGTGCCTAAGGAACTGATCGAGCATAGTCTAAATGTACACGCACAAGCTGTGTCCAAAAAGCAACGCCTTCGCAGGTTTGCTGAAGACAAACGAGAGGCAATCAAAAGGGAAATAGCTAAACTCCTTGCGGCTGGCTTCATTAAAGAAGTAATCCATCCAGAGTGGGTAGCTAATCCTGTCCTTGTAAAGAAAAAGAATAATGAATGGAGAATGTGCGTTGACTACACCGACCTCAATAAGCATTGCCCAAAGGACCATTTTGGGCTACCGCGCATCGATCAAGTCGTCAACTCGATGGCGGGTTGTGTGCTCCTCCGTTTCCTTGGCTACTATTCGGGGTACCACCAGATCGCACTCAAGGAAGAAGATCAAATAAAGATCGCGTTTATCACCCCGTTCGGGATATATGCCTGCAAAACTATGTCTTTCGGGTTGAAAAACGCAGGTGCAACCTATCAACACGCAATTCAAATGTGTTTCGCCGATCAGCTGTCTCGGAATGTTGAGGCCTATGTGGATGATGTGGTCATCAAGACCAGGAATCCCGAGGACCTGATCGTAGACTTGGAAGAAACGTTCAACAGCTTATGAAAGTTCCGATGGAAGCTCAACCCAACAAAGTGCGTATTCAGAGTACCATCAGGGAAATTGCTCGGGTTCATCGTCAGCAACCGGGGAATTGAAGCCAATCCTGAAAAGATCATGGCCATCACTGACATGGAGGCTCCGGCCACAATCAAGGATGTGCAGAAACTAACAGGCTGTATGGCAGCCCTGAACAGGTTCATCTCCCGACTCGGGGAGAGAGGACTACCCTTCTTCAAACTTCTGAAGCGCCAAGACAAGTTCCAGTGGATGGAAGAGGCCGAGCGGGCCCTGCAGGATCTGAAACAACACCTACAGTCACCCCCAGTCCTCACAGCACCACTGCCGGGAGAAAATCTACTACTCTATATTGCGGCGACAACTCATGTCATCAGCAGTGCCATCATCGTCGAGCGCCGCGAGGAGGGACATGCATTTCGAGTGCAGAGGCCCATGTACTTCGTTAAAGAGGTACTCTCCGAATCTAAGGTACGATGTCCGACAGTTCAAAAACTTCTATATGCAATACTGATCACATCAAGAAAGCTACGCCATTACTTCGTCGAGTACAAGATCACTGTGATTACGGATGTTTCATTGGCAGATATTCTACACAATCAGGACGCCACGAGGTGTATATCAAAGTGGGCAGTGGAACTGGGGGCTCTATCAATCGACTTCACACCACGCACTGTAATTAAATCTCAAGCTCTAGTCGATTCTATGGCCGAATGGAGAGAGAACCAAATTCCAACTCCAGTCGACAAGCCAGAGCACTGGACCATGTATTTTGATGGATCTCTTAAGCTTGATGGCAGAGGTGCTGGAGTCCTATTTATCTCCCCGAAAGGTGAACAACTGAAGTATGTCCTCCAGATCCTTTGGGAGGTATCCAATAACGAAGCCGAGTATGAAGCCTTGCTTCACGGGCTACGTTTGGCGATATCACTAGGCATCAAGCGACTACTTGTATACGGCGATTCACTTCTAGTCATTCAGCAAGTCAACAAAGAGTGGGACTGCAACAAGGAGACAATGGACGCCTACCTACAAGAAGTGCGAAAGCTGGAAAACAAATTTTCCGGATTGGAGGTTCATCACGTGATAAGGGAACACAATATCGGCGCAGATATACTATCCAAGCTAGGATCCTCCCATGCACAAGTCCCAGCGGGAGTCTTCGTCCAGGAGCTGAAGCAACCATCCATCAAGTTCTCACCTTAGATAAACACCGATACTGACCCTCAGAAGTCCGATCGGGAGGTTATGATGCTCGGGGAGGACTGGAGAGAAACTTATATCGACTTCATCCGGAACCAAAGACTACCAGCGGGGGTGTACGCAAAAAGCGCAGTGGCAGCTCGTGTCATGCGCAGAAGCAAAGGTTTTGTCCTAATCGACAATAAACTCTACCGGCGTGGCGCATGATCAGGTGTACTCATGAAATGCGTCACGGGAGAAGACGGCTATGACATACTGCGGGAGATACATGAGAGAGTATGTGGCAACCACGCAGCTTCAAGAACGCTAGTCGGGAAAGCATACAGAGCTAGTTTTTGGTAGCCCACCGCAGTTTCAGACGCTGAAGACCTGGTGCGGAGAGGCCAAAACTGCCAATTCTTTGGCAAGCAATCTCACGTCCCAGCCCACAATCTTATCACCATACCGCCATCCTGGCCATTTGCCTGCTGTAGCCTTGATATGATTGGGCCATTTACAACGGTGCCAGGCAGTTTTACCCACACATTGGTAGCAATCGACAAGTTTACCGAGTGGATCGAGTACAAGCCGATAACCAAGCTCACACCAGACAGAGTCATTGATTTCATCTCTGACATTCTGCATCGCTTCGGCTTCCCGAATACCATCATCGCGGACCTGGGATCAAACTTCACAGCTAACCAGTTCTGGGAATTCTGTGAAAATGCATGCATCAAAGTCAAATATGTCTCCGTTGCACACCCAAGAGCCAACGGTCAAGTCGAGAGGGCGAACGGCATGATAATCAAGGGCCTCAAGAAAAGACTCTATGATGAAAACAACAAGAAAGGTGGAAAGTGGATACATGAGTTGCCACATATCATTTGGGGGCTCAGGACTTAGCCGTCCAAAGCCACAGGGCAAACACCATTTTTTCTTGTCTACGGCTCCGAAGCAATTTTACCGGCTGACATCATGTGCAAATCCCCAAGGGTTGAAATGTACAACGAAGGCGAGGCGGACGAAGCAAGGCAGCTAGAGCTAGACTGTGTCGAAGAGGCTCGCTGCACTGCTCTTGTTCAGTCAGCTCGATACCTACAGGGGATCCGACGATATCACGACCGTAACGTTAGAGAACGGTCATTCAGTATAGGCGATTTGGTCCTACGCCGCATCCAAGACGAGTCAGGATTACACAAGCTCAATTTGAGATGGGAAGGACCGTTCATCGTTAAGCAGATTACAAGACTGGGGTCTTATCGACTACAATACTCCGAGGGCCAAGACATCCCAAATTCCTGGAACGTACAGAACCTAGGAAAGTTTTACCCATAAGAAGACACGCAGTGATGGCTGTTCTTCGAGCGCCAAGGCGGTTTCCTTCCGATTCAATTTGGAGGCCATGTGCCACAGAATTAGGAATGTAAATTCTTTATTAAAATTCGGAGGCTATAGCCACGTTCAAGTTTCGTATAAATCGACTTATTGCCATGAGCATAACTGTCGTTGCGATGATGATTGCATTTTTTCCAAACAGGCTAGGTCCGCTCGATCGGATTCAATCTAACTTGTTTAACGGGCTCATTTGAGGAGATATATCGACTACTCCCAGAGTCGCTGCACTCGGGGTAGTGTTGACTACTTGCTATGAGCATGATAGTCGTCGCGATGAGGATCGCGTACTCCGAACAGGTTAGATCCGCTCGATCGGATTCAATCTAACTTGTTTGACGGGCTCACTTGAGGAGCTATATCGACTACTCCCAGAGTCACTGCACTCGGGGTAGTGTTGACTACTTGCTATGAGCATGATAGTCATCGCGATGAGGATCGCGTACTCCGAACAGGTTAGATCCGCTCGATAGGATTCAATCTAACTTGTTTGATGGGCTCACTTGAGGAGCTATATCAACCACTCCTGGAGTCACTGCACTCGGGGTAGTGTTGACTACTTGCTACGAGCATGATAGTCGTCGCGATGAGGATCGCGTACTCCGAACAGGTTAGATCCGCTCGATCGGATTCAATCTAACTTGTTTGATGGGCTCACATGAGGAGCTATATCGACTACTCCTAGAGTCCCTACACCCGGGGTAGTGTCTACTACTTAACCTATAAATGTGGATGGCAATCCAGAAATCACAAGGCAACAATAGTATAGACATCACTGACAGAAATATTACAAGGAGAAGAGTACTTGTCTTTACAATAACTCAATCCTGTTCTATACTCTCTATTATTTTTTCAACTACAGGCCTGGCCTCTAGAAAGTACTCGCTGAACTGCTCTTCAGAGCATTCCGCAGCTGCACCCTGTGCGAGTACTTCTAGTCGAGCCTTAGGCCAAAATGACTTTACAAGACCTAAGGCATGGCTAACATATGTTGTGGAGGCCTCGGCGATGAAGCTGAGGACTTTCTGCGGAGCTCCGTGAAGTCGCTCCAGCAGGGATCGCCCGTCTGCTACGCCGTCTTCCAGCGGATCCACCACTTCAACCAATTGTCGGGCGGCCACCCTTAGGTCCTCCAGCTCTTTCTGGAGCTGTTCCTTCTCTTCACCAACGTCTTGATTTGCTGAAGGCAATCGACGAACTGCTTCTCAGTATCGGCAATCACCTTCTGCAGCTTCTCGACGTTATCTGTACGACGATACAGCATATTCTTCACGTCAGTAAGTAACTCTTCTTTATAAGCTAAGAGTTTCTTAAGCTCTGCGGTGAAGACAGTGTTTCAGAACACAAGACCAAATGCTAAAGAAAGTACTCGAGCGAGGAAAGGACTTGCCTTGATGCGCTTTTTTCTGCTCCTTGAGCTGTTCTTGGAGCTTGGAGTTGGACTTCTCAAGATCACGGATGTCGTTCTTGAGCAGCCATGTTTCTCGTGTCCGCTCCTACTTCAGCTTGTTGAGCTCTTTGCGAAGATCGATGTTCTTTTGGATTTCTTTCTCGATGCGTCGATCCTTCATTTGGAGCTCCTGGAGGCCACTCTCGACTGCCTTCGGCTTCTCAGATTTTTCTTGAGAGCGTCTGGCCACATCCTGTATAAGGGGGAAGACTGAGAAGACAAAACAACTCGACAAAGCATAATGGCAGAAGAACAGTCATGCCTTACAAGGGTAAACCTGTACATCTACTTGGAGATTTTCTGGAAATACCACATGTTGTCGTCCGAGAGGAGAGGATCATCCAACAGATCATTGGTGAAAATGTTCTCGAGTCCTCTCCCAGGCATCAACAGAATTCCAGAGTTGCCAGAAGTACCCGCAGCCTCTTCAGTCGATGGCTGCGGGGCACCTGCAAGTCAAAAAGCGTTCAATAAATGAAGCCTACGATCTAAGCAGTTAGCTGCAGGGGGTCAGATACTTACCTGTGCCTTCCGCAGGAGCGGCATCGGTGGCCTCGACTTGCTCACCACCACCAGCACTGGATTCAATTTGCTGGGGCTCGGGAGGTGGCGGGCCGGGCAGAGTCGCGTCCTCATTCCTGGGCGGCAGTAGTTGTGCGCTTTCTGCTTCAGGTTGTCTAACTGGCGGCTCGGGGGCTGGAGTAGCCGAGATAGGCTATGGCTCATACAACCCCCAAAGCAGACGAAGTCCTAACAAAGCAGAATTAGATATATCATCGAACAAGTCAAAAGAGCAGAAGATACATTATGAACAAGGAACTGCACTCACAGAGAGCATTTCTTCATGGTGGGCTTCTTAAGCCTCAGTACCCGTGGTTTTACAACCACGGTACTCATTACCAGTGGCGGGGTCACACCAGCTGAGGGCGCAAGATGCCCCGGTGAGGTACCCGCCACGGCAATGGTCACGACACCTGCAGAAGAAGTTGACGGGTCCATCCCAGCAGTTTCTGCAGAACCACCTGCTGGAACATCATCCCCAGCAAATGCGGTCCCGACCACCTTTCGGCACTTGGGGTCGGGAGGAGAAGAAGAAGGACTGCAACACAGACAAAGTAAGAATCTAACAACCACAGGACTTGACAATTCCACAAGACGGCGGTCCCATACCTGGTGGATTCGACTACGTTCGCTTGGTGCTTGCGTACCACCCGACGACCCCAAGGGACCGATGGCAAGGCTTCTACCAACTCCACGGATGATCCGGGGGAGTTGTTCTTGTTCGCCTTCTCTTCAACTGCCTTCTCTGCCAGGGGGATCTCGCTCTCGGTTGTCTCGCTGCTGGGTAGATCATCAGACGATTGAGCCCTTTTCGCTTCAGCTGCGGCGCTGGGGAGAAGGTGGTACGGTCGGGGGACATTGGATTGTGGCGGATAACTCCGATACAACACCGTGTGTCCCTGCAGAGGATTCTCAGTTAGCGGAAGTTCCAGAACAATAGAAAGTATTCCAAGTAATCGAAAGCTTATCGGTTGTGGAGGATTTTGTGCGGAGAACAGTCTAGGATGTAGGGAACTGTGTTCACATCCAGCAGCACCCGCTTGACCCGGATGAGCACGGCATCGTTAGTCAATTCCTCTGCGCACATCCGAGATGGGTCTTCAGCACCCATATACTCGAAGCCTAACGTATGGCGTTGCTGGATGGGTTGGATTCGGCGTTTGAAAAATGACAACATTACAGACGCGCCAGTCACCCCCATTTCCTTATGGGCTGCTATGAGAGCTAGCAGTTCCTCGACTTGGTCCATGTCCCCCTTGGAGGGCTCGGCGTTCCACTCCGGCCGTAGGACAGGGGGCTTACCCGATCTTTCAGGGAGTTGGGGGGCATGGTTTTCGATGTAGAACCAATGGTTTTTCCATCCAGAAATGTTGGAGGGGAATTTGTAGGAAAGATATTTGTCATCAGCATGTTGCTTAAGCTGAATGCCAGCGCCCCTTACAATGGATGGATTTTTGGAGGTAGATTGCGGTTTTACATGGAAGAGATAGCGGAAAAGATCCCAATGGGGTTCAATTCCAAGGAAAGCTTCACAAAAGTGGATGAAAATAGCAATGTGGCAGATCGAGTTCGGGTTGAGATGATGATGCTCAAGCCCGTAGAAATAAAGAAGGCCACGGAAGAAGGAACAAGTGGGGAGGGCCAAACCCCGTTCAGCGAAATGGTAGAATGAGACGATTTCGTCTACATTCTCCATGGGAAGAGATTGGCGAAAAGAAGAGTGCCAGCTGACCAGATCTTTCCCCTGAAGCAAACCCTTAGAAACAAGATTCAGGAGGTCGTTATTGGAGCACTTATTGTAAGTCCACTCCCCGGAAGGCGGCTGCGATTCCTTCCCCTTCCCATCCTTCTTGTTGGATCTCTCGGGCGCCATTTCAGATCTGTTTGTTACGAGCCGCTTTACTCGCATGCGCTCGGGGGCTGCAGAGAAGGGGTGGAGAGATTCGGCTAGCTTGGGGCTTGTCAAATGAGGTGAAGGTGGAGCACGGATCTGATTGGGGACTCAGAAATTACTCGGCGGATTGAAGATTGGAAGCACGGGTTTTACCCTAAGTTACCGCGGGGTTAAATAACCAGCGGCCGGATACAGGTTTAATGTTCCGAAATTGAAGAGTCGTCATAGGGAATATTCGGAAGATGAGGGGTTATTTAGTGGATTTTTAGATAAATTATTTGATTAACCATTTTTTCAGGGTTAATTGTCCTGAAAAAAGGGGGTTTTCAAATTCCAAATCTAAACTTCTATCATCTGTACCATCACACCAATTATTTCCTAAGGGAATATTTTTTCACTGCATGCCACGACCATTGGATCCTTTTTTCCAAGCCCGAGAGATTTGGATTTAAGGTTCGGGGGCCGCGGGATACGTGGTATCGACTACTTATTTTTCGAATATATTCGAAGAGTAAGCAAGGAAGATTCAAGATTAATATGACGCTCAGCCTATTTTTTCGATTCAACCTAAGACTCGGAGGCTACTCTATATGGAGTGCGATTTTTCATCGCACCCCATACCAAAGAAGTAATTCGAAGCATGAGCACCTCATAGCTTCGATGCAGCCAAAGAAGTACTCGAAGAAGAACTTGAAGATGGAGCTTCAAAAGAAGCCGAAGACTACTTCGGAAGTACTCGAGGAGCCTGCGGTACTCAGCTACGAAGAGCTCGAAGGCTTGTCAGACCCGGGACTACTGGACTGTGTACATAACGTAGTTCATACAGGAATAGGGGATAGGATATGTCATATACCTTATCTGTGTTGTACTCTACTCGCATGCGAAGTAGAACTAGTCGATATAGAAGGAAGCTACTCGAGTTGTACTCGAGTACGATTCCTAAGCTAGTGTCGGACTAGGATTTATGTAACCCTATCCTCCCGGATATATAAGGGCGGGCAGGGATCCCCTCAAAACACATCAACACCTAAAGCAATACAAACCACCAAACAGGACGTAGGGTATTACGCATATCGTGGCCCAAACCTGTCTAAACCTCGTGTTGCTTGCACCTTCGAGTTCCTGATCTCGGCGGCACCCTACCTAAAACTCACCACCTTAGGTATACCCCTCGGTGGGCAGCGGTAAAACACCAACAGCATAACACCGGAATTAAAACTGTGGGCTGATTAATTGTACGAGGGTGTTTACAACTTTGCCCTTTTTCTGTTAACGTGTGCAAAAGATTAGTACTGCATATACACTTGTCTTATTTGCATGGACTAGGCCTGAACATTTTGCGGGTCAGCCTGATAGAAAAAAAAGCTCCATTTTTTGGGCTAGAAGAATCCAGTGCCAAATCCATCCAATAACTCTATCAGGCCTACAATTTTGGATCCAACTCGGCTCAAACTCGGGCTCAGTCCAAAAGGTGAGGTTACACGTCGCTTCAGGTGACAATTGCACCGTCATTTGAAAACCACTATTCTGTATCCCGTAAAGAAAACACTATCCTGCATGCGCATGCATGAGCCATTACCCCAACAGACTAGGGTCACAATTTAAGTTGAGTTAATTAACAACACGAACGATTTGATCACCCCGGAAAATTAAGTTGTGTACAAGTAGCCTTCCTAGACTCTATCTTTTGACATAGGGTACCGTAGATCTCACACCTTGACTATAAAGCTTTTTGTCCATCATCAATAGCACCGAATCCAGCGTGGCCAGAAAAGTTGTCGTCACAATCTTCTTCTTCATTGTCCTCCATTATAAATCCTTTTTCTCCATGACTAGTCCAACAAATATAATTGAATATGAAACCACTAGCAAAAATATGGCTGTGAAGAGTCCTTGAAGAGGAGTAATCCTTCTTGCTCTGGCAATCTCTGCACAGGCAGCACATGAAACCATTCCACTTGTTTACCTCGGCTACATCCAAAAAACAATGCAGGCCATCAATGAACTTCTTGGAACGTCGATCAACATTGTACATCCATTGTCGGTTCATCTGCATTGCACGATATGGTACTTAAAGAATTCCATCACACAACATGAATAATAAATTAAGAGGTCCAAAATACAAAATTATTCAACAATCTCTATAATTAAAAGATTCAAATATCCATCACACACCATAATTAATTAAAAGGTCTAAATTATCCATTACACAACATGATTAATTAAAATATCTAAAATACCGAATAAGTTGCATGCTAGTGCAAACTACTCATAAGACCTATTGACCGATGCCTCATGAACCGTCTCGCAAACTTTGGACACCGAATGCTCAATTTCTACCATCCTCGATGCTTCGCGCCTCGCATTTGCGTCAAGCCATCAACTTGCGTTTATCATCTGTACCATGCAAATTAACATCAAATTCACGCTAAAATTTTCGTCTTGCATTACGTAGCGCGAGCCAATCAAATGTTTTCTTAATCTAATGACGAATACGACCCTGAACAAGTCCAATACGCTCTTCCCTATGGAACTCAAGGGAATGTCCAGTGCGCTTCAAATGATTGTGTACCAACGCTCGAGCGGACGCATGACGTTCTAATGCATCATGTTGCAAAGCTATTTCTACGGAATAAATATTAATTACTCATTAGAGTGTTAAAATAATTCATTTCAGAATACGTAATTACAACCTAAAATCAATACATGATAACAATTATAAACTAAATCAGCTAACTGCACCAAGGAAAATTATCACATGTATAAAATAATAATAAACTAAATCAATTGCTTACTACATCAACTAATATCAACAATAATAAACATTAATTAGTCATTAACCGTTAATAATCCCTCCACGTGTGTGTGTATACTCCCATTCTAAAAGTAAAAACTTTCTACTATACTCGACTAATATCTATTTATCTATATACTTATTTTCATATCTATATTTTTTCATACTCCCATTGTATATACTCATTTTAATATCTACATTTCATACTCCTCTCTCTCTATATATACTCCCATTCAAAAAATAACATTCTACTCATATAGTCATTTTGATCAACTAATACAAGTAAATCACATCTACACATGCAAACTTTAAGTAAATTTAAGCTCAAATGGTGTATAAATCGAAAAAACTCCAACATTTTTTCCAATCTAAAAAACCTCAAATTTCTCTATTTCTAAACTATAAAATGAATTTCTCTATTTCTAAACTATAAAATGAGTTGCACTAGCAATGGAAGATGAGAGGATAAAGTTTCTAACGTCTGGAATAGTTGGATGGACGGGAATCAAAAGCCTTCACAAATCATGGAGAAAATGAGCATGACCTCCCTCACCCGAGCCAAGAACATAGGAAGAACAATGGAGGAATGGCTCGGGCAGGGGAGGAAGAAGGGGATAAAAGAGGCTAGGGTATTTAGTCTCGGTTGGAGCCACCAACCGGGACTAAATGTCCCTCCACCGCACCCTCCCCCTTAGGCTCTCGACTGTCGGACCCGGAACTGATGCTTTCATTACTCCCGGATCCAACCCAGGTCAGGATAAATGTCAAAAAGAAAGATCTATTCTGTACTAGTGTGTGACCATGTCATACTATTGGTGGGGCCAAAACTGTTTATGTCCGAACTTACTGCTACCCACTAGCATTGAAAGAGGAGATCCAGAAACAAGTGGATATGTTAACCAAAGGCATTATTCAGCCAAGCTTAGCGCCTTTTCTTCTCCAGTGCTGCTTGTGTGCAAGAAAGATTGTTCTTGGCGTTTCTGAGTGGACTACCGTTTCCTGAATGCTTTGACCATCAAAGGCAAGTTTCCTATCCCAGTATTTGATGAGCTTAAGGATGGGTTCACCGGGCTAGTTGGTTTTCTTCTTTGGATCTGGAACCGGGCTATCATCATGTTCGGTTGAAAGCGCTGGGGAGGAAGCAAAGACTGCGTTTCAGACGTCAAAGCTGGGGACCGAACAGGCTGGGTCTATTTTGCAATACAGGCTTCAAAAGTAAAATTGTCTTTTCATCCTCAATTTAGTGAAAATAGACGGTAGTGTCGTCAAATTAGGAACCAAACTCAGGCCTAGTGTCAAATAAGAAAAATTTAACTTTCGAGGGCAAAGGAAGGAATTAATAACTTTGAAGTGTCAAATATGGAATTTTCTTAATTAAATAACAGCAAGGTCCAGTATAGTGAACTGATGTAGTACTAAAGCGGAAGCAAACAGTTGGATCTCTGGTCCGAGTTTTTTTCCCTATAGATGAACTTCTAAATAAAAAGACCTGGCTAACGTACGGTCGGCTATAATTTAGGCTGGCCGTACGGCCGCTCCGTTTTTGAAAAAAAAACAAAACACGCAGAGCTAGCTTTTCTTTTCTGGAAAAAAGCTGGTAGAGTGCGATCGGAGCTAATTTTCCCACCAAGAACCAGTCCCGCACTAATAACCCCTCCTAATTTGCTTGCTTCTCGATGTTTCAACAAGTGCAATAAAAAAGAAACTTTTAGGATTCCATAAGCAAAGCTTTGAAAAATAGTAAGCAAATTAGAACATATACAAACGTATTTTCACCCATCTAAATTCTAAACATTAACAAAATTTCAAAACTACCAGTATACATGTGATTGCCTGATTGCCTCTGCTGCTGTACTGCCCAAACAAAAGATTAGAGCTAACCAAGCTGCTCCTGAATCAAATTGAGGTTAAGCTGCAACTAAATTGCTGCCGATGATAATCTGATAAACTTTCAGGCCACCAAACAACAAGCTGTGAGAAAAAAAGGGAAAGTCGTCGTTATGGATCAAAGTTGAAAACTCAAAACTCTATAAGGGCAGACCAAAAAATACAGTGGTAGGAGCCACTACTAAAAAAGGTTTCTAGGGATGGATAAAAATATATTTTTAGAGATGGGTGCGATGTCCATCCCTACTTCTCGGAGCTAGAAATACTTTTTAGAGGTGGGTAACATGCCCGCCTCTAGAAATTGATTTCTAAGGGCGGACCATGACTCGCCCCTACAAATCCATCTCTAGAAAATAAAAATAGAAAATAGCAAAATAAAAAAGAAAAAAGAAAAAAATATTCCAGCCAGCCACCACAAACTCCTATACTATTGAGGTACAGATTTATTTTATAAAATATGCACACTTGCATCACCTGGGATTCGAACCGCATATCTAAAGCCTCGCACGTACATTCCTCTCCACTGCACTATACAGTGAGTTACTTGTGACTCTATGGGGTATACTATTCTTTTATATTAACTCTGAAATTGATTTGTAGGGGTGGGTGACGCCACCACCCAGCCCTAATTAAAAGTTTCAATTTTATTCCAAAAATTCATTTAAATCTTTACATATGGCAAAATAAAAAAAGTAAAACTTCTATACTATAGTTATTGTGAACTATAGATAAAAAAATATGCTGAGTATATTTTAGTGTATATAAAGGTGAAGAAACATCAAAGTATGACTATAGATACTTATAGTCATAGCCATATGTAAGGTACAACTATTATAATAATTTTTTGGACCATTAAATGACCTTAAATGAAAATGTTATCAACTATAAAATTTTAAATCTCGTCATTCTCTATAATTTTGATATAAAGTTTGACTTCATCTAAGATCATATGGAAAATTTATAATTTTTTTTGCGTAGGATCATTTGCAGGGGCGGATCATGCCACCACCCGCCTCTGAAAATTATTTTAGGGATGGGTTAGGCCATCACCAGTCCCTAAAAATATACTTTTAGGGGCGGGTGACACCATCACCCGCCTCCAGAAATACCATCATTTCCAAGGGCGGGTGGTGACGTCACCCACCCCAAGAAATGCTATTTCAGGGGCGGGTGGTGTCACCTGCCCCTAAAAATGATGCCCAGCACTACAGGAAAATAGAGTAATTTCGTCAGCCAGAAACTGATGAAAATAGGCCAAAAGCCGACGAAAATAGCTATTTTCGTCGGTCAGCCGATGAAATTAGGCCGACGGAATAAAATAGATGAAAATAAGTGCTTTTTCGTCGGTTGCCGACGAAAATATGTTCACGTTTTCGTCAGCCTAAGTGGCCGATGCAAACAATGGATATATTTTCATCGGCTTTAATGGCCGACGAAAATAATAGAATCCTGCTAAAAAAACATTTGCATTGAAAAAAAAAGAGTTCCCCATATGATACATTTCTGTGTTTACTAATAATTTCATTGATTAATCCTGTGCATAGAATATAGGGCACGCTTACAGACTTTTACATTGTACAGAAACAGATGAATCTTTGCCCAATTGAAAAGACAGCAGCATCCCCTAGACCTTGTTTATTGCTTTCATGGTCATCACTTGCTAAATCAGATTGAACTGATTCAGAGAAATTACATATTAAAAGAACCACTCCATCTGAGAACAATTACATATGAAAGAAGAAAAGTGGGCTAACCTGACTTTCATGTGGAACACCATTGCGCACCCAGGATCTACAGAGAGCATACAAGGACCCTGACTCACTGTCCAGCAAGTTAACCTTTAGAGCAGCCAATACATAACCCAAAGAAATGTCAGTTCAGGTGTGCCACCGACCTTTTTTTAACAAGATAACAAATAAATCAAGGGAAAACTTGTGATACGGGTCTTATTGAGTAGTAGACCAATTCTATAATAAATATCTACCAATCTTAACCTCATAATTGAAGTATCAGTGTGATCGTAGCTATCTGGAAGAATAGGAAGGTGGAACAGAACCAGGTTGTCTGGCTTCAATAGGAAAATGAGATTGAGATGACGTAATAACATTGTCATATCTTTTCCATCTCTGTATTAAAATATTAAACTCTGTTGGGATTATAGTACCTTATGAAATGGAAAACCATATGACTAGTCAGTACAAGTAAAGAACTTCTTAACAGCGTGTCATCATAGAACCCAGGATCCAATAATACAGGGAATATTTGTCAAGCAAATTCAAGCCAACCAAAACAGTGAAATCATTCAACTGACTAACCAAGTGCAAAAGAACATGTGACCATTAAATACTTACTTTGCGGTCATTAATCACCACAATTGTAGAGTCTTCTCTGCTCCTTTCCCTGAAATCAATACAAATGCAGAATTGTCATGTAACAAATTTTCATTACAAAAGAAAAACATATACAGTATACCTGTCCTTTGGGTTGCCCTGCTCACTGGATGGTGCAACAGGGGGGACTGTATTAACCTAAGAAGTTGCAACACAAGTGCACAAAAACATTATCAGTATTCAAAGGAACTTTAAAATTAATATACCCTAACCAAAACAATACCCAGAACATAGTAGCACCATCTAAATCAATTTAAAAACATATACTGAGCTCTATTCTCTCCAGCAATTTTAGGGTATACAACAAAATTGCTGTGGAATTTCTGTATCGCTGAAGAATCACTGAAGAATCCACTCTCCAGCAACCAACCACTGAAGAATCACTGTATCGCAGTGGAAGAGATTGGTCAGAACTTGATGAAACACTAACACAGGAAACATTGGATGACAAGATCAGATCACTAACCTGTTGTTGCAGGAGTGAAAGATTTTATTGTCTGCATGAAGGAGACTGGAATGTAGCGCAGGCTGACATTCCCCAACACGATGTTTATGCAGAATACAAATGACATTGGGAATATCCTTCTCCATCGATCCTCCGAGGCAACCTCGATCAATGGCTTTGTTTTCAGCACTTTGATTGCGATATATGCTCCAATAGAAGAGCATATGAAGTGGACGCACGACACAGTCAAAGGAAATTTGAACTCCAATTTCTGCCAAATTCAAATTCAAAATCGTCAAGTTGGTGCCTTTGTGCCGAGCAAGTTGCAATACCCCATTTTCAGCATTCAAGCAATGAAAGTCAATTCAAATAAATGAAAAGGGAGAAACAGAAGGCTTCTTCTTTAAGGGTCTCTCTGACAGAGAGCATACCACGTGCTAGCAGACGGTTTCTCAAAGAACACAGCAAGCAGGGCAATATCTTACTAGCATGTTTCTAACTTCTAGGCTTATTTACAGTTTTGCACTAGTTCACGAGACAGATCATTTGATAAATAAAGAATCAATACATCTCACTACCAAGCTAGCGTGTCAAGTCAAGAGAGAAGTAATATACTGCTATTTTTCAAGCTCCCTTTAAAGAAACAGTCTCGGGCAGGAAAAGCCTGAAGGGAAATGTTTGGGTCCTAACTATCCTCAGGGAATTTGTACTGAGCCTGCTGGAGTCAACGGTGATCCTGTATGGTGACACTCCATCAACAAAAATGAGTCAGCATGACGGAATAGAAACCTTTGCTGCTCAGTCTAACAAGTTTTAGTAAACCACAATCTTGAGGAACATGCATGATTGCAAACTTCAGTATCTGGCTGTGGTCTGCGAAATTGGATGACTGGACAGACGTGAAACTTGGATGCTATTGCTACCCGTGCACTCATTCTCTTTTATTAACTTTTGTTTGTCAAAAGAGAAATGTCAGGATATATAGCTAGCACAGGTAGCACTATAGTTTTCATTTTATTCATAAATAAATTTGATTGCAGGTAGATCATGAATACCAGCAGCAGGCAGCAGACCTCCAAAGACTGCCGCGCAGATCTGGGAGGACCGGATCCGCCCTTGAGATGCCCGACCCGCGCTGCACCGGGGGAGGCCATGGCCGCCGGTGAACCCAAGGAGCAGGGTGTAGAAGAGGGGAAACCGCAGGAGGGGGGGAGGGGGCAGATCCTGTCGAACACGGTGTGGATCTCCCAGCCGCCAAGCTTGTCTTGGAGTTGAGGGAGGAAGAAAACCATGGGGAAAAGGGGCTCGTGGGAGGAGGCCCCGCCGCCGCCAAGCTCGTGGGAGGGGCTGTGGGCGGCGGCGGCGGCGGGCCGCGGCGAGAGCGGTGGCGGCGGGGGCGGGGGGCTCGGGCGCGGGGCAAAGAAATGCATGCGTGCGGCACTGGAAGGACATCCAAATCGCACTATTAGGTACCGATATTTTTGTCGGCGCAGTTGGCCGACGAAATTAGGCCTATTTTCGTCAGCTTGCCTAGCCCGACGAAAATATGAACCCTTTTTCGTCGGCCTGCGCTAGGCCGATGAAAACAAGTTCTAATTTCGTCGGCTTGTGTTGGCCGATGAAATAAGCGAGTTATTTTCGTCAGCTTGTTTTTGGCCGACGAAATTAGATCTGGCCAACGAAATTGAGTGGCTTTGGTGTAGTGCAGGGGTGGGTGATAGCGTCATCCATCCCTAAAAATACTTTTATAGAAGCGGGTCGGATACTACAGTAATCTCGCTATATTTGTAGGAGCGGGTTACCTTTCGACCCGCCCCTAGAAAATAACAGGATGTCCCTGCAAATTGTTTTGCAGTAGTGAGCCTTACAGCTGAAGAGTATGTTATTGTGCCCATTCGCTGAGGAATCTTGCAGGAAGAAAGAAAGGCACATCACCTTTCAGGTCCTAAACAATGTTTTGTGTGACTGAAACGAGGAAAGGAAACATAGATTAGTGAAAGAATAGTAAGTGCAGTTAGTATTAGGAGTAAATATAAGCTAGGCTAAATATATCTGGTAACAAACATTGCTAGTTCCATATGATCTAATTCATGATCGTATTTTTGCTAATTCAAAAACACATTATTCCCTTAAACAATTGCATAATTTGCCTAATCTAGAACCGCATTATTGCCTAATAAAGTACATATTTAGACAAATAAGGCAAGAAATGTACTTGCTCTCACTACATATGTACTTATTTACTTATTTACTTAATCTGGTTCATATTGCACATCATATCTGCTTCATACTTTGTACTTGATCTCCCGTGCTGGATAACTTGGGAATCTGCAATGTAAGAACAGAAAAAATAAAGAGGAATTAGATTGAGAAGAAAGAATGTTGTAAAAATTTCCCAACAGTTTCACTGTTTTGCCTTGACCTTATGACAATATTGCTTGATCATAGCATATTTATTTGCCTGTTCTCATAGCTATTATTACTTTCTAACTGCCTAATGAAGTTCGATAACAAATCAGATGCACCTGCAGGCATGACATTCTGGTGATATCTCATCTATAATCCTTGATAACCCAACTAATCTAGCTGCCTCTGGTTGTGCAACTACATCGCCAAACATAAACAACCCACCAAGATCAAAAGTTAAATGGCAGAAAAAGGGAAAATGTGCCAGCTAAAGGGATTAATGCTCAGGCAAAGAGAAAGAAGTGCAGGATTTGCAAATCAACCAAGTCACACTGCTCCAAAATGTATAGAGAAATAAGCAAGGAACTTTTGATTCAGAAAAGGCTTGTGCTTATTCATCTATTGGAACCTAATCTATTTGTCCTGTGATTTAAAATGATGTAAAAGTCTTGGTTCCAGACAAAAGGAGAGTCTATCAGCTATCACATGAGATATGTGAAATGTTAAAAAATTACTTGAACTGAACATTTAAAATACTACTGAATAGTATTTAAATGCCTACTAAAATTTGTTAAATTGCTTCAGATAATGCTAGTAGAAAAGTTTATGGGTTGCAGGCATCCAGCATGTAGTTTTGCACTTGCTTAGTCAAGCCCCTGTAGAAATTTAAAGCATGCATCCAGGGGGCCACCACGCTGGAATTGCAGGGTTTTTGCAAGCATGAGAGGTGAAAAAAAACACATCTTACTCTAGCAAAAACCGCAAACCACTCCGGTGGATTTTTGTGGCCCCAAGTAAAGACTTCTGCCACTCAGCCCATGCACTATGATTTGGTTCCTTTTTGTCCACCAATGCATAAAAAAGAGCCTTTTGTTTCCCCTAATTTAATATAGTACTTTGCCTATTATTGCCTATCTATGATCACATTAATGCATTTGTGTAACAAACACACGGAGCTCGTACTGAAAGAAAAATGTGAAACACACAGATACATCATAAAAACATTGTGCAGGTGGCTGGACTAATCTTTATGTGCTTATTTCTACTGGTAAGAAGCCTTCCGGCAGCAGCAAAAACCCACTTCCTTGCTGGCTGCAAAAATCAGAATTCTACCAGGAGCCTCGAGTTCAGTCCAAAAGAACCTGAAAAAATCCCAATCGCCTGATGAGATGAAAAGTGAGGATTTCCACTGATGGGGGAAGCAACAACCAAATATTCTATATGCATGGTCCAACTTATCTGAGAATAATCACTTGTTTAAAACAGAAAAACCAAATTTGGTATAAATACATCAAAGCTGCACCCTGGAGAGCATTAAGACCTACTTCCATTCTCCAAACAAAGGCTACATGAGAGCAGCCCACATGCTAACAGGATCGAGAAGACGAGAATGCATGTAAAATAGGGCCCCTGGTTTAACAATAACCAAATGGTAACTGGTTTGTTAATGGATAAAAAAACAATATAGCAATGACGAGTAATTCACTGACGACTATGCCTAGCTGACCGATTAGTGTCATTGGGCCATGACTCCATATTTAGACTTTGCTCAGAGAGTAGTGTAAGTACTGGATTGTTCCTAGTAATATGGGATTTTACTTCATCACCGAATGTATCAGCACTGAAGCTTTTAGTATTGAATATATTAGAAGTGTTGCATAAACTAAATAAGTACTGATTACTGCAACATTAGGATAATGAAAAACTGAAGGAATAGAAGATATAAAAGATGTAAAAACTCTTTCCCCTCTTGTTTAAACAAGAGAACCGCAACCTGACACAGATGTAAATAGAGAGAGATGGGATGAGATTACGTGTGCACCTGATGCATTTGAAGTCGCATTTTGTGCTCCAATCCTTCTTCCCAACCTCGTGAGCAACCACCTTACCGTTGCTCTTCTTCTTGATGACATAGGAGGTGCTCCTGCTCTTATTTCTCCGGTTGGGCTTGGTGTAGATGAGAGAACTCTTGACGGTGAAGCTCTTCTTGTTCTTCTCATCCGGAACCATCTTCTTGGGTTGAGGACACTTGTAGGACTTGTGGCCTTCTTGATGGCACTTGAAACATGTCACGGTTGCTCCCTTCTCAAGCTTCTTCACCATGTTCTCACGGTTATCCTGACAAGGTTGGACAGTGCTCTTACCCTTCAATCTTGCCAAGTCCCTCATGAGCCTTCATCATTCTCCTTGGCAATGAGATCATCACATGATTCTACAACAACATTCTCATAGCATTTCTCATTGCAAGGGTTAGAGCAAGATTCAACAATTAAATCAATACAAGAAGTTGAAGCATCTACCTTAAAGATGGATAGGGATTGCACAAGGGATAGATTGCTCCCCAAAGATCATTAGTTTCATTCTTAATGCATGCTCTCAATCTTTTATTTGAGCTATTGTCACACCCAGTTTAGAAAAGGTAACCAAATGCATCCCATATGTGCACCAGGATTAAGTTCCGCACATACAGTAGATGTTACAAGTGAATACCCGAAACAATGCGTTAACGAAATAGAGTATAATAGTACTTTATTACATGACCGACAGTCTTAATCTTAAGCGAATAAATAAATATTTATAACTAGCAGCGGACTTCGACTTCACAGGCAGATGACTGGGAGACATACGCCTAGTACTCTTCGAGATCTTCAGGGAACTCTGGACAATTATCTTGTGCTGAGTAGCATTGTTTTTTTAATAAAGCAAGTGTGAGTATACTTATGGTTGGTACTCAGCAAGTGGAGTAAATTATATGACATGCAAGGCTATTATAATCAAGAAAAAGCTGACATGGTTTGACTGTGATAAGCATTTTTAGTTGAACAAGTTTTATTACGCAAGCTTAACTAAATATAAGTATATACCAATCCCTTAAACATATATCAGTAATAGATAAGCATCATCATAAATAAACAAAGAACATCGCTTTAGATCATCTTAAAGTTTAGTTATCATATGAGTGTCCAAGCCACTCTTAACCGTGAGCACGGCTGATATATCAGTTTTTACTCTGCAGAGGTTGTATACTTTACCCACAATTTGTGTTTTCTTTGATGCCCGGGTTTGCAAGGCCGTTAAACACTTCCTAGGTAAGTGGCAGGAATTCACTACGAGGCCTTTACAAAGATTCCCTAACTTATGACAATCCGCTAAGGTTTCAAGTCAAAGCGGTCATAACCCTCCCTAATGAGATAATGCCTTAGCCAAGAACCACATATATCAATATGTTTCAAGAGAACCGAGCTATACCCCGACGATGCAACCCCTCTTGCCCTTCCTGTAAGATTAGCATAAGCTAAGATTTCTAATTAATTAGCCAAGACCAGAGCCATGTAGTATTGTGGTTGCACTGTTTTCCTGGATGGTTCTCCATGTTCTGATTAATACAATGATCTCAATCATCATCAATAAAGTATTCCATAACATGTGTAAACCAGTGTAACATGATCTCCAGATTATCCAACCATCATCTAAGTAAAAGCAACTAGCATAGATACAATATAAATAATAACCTAGGTTTAATCAAGGAAACTCAACAGAAACTATGCACATCCTTAAATGGGGATCCATCATATTCTAGACACATGCATGCATATAAAATAAATGTGTGTATTTATAATATTTTTAGGACTGGAGTATGATCAAGGACCACTTGCCTTTATCAAAGCACTGCTGCTGCTCGGGAACGTCTTCAGAGCTTGGCTCTTGCGGACCCTCGAACTGCGTACCATCTATCATAACACACAAGTACATACAAGCAAACAAATAAAATAAATAAAAAATAATATACCAATCAATATAAATAAAGCAAAATAATATAATAGAGTTGCTGCATATGTCGTAAGGATCGCGTGAGCGTAAGAATCGATGAAAATGGAGTTAAAACGGAAAAGTTAGGGCTAAAACATGATTCTAGGGACTTATTTGTAGAAGACTTGAAACTAAAAGGGCTCTGACCGTAGAAACCGA
This sequence comes from Panicum hallii, assembly GCF_002211085.1. NCBI lineage: Eukaryota > Viridiplantae > Streptophyta > Magnoliopsida > Poales > Poaceae > Panicum > Panicum hallii. Next base: position 6,148,834 of record NC_038049.1, read on the forward strand.
GAGCTAGATCATAATTAAATCTTAGACCTAGGGGTTAGATTGTAAAACAGAAGGATCTGGGACTGCGGTTCTATTTTTGAAAAAGTCAAGGGCCTAATCAGAAGAAAAAGGACCTATTCGTGAATACTTTTGAACTACCGTGGACTGCGGGTTGATTTATACAAAACTCAAGGGTTAAAACGCAAAATGACCATCAGTTGATCGGTATCCGGATCTATTGACTCGGGTTAGATCTAATCTAACTCGTTGGATCTGGATCTGGCGGCTGGAACGCGAGGGCGACATGGGGCGGCGGCGCTCAACGCCGGCGGCGGGTCAGTGCGGCGGCGAGCGGCAGTGAGCGACGGCGCATCACCGGGGAAAACGCGTTAACGCGCTCCCGGCCTTGGTTTCGAGTGGGAACTGCACAGGGAGCAAGCGGGCGTCACAGGGAATTGATCTAAGGGCTTTGGGGGCGGCGGCATCGGCCGGAGCGGCGGCTCGGGATCGGCGGCGAGGTCGTGCAGCTGTGGGGAAGCAAGGGAGAGGGAGAGAAGCGGCGGGCGAGTATCCTTACCCCACCGCGGTGCTCCTGCGGCACTTGGTCGACAGCAGGGAGCAGCGGCGTGGCGAGCTCCCGAAGCACGGCGGCAATGGCGGCGGCGGAAGCTTCGGCGCTAGGGTTTCACGGGCGGAGGCGGCGGCTGCGGCTTGAGGAACAAGGAGCTAGGGTACGGGGCGCTTAAATAGAGGCGGCTGTGGCACTTGGGCGTGCGGGCCTAAGGCGGCGCGCGGGCGAGACGGTGCCGGGGTGGACTCGGCCTTGAGCCCGAGTCTGGCTCGAGGTCGGGGACGACCCTGGCGGGTGGGCCCTGGCTGTTAGCGGAAGAAGGAGAGAAGAGCGGGCCACGCGGGGAAGGTGGGCCGGGGAGGCTGCTGGGTCGCGCGGAGGGAAAAGAAGAGAGGAGAAGGCTGGGCCGCGCGCGAGAGGAGAAGGGAAAGGCCAGCTCGGGCTGGGCTGCAAGGAAAAATGGGAGAGGAAAAAAGAGAAAAAAGAGTGGGCCAGCCCAACTAGGAGATAAGAGAAAAAAGAAATATATTCAAATGCATTTGAATTTGAATTTGAAATTTGAATTCAAATAGAAGACAAACAATAAAACAATGCAATGGGGCATGAAATGCACAAAATCGTATAGTTCCTTATATTTCTTTTTATAGTTTATTAAATTGCTATTAATTCACGGTAAATGCTCTAAAAATCAAAATGAGGAAATAAAACCTTATGGACCTTAAGAGAATTCTAGCAATATTTATTTAAGTTTCTAATTTAAAAATTAGGGTGTTGTAGCTATTCATGCTTCTTGCTAAGCAATTTAAATTTGCACAACAAATCATCATAATTTGTAGCATGAGAAGAATTAAGATCATTGAAAGCATTAAGTTGTTCAAATTCTTTAGTTTGTCTCTTCATGACTCCTTGTTGCTCATGAATCAAGTCAAGAAATTCATCAAAAGAGGAAGAGTCGGAGTCATCATCACTTACATCGCTTTCACTTTCCATATCTTTGGCCATAAGGCACATGTTTGATGAGGATGATGCGCCAGTATTGGTGCGGATAGTGAATCTCTTGATCGACTCATCGCTTGAGCTTGCGCTTGATTCTTCACCACCACTCACCTACTCTCCGAAGATAGCAAGAGCTTCATGGTTGGGCTTCTTCTCCTTCTTCTCCTGCTTCTTCTTCTTCTTCTTCTTGTACTTGATCCTCTCAACCTTCATGAGTTGATGGTGAGGCCTATCTTTGAGAAAGACCATGTGCCCCATCATGTTGATCTTCTTTAAGCTCTTGTTCAAGATTTTAGCTTACTTGAGAAGCTTGGGGTCCATCTCTTCTTTTTCGTCACTTAAGGAGCTCTTGGCTGCATCCTCTTCTTCCTCTTCACTTGAGCTCTCTTGGATCACCATCTTCTTTAACATCTTGGCTTGCTTGCTTGCAAGAGCATAATATGTCAGTGAAGAAGGTGGCTCTCTTGGCTTGATGCCATTGTGGAGCTCGTGGGCGATCACCTTGTTGAGGACTTGATTTGATGTAATGGTCTTGAGTTCTTTCTCATAGAGAATTGTTGTCACCAAATCATAGTCCGGCTTTTGGAGGGAGTGATGGATTTTGCGAATGAGTTCTGTCTCTTCAATCTTCTTGACATCTAGGGAATTAGTCTCATTCACAAGAACATTCAACCGTGAGTACATTGATGAAGCATCTTCATGATCAAATTGCTTAAAACTATTAACTTTATCAATGAGCATGGTTCTCATTGATAGTCTTCCATAGCTCAAAGAAAATTTTGCAAGCAAACACACGATTGAACACATTGTCACAAAGAGAAGATAATATTATACTTTTTGCAATAACATCATATTATTTTCTTGGTGACCATCATTTTTCATTCCATCACTCACTACTCTCCAAACATTTAGGCCCCGTGCATGGAGAAAAGCTTGCATTAACACCTTCCAATGTTGGAAGCCCGTGCCATCGAACTGTGGAGCCATTCCTAAGGGATCCATCCCTTCCCCGACAAGCTAACTCACTAGGCGGTGAAGCCTAACCATTCCAATAAGCCGATTTTCACAATTTGCCAATGGAATTAGTATTTGTTTGTGAAAAAAGTGAGTCCTGGCTCTAATACCACTTGAAAGAAACCGGTGTTCTTAGTCTAAAAGGGGGAGGGCGTGAATTAGGCTATTCTCAAACCTTAACCTATGGCTAAAATTAGTTTGCGCAAAATACAAGCTAAAGCATGCTATCTAGATTTGCAACTATGGTTTATCTAGTGTGAAACCCTCATGCCAAAACAAGTTTTACAACCTATAACCAATCCTAGCAAGAAACTACACTAAGAAAGTAAAGGCACACAATTTGCAAGTATGAAGTGCGGAAATGTAAAGGAGAGGATGAGAGGAAACAAACTCTTGACTGGAGAATTTATCCTATAATATCGGTAGGCACTAAGCCACCCCTAGTCCATGTTGTTAAAGCACTCACTAAAAGTATTACTTTCCGGTCATCAAATCTCTTCCAGGACTCTTCTTGACTTGGCATAAAGGCTCGGCCACTAAGACTCACGCCAAGTCCCCGGTCACCTTGATGCCACATTCACTATGGAGCTTCCCACGAAGGAGGGGTCTCCTCATCCCCCGCACAAAGCCCTCGTCGCCGCTCCACACCAAGCCGGAGGGTCGAAGACTTGCCGACAAGCCACGAAGACTCCAAGGGGCCGGCACAACGAGATACAAGCTTGAGGTTTACTCAAGAACAAGCACAAGGTCACAGCACCTTGCTCTCACACTCTTTCTAGAGCTAATCCTAGCACTACACTCTCAAAGCTTATGCTAAATCTAAGGATGTGATCAATAAGCTCTTGGGTGGCTTGGAGTTCTACATAGTGTGGGTAGCTTCTCACGAATTCCAGTAGCCTCAAATGACCCGAGGTGAGGCCTTATATAGGCTAGAGATCCACTCCTAACCGTTACATGCTTTTTCCTGAAATGAATAAAGCCGTTGGTTTAACCGGTCACACTCAGCCTACATACTAGCCGTTGAACTCCAACTGACATCCTCTGCTGAAGTCATTGCACTGATGCAATAAACCGATTTTCACTGTAACTTGAACATCTTGACAGCGATTTGGACCATCTTGTATATGGTTTGGACTCTGTCCATAGGACCTAAAAATCCTACAAACTTGAGTTATCAAACTTGTTAATCCCATTGACTATTTTGTCGCACAATCACCAAAATCACAATCATAGCGTAACAATCGTAGCGTAACGGGGTAACTTCCTTACATCACGGCCTGCGTTAGGTCCTCGTACACATGTACAGCATCTAGGACACTGGTGTCGAAACAAAAGCGACGGGTTTTGGTTGTTCCTGTGCTTTAATTCCCAAAAAATGAAAAATTGATGCGTGCCCTTATGGATGATCATAGGATATATTAGGGAATCATGTACTTTTGCTTCCGCGGTGGAAAACACTAGGGGATCCCGTGCTTTAATATTTCCGAGAAGAAACACATGCCTGCTGCCTCTCTGACGGGGGATCATAGGACAGGAGAAATATATATGGATCCGCCCCGGCCCGTCGGGTAGTCACAGATTTTCCCCTTGTTATAAGAGTGTATATATATGGCCAACTTCTTCATTGTATAGTACCAACTTCCACCAGAAAACACAAGCAAATAATGGCGCCCTCACGGAAGAATCTCTCTGCCGTCTTCCTCCTGCTCGTCATCACGGCCGCCTGGATGGATGTAGAGTCGGCGTCTGTTGGGGATTATCCTTGCACCCAGCACCTGAGCGGCAACTATAAAGGGGCGTGCTGGTCATGGATCAACGACGACGACTGCAAACGTGTCTGCAGAGGCGAAAGCAGCGACAACTTTGACGGTTTCTGTGCCTTTTTCCAGTGCTGGTGCCAGACTAGATGCACGTCCGAGACTGTTGCTCTTGCTGCTAACGCTCCGATCCCCGCCTAAACAATGATCCAATCCTTTCCCGGCCCTCGTGTAATAATACTATATAACTTTGTATGTGTTGTGATAAATAAATAAATTTTGATTTTCTCGTATATATACCAGCAACAGTAAAAACCTATTCCTGCAACCAAACGTTTGGAACCATAAATAAATAAATAAAACAATGGCACCTGTATGGTTTGAGCCATTCATGGACGTGACACAAAATTTGGCAACATAACTGTAAAACTGTTTTAGTATCACTGTAATAATGTTAATTTCTGGCTGCCAACCCGTGCTTCTGCATGGGCTAGTTTGCAGAATTTCCTTCGAACAACACATATATATGCTCTGTACAATTTCGTTTGAACTTTGTATGTGCTCCAATGCTAGGAGGTGAACCAATTGTACTACAGAGATTTGTATGGGACTCACTTAAGTCTCTGTAGGAGGTGAACCTATAAACGATGTAGTGGTCAGGCCAAGCAGACAGCGCAATGAGCATGTGACCACCGTCACCACCGATTCCCTCCCTGGTAATCTGGTCTCGTTAGCAACATTAGAGAGGTCCTACGTGAGTTCCTAGTTCGCCACATGCGAGTCTGAGATTGTGGATATTCAGCCATGTCACTTGGGTCAAGCATATCTGCATATGTACACAGTACGATCATGTTCTTGATTGCGATAATTTGATCAACAGTACTCCACATGCTTTCGGTAGCATCAACATCACCTTTGTCAAAGAAAATCGCGGTAGGAACTGGAGGTTAGTGCAGTTTAGCCAAGAGCGTTGGCTCTTGTTGTTGGGATTCACATTGGACTATTGGGAGATGAGTATGTGTAGATTAGTACCACCCGATACTAATGCCAAAACTAGCATTAGTACTGGTTGGTATTACTACTGGGAAGTGGTGTTATATTATGACCCGGTACAAAAGGATCCTTCACGTGTGAATTCAAAAGAAAAGCATCTCTTATCTACCACAGATTTGTTGTGCAGGTGAGATGGTAAGAAAGTTACCTGCGAGGCGTGAGATAGTTGGTTTCAATCCTATGCACCGCGGACGCTTGAAATATCTTGTGTAGGCCTATTCAAAGTATTTTTTGAAATATCTTGTGTAGGCCTATTCAAAGTATTTTTTGAAGTTTTTATATTACCTCTTTGGTACTGGTTGGTGCTATTAGCCATTAATAGAGGCCGATGCCTTTAGTCTCAATTTTACGGTACCGGTTGGAAATCATGTATTAAAGGGGTACGTTCTCAACTAGCACTAATGTGTTTTGTTCCGGTAATGCATGCTACTGCATCCAGCCAGTACGAAGACCTTGTTAAGCATCATTTGTCGATTTGGTGCATTGTGTATGGTTAAGTTTACTAAGGGCCTAATTGTTTACAGAGTAGATTGTATAATCTAGCTTACATAATCTGAAGTGGTCAACAAACACGTCCAACTTATTTGCTCATATATACTCCCTCCGTATCGAGATATTTGTCGTCATTGATCTTTCCTAAAACTCTTGACCTTTCATCTTATTCAAAATTTTATGCAAATATACAAAAAAGATAAGTCACACTTAAAGTACATATAATGATGAAGCAAATCACAAACAAAATAAACGATGTACACACAATATTTGAATAAGACAAATGGTCAAAGTTATGATAAAAGGTCAAATGAGAATAAATATTTCGATATGGAGGGTAATTTGGAGGGAGTATTGCGTATGCCCTCCGTGTTATTTCCGTTGGACTTTTGCTTCTGTGCTAGAAAACAATAGAGGATCTGGTGCTATGTTTTTTTTCGAAACACCATTACAGATATAGAAGCTCGTACACGCGAACACACTCACCCTATGAATACTAGCACGCAAATCGTACCCCTACAAACACCTCTGAAAGACTGGACCGGCTGTTCCGATCTAAGATTGATGATATCACCATAGCCGTCTCACTGTCGACGGGCAGTACCAGAATACCCCTCTTATAGCTACACCATATTTAGAGTTAGACACACTTTATTTCATCTTTATAGCTTTGGCACGCTTTCAAAAGTGTATTAAGAGCGTCTTTGTATGGACTGTGTCGGGCGCTGTAGAGATGAATTCTTTATTCGTGTTTATGAAAGAAAATATGTGTATATAACACGTTTCATGCATGTTTACTCATCTTATTGATATAATTTTATACACATATATATAACATGCTTAGCGGTGTAGTTACGTAGTACAGTAGCGTGTTAATAAATATAGAGACAATCTCCTAAATACATTTATAAAACATGTCTAATTTATAAAAAACTCAAAACAGTATTTCGGATTTGAGGAGACCTATACACGGTTTTTTTCATTTCATGTGAAATATGTGTGTGCAGTGTGCAGGATTCGAACCAAAAATCTCTCACCTCACGCGTAACTTTCATTTTCATCTCACCTCCACAACAAATCTGACTTACACAAGATATGTTTTCGTTTTGAGTTCACCCGTGAAGAACCTTCTAGTTTACTTTTTTGATACGCTTTATGACGTGCCTACATGCTAGTTACCATTCAAAGCATATCTAACCTCGTATTATTTTGAAACATTTTGACAATCATGTAAAAAGCATCTTTACATAACTATAGATATTGTCTGATATGCTTTCTAACATGTCTAGACTATTATAAAGACGCTTTAAAGCGTGTCTAACTTTGTGTCTTTTTGAGATGATTTCAGTAACGTGATAAAAAATCTTTTTTATAACACTACTGACGCTATAAGCGTGTCTAATATCGTGATACTTTAACATGTCCTAGAAATCGTGTCAAAAAGCATCTTTATGCGCTAGCGTAGAGACGCTTTCAGCCAGCGTTTTAGCAGTGAGGTCACCTACCATATAGAAAAATATGAACATAAAAATATGAACATCCATACCGAATCGAGGACTCTGAGCCCGGTAGGCAGATTCTACTGCAAGAAACATAACCAACTAACATATGTTCGGTTCGCCTTTAATTCCCTAACAGAAAAAGATGACAACCTCTAATCCTATTCGGGGTGTTATCGACTCTGCTGCGTTGAAAAAGAGGAGTGAGCGAACTTCCTTCTCCGAGCACCGCCGAGCTTGACCCAGATCCGGCCCCTCTCTAGGTCCCCGGCGAGCTTGCCGGCGGCGAGAGGGAGTGGGCCGGTCCCTTTACTTTCCTTATTCTAGTCATAGCTATTAGTTAGTGTCTCGAGTCTGCCTGGATGGGCGTCGGGCAGCCGATGGGGCTCGGCTGCCACTCCCTCACTGCCGCCGCCGCTGCCGGCTTTGCAGTAGTCGTGCTTCTCATCATCGGCTGCGGCGGGCTTGAGGTGAGTACGAATAAAATAAATCCCCACTCCCTTCCCATCCAAGCGAATCCATCCCCTTCCATCTCCGCCCATGGCTCTTTGGATTCGTTCATTCCCATCCCCGATTCGGCTGTGATTGCTGTGGATCCGGACATCGGAGAGGTCGATCCGGCCATCTGCGCTACAGATCCGCTGGGCCAGGCCTTCTCCATGGCTGAGGCCTGAGTCTACTTCGATTCCGGTCGTCTTCACTGCCTCCGCTGCCATTCGTCCCCAAGTATCAGCCGTGCTTCTTGGGAACAGATGCGCCTCCCCACCGGCGCTCGTCCCCAAGCAGCTACTACTATCCAACAAGCAAGTCGCGCTCCTCCTCCTCAGAAGCCACGCCAATGGCCCCAGGGTTCATCGCCGATCGCCGGCCACCATGGAAGCTCATCGTGCCAATCTTTTACACTCCAGAACTATTGTTCAACCTCACGCACTTCGCTGGAGATGCTTGTGGTTTGTGGTCACGATGACCCCACCTCAACCTCAGCTCGTTGAAGCAGGAGGCCCTTTCCACCCCCGGCGCCCTCGACGTCAGTCAACGGCGGCGAGCTCACCAGCGTTTACGTCGCCATCTTGGAGATCCAGCGATTCGGCTAGCATTTTTTTTCCTTGTACCGAATGCCGACACTTTGTTCGGGTACGTTGGAGGCTGTAAATGTGCGTGTCCTTCGGGACCTGACTTGTACTCTTCGCTATCTATGAGGGTGATTTTGTAAGCTGCTTTTATATTATATATAAAATATAAAGTATAAAAAAAAGAAAAAGATGCCCTGCCGACCCCTGACGGACAGGCCTGGCTCTGGCCCCTAGGCAGTGAATCGCCCGTAGGCCTGCACTTGATTGAAATCCAAGGGTTGCTAGCCGCCTGGCTCGCTGCCTGCTCACGCCGCCTCGCGTCCGCGTAATCACATCCTCGCCGAGACGCCGACGCTGAGGCCGAGTCGTCGCCAACCGGTAGCCGGCTCGCAGCTTCGGTGCTCCGCACCACACCAGTATGTAAGGCAGGCACGGCGGCATCACCGACGCAAGGGGCAAAGTCGAATGCCCTCTGCCCCTCTTGTCTCTTAATGTTTTGAATTCTTGAAGCAAACAAGCGGTGAGTTGTTTTCTTATTGATTTGTTTCATTAATCCGATTGGTAGTGTACTAGATTATAATTCCAGATTTTCTGTCACCATTATTTACTCTCCTAGTCCATGCATAATTTAGGTCTTGGATGTTGTCAAAGAAGCAACCATCGGATGCTCAGAAAAGGGGAAAGAAGAAACCAAGATGATTAGTTGGTTGAACCGCAGAGAGATGCTTTACTTAATTTTTCGCAGCTTCGAGTGATGTTGTCGTAGAGCTTGGCTCAAATACTCTTATTTGAGGTAATCATACTAGTATTATCTGTTGTTCTTTTAGTTTACACTATCAGCATTATTGTTTTCCAACAATTAAAATATTTGTTAGTAATCCTATCACGTAAGAAATGAAAAAAGTAGCCAATGGGGTCCATAGTATCTGCCTATCTGGTTCACTTTAGGGCCGTTAAAATCACAGTGACGGCCATGCTGACGGACGATCCAAGATTCATAGGATAGGAGAATCCCCAGACGGAGAGGACCATATATTTATTTATAGAATAGGAGAATCCAGTACTTTGTCTGGTAGTGATATTTTTCTTTTGTGCAGTATATATATGATTTTCTCCAGACTTCTCCGAACTCTGCTCGCTCATTCTTCCTCGAGGTGCCAACTTCCACCAAGAAACAAACAATGGCGCCTGCTTCACCGAAGAATCTCTCTGCCGCCGCCGCCGCCGCCGCCGTCCTCCTCCTAATACTCGTCATCCTGGCCACCGGCGGTACGTACTTTTGATTAATCTTTTGGCTAATTATTAACGGCGATGTTTGCATACATGTTCATGCTGCCCGCATTCCTGCAGAGGCGGCGTCCGCTGCGGAACAAACGTGCAGGCACCTGAGCGGCAGTTATAAAGGGATCTGCGTTTTCAACCCCAGCTGCTACTTCGCATGCACAGACGAGAGCGCGGGAAACATAGACGGGGCATGTCACATCTTGCGATGCTGGTGCTATACCAGATGCCCCTCTGAGATTGTCGCTGCTGCTAGCGCTCCTATGATCCAGCCGTAAGCCCGTAACACACTGATCCCTGCCTAGCTTTCCTTAAAGAAAGGTTGATCCCTTCCGGTCCCTCATGTAATAGCATGCTGCTAATGCTGCCGGTAGCTTATCTGTGTTGCGACATAATAAATGTGCTGGACTTGTGGATCAAAACAAATTGGTATTTTTATCTTGAGAACATACTATTTGTCCCACCGGCTTGTTCTTGATGACGACCTCCCGTTCGCCGCGCCTGAGTGGTTGATTGCTTAGCATAGTTTGATAGCAATAGTTAAAGATGAGTTCCGATAGCAACTCCTTGCAAAGTCAGCCTTCCAGATTCTACACAGTGCCGCTGTCTCTCGAAGACATAGCGCAGCACCATCGCCGGTCCTAATTGGCGGCGCGCAGCCACAGAAGAAGAGTATACTGCGTTGTTGTCCAAGAAAACGTGGGACCTTCACTACTACAATCCCACATCCATGCCTCAGACTAGTTAGAACCCTCCGGTAGAAGCTCCTTTAGTCTCCGCGCATGCGCTTCTCTCAGTCTCTCGAGAAAAGGCAAACATCATTTCTAACGCCACATTTGTCTGCACTTGCTGCATTCCCATGCTTTGAATCTGTGACCTGTTGCTTCGTGAGTAACTACACTATACCATCAATAGTGACTAAATGAGTGATGTAATCCTTTTATATTAACCTTTCCAAATATTTATAAAATTCTAGAGGCCACAACTTTAATCCAATTAAGTTGCTACCTTTTGTGGTTGTTCCTTGCACGCTCTTGCTTCCACGAAAAATAACAAAAAAATAATATAAAAAGAAAAAATTGGCGTACGAAAATTGATTTATAAGTCATGAAAATTTATTTAATTCATAAAAAATAGCAAAACATTTCAAAAAACTCCTAAACTCCTCCATGGCAACTTATATGTAGTATAAAACATATAAGAAATATTTCCATCTGATATGAGCAAAAATAATGTTTTAGGGTGTACAAATTTCATAGTTTGCCTTGATGTATGAAAGAGTGCAAGAGATTTATGTGTTTGTGAATAATGTATAGTCTAATTTTCTTGAAATGCGTTAGATTTTTTATATTAAAAAAGAAGGTTATACACCAATAAAAGGATTCCATGACAACTTTTATAATTTTCGGACAACTTTTAGATATTATTATTATTATTACAAGTAAAGGAGTAAATTAAAGTGTGAATTATCCATAGCAAACCTATTAATTTTAAGGATATAATACTATCCTTATATATTATTTTTCTAGTATTTGTTAAGAACTATTTGAGATACATGTAGATCAAATTAGAATTACTCAGAATAAGTACACCTAGAAATTCATTTGATAGTTAGAAAATAGCAAACCATTTCAAAGAAAATCCAAAACTCCTCCATGTCAACATATATGTAGTATAAGACATGTAAAAAATATGTCCATGTATTATGAGGAAAAATAACGTTTTAGGCTGTGCAAACAAACGGGTGTTGCACTTCTTTAATATTAAACATTTCAAATCTTCATGATTTTCTAGAGACCATAGCTTAGATCCAATTGGGCTGAAATTTCTTTTATTGTCCCTTATGTGCTCCTAGTCTAAGAAACAATATCTGAAAAATAAAATAAAAATAAAAAAATTGATGTGCACTATAGCTTAGAACCTGTGAAAATGGATTTTCACAGGTGGTTTGTGACTGGAACCAGCTGTGAAAATGCAGTTGATTTTCACAGCCAGGTCTAGCCACAAACCGGATGTGAAAATGATTTTCACAGCCGGTTTACTTACAACTCGGCTGTGAAAATGTAACAGTGCCACTTTTTGAAAACTGGCTATGAAAACGCTGACTAGAAAAATCAATTTTGTAGTAGTGTGTAGTCGACGCTGCTGAGGATGGCAACCAGACCAGCGGGCATGGAGAGGCCGGCCAGCGGCCAGGAACTGGTGGAGGAGAGACGGGAAAGAGTGGATGAGAGTAGGGCACTGGTGGAGGAGAGTAGGGCGTGGGCAGCAGGAGCGCTCACATTTATAAACAATTATATTGATCCTGTTTCCAAACAAGAACCAAAGCTTCTAATTAGTACCTGTCGCTGCAGCCGGGATTAGAGACGGAGGCCTTTCGTTTGGCTGGGAAACCGGACAAAGGTTCCCCAATCGGGATTAAAGAGAAGTTTTGTAATATATATTACTTGCTTCACTGCTGACGCAATGAGGAAACACTAAGATGACCTCAGCAGAGTCTCTCGTGGTAAAGTAGCATCTACTGAGATCTAGATTAAATCACACTATATCAGCATGTTGCCTCATTACAACATCACATACGTGTACTTCAGCTCGCGCGAGGCTAGGGCAGCGGCAAACTTCGGGAGACTACCAGTTCTGGCTGCTGTAACATCCCGGGTTTTTCCCATGTTTCTCATGTTGGGAAGCTAACATGAAGATTGGGAGCTATAGAGGTGGGGTATAGAAGGCCTTCATCAAGAGTGGTGGAACAACAAATTGGAGGCACCAAAGATTTGGATCTAAACCTTCACAATATTGAGGATGAATCCCTCTTGCTCTCTTGCAAGATCTCCTTTCCAATCACCTTCTTCTCCCTCTCTTCTCTCTTCTCCTTGTGGAGGCTCTATTTTGAAATTTTCGTGGGTCTCTCTCTCCATGTTTCCATAGGCTTCTTCCTTATCCTGGAAGGCTGCACACATTGTGCTAAATATACCAAAGTTGGTCCATACCTTAGGCTATCTCCCTTACATGTGGGGCTGCTCACTAGGAGCTTAGTTACTCTCCTCACTGCTCATATTATGAGGAGGATTTCCCAACACTAAACACTCTCTCCACTGTTCTTAGCACAGATGGAAAAAAAATCAGCAAAAGCCCCTTCGATCACATCTCTGTAAGGGCAACCACTCAAAGGATAGTAGGAGACAAACTCAGCCCAGAACAAGTATAGCACGATGACTAGGTGGTGGCCAGAGCAACAAAGCCAAACAACTAGCTCACGCAAACAAAACTGAGCACTAGTACTGACAATTGAAAGGAACAGGGGACCAAATCATGACCATCCAAGCAAGACATTCAAACAATGTTTGGATACAAAGAAACAATGTTTGGAACATACATATTTTTGAGAATGATGCGACAGTAACAGATAAATTAAAGCGGAAGACCGAGTCTTTGACCTTGCTTATATTACTTTAGAAAACAAGGCGAACTATAGGGGCACTTAATAAAAAGCATGGCCCGAGCGACGATGACTCTGTTCTTGTAGGTTGTGCCTCTGATTGAAGAGACCACACTGACTCTGCAATGGAGAACACAATAACGTGATGTAGTCACTGTGCCTCTCTGATGATCCAGTCGGCCACGAGGTTGACAGGCGGGCATGGCCGCAGTTCATGCAGATGGTAGAGGCCTTTGACATCAAGAGAGCTGCGGCCCACTTGGACTTTCCCTATGGTCACCGGATGAGCTTCTCGAAGAACATCGCGCTTTGGTAAAATATCGATGTCAATCTGGCGAGCAAGCCTGTGAATCTGAAGCTCCTTCACATCCGTGCCCTCGAGGATAATAGCAAACTGGTCTTGCCGAAGCTGATCCTCCAGCTGACTAGTTAATTCAGTCATAAGTTGGCTCACAGAGACCAGGTTGGCGGGCAGACCTGGAACATGCAGGACGTTCTGGATTGTCACCCCGTAGGCCCCGGTAATGTTCCCGATGCCAGCAACCGGAAGGAGCCTGTCGTTCGCGACGTGGACGTCCCGGATAATGTGCGCGGGGAACCTGGTGTCTGTGCTTTCTATGTTGGTCTCTCGGTCACGGTCCAGGAGTGTTCCGTCTGGAACCATGTGGTGAGTCGCGCCGCTGTCCAGAATGAAGACACTTGGGTCGTATGGATCTTCAGCAGCAGCATAATAGGCCATGCCGACATGGATCGGCAACTCTCTTGGATCATCCGGCCTCCTGCAAGAGTATACGTACGTATACAGTGGTAGATATACTACGTGCATGCATGCGTGGATAGCATCAGGCAATTACATCTCATTTAACTCACATTTTACGTACCTGTTCAAGCGTGGGAGCCCAAACCGGTCTAGCACACGCTGCATCGCGGCCCCCCCTTGCTTTGCTTGAGATGCTGCTGCTTCATCATCCAACGGCAACTCCTGCTGTGATCCCTCTTGATCACACGTTTCTTCCAGCTTCGGCTGCTGTAGTCCTGTGGGCAAGGTTGCATCGGCGTCCTGCATGCATTCAAGTGATACCTTATTGTATTGATTGCGGCGGATCGATCGACCGATCGATCCTAGCTAAGGATTAAATCAAATCGATCATCAATACCGCGTACCTGGCCGATGATCAGATATTGCAACACGTATCTGCCGTCGCGTAAGACAGCCAGGCCAGCAATCTCTCCACTCTCTAACTCCAGCGTGCAATGGTCCGGCCCAAAGTTGGCAGACATGTTATGATCATTAGAGAGCTTGCACACGGAGATGATGTTCAATACTCGGCCGATGTCCGGAACATAGCGCACATCCGGGATATTGAATTTCTCCGTCTGTACCGACCCGCTCCCACGAATAGGAAAGGGCATTCCAACCAACCCAGTCATAAACTCGACAGGATTCTCCACAAGCTGGAATTCGTGCAGCAAATCTCTGTCCGAGGTAAAGTGGAAGGAGGTGCCCGAGTCCAGAACCCACTCGTCGGAACCCATGGTGAAGTGCAGTCCAATGGAAGATCTTGACTTCTGAAATTAACCGAAGGATGATGCATTATTGTCGCTCCACAGCTAAAATTCTAGTGCTTTATTGCTTGCTTCTTTGTTCAGGCCCGGATTTTTCTCTGTCCGATGGATACGTACGTGCAGCTAAATAATAATGTAGCACATCAATTTGCTGTATCAGTAAATAAGATCCTAGTCATCGTCAGTCTAGGCCTTCTTATCTTACCATTACTAATTGGATGCTTATTTTAAAATCTTCACGTTAATCATGATGAGACAGGCGTACTAGAAAAAAAGATAAATCTACAAATTTCTCATAAAAATAATAAATATCCGGGTGCCAATCCAATAGACGACTGCAATCATCATAGCCACTGGATCTATTGTGTCTCCTAAAAAGAATAACCACACATGCCACACTGAAAATTAACCTAAAACAACCCCGTTCTTCATCTAAATTACATACATATTCCATAATAAAAAATAACATAGAGTAACTCACTAAATTTGCATCTAAAATACTCACATATCCATTATAAACAAAATATATGGTAAATAGCTAAAGTTGCATCTAATTTAACTCCAAACATCATTATAAAAAGAGTACTACAAAGTACACCGGTATATACTAAATTACTTATTTCTTCCTTTGATATTTTACTAACATAAGTTATATATGCATGGCATGTATAGCCATGTAGACAAAATGTGTGAGGACCAATGGTGGTCACTCTTGGATGATGAGTGATTGAGAACCGTTGAGTGGGCTGATGTGTCTCTTGGCTCGTGATGTGCAGGTGCAGCATGCGACATGGCGGCCGACGGCGCGGTGAAGATTAGGCGAAAGGTTCATGCCGATGCACCAAGGGCGGTGAAGGGTGAATATGAGTAGGCTTCGACCAAGGGGCCCGAGGAGTCCAGTCGAAGTCACATGCAATCCGCATGGTGCCAGGAAGAGCAAGAGTACATGACAAGATGGAGATGGCGTCGTTCGAGTTAAGTGGGACGGAGGCGTCAAAGGCTTGCAGGAGGCCAGACACACGTCAACATCGAGGAGGTCGCGTGGCGGCCAAGGAGCCATGGACAGTTTACGTGGTTTGGGCCTCAAAACCACCATCCAGGTAGGTTAGCCGATTTGGGCCTCAAAACTAGGGGGTGCCTTTAGTGCGGCTTGATGGCGGGATGGAGGGCACATGGAGCCATCACAAAGCTTGTGTTGAGGCGAAGCTAAATCCTAGAGGCGGCACGTCCGTTCGATGCATCTGTAAAAAGTTGGACCATCTTGCCCCTCTGCGGGTGTGTATCTTATTTTCTGTAGCAGGGGTAATTTAGCCTTTAGCCAACCAGTACATGTAGTGGGGATGGCTTGTTGGAACCTATCTCTTGGAACCCGAACTTCATTTCCCATGTCTTAGAGAGAGAGGAAGAGAGAAGAGAGAGATCTACGTTTACTCAGCGTAGGCGCTTGGCAGTGGCCTAGCGCCTAGCCCTTTCTTGAACCTTTGTTAAGAATTACTTTTAGCTGCCAAATTTTTTTCGCCTTTTAAAGATTTTGAATACCTTTACCCTGGGCCCGCCCCTACCGATGTATCGGCCTAGGCTGGATTCCATCTCGCCTCTCGCCGCCCTGCTCATTACGGCATGCTACTCGGCTTCTCTCTGCTCGCCGTCCTGTGGATGCCCGCCGCTACTCGAGGCATGGATCCCGCAGCGAGGCCCTTTGCCGACGGCGCTGCCGGCGAGTCCACCCGCACGGACCCTAGGGAGACGCTAGCGCCGCCGCCACAGCGTGGCCCCTTTTGTAGCGGGCGAGTCCACCCTAGGGGTGCTCAGTGAGGAAGCCCGCACGTACTGCTTCCCACGGCAAACCACCCACCGTCTGCTCCTTTTAGATGGCCTGGCCAACATTGCCGCTGCCACACATGGATGTCGTGGCCTTGCTCAGTTGCTCACCGTGAGTGCTTGTGCCGGATTTGGGCTGGAGAAAGAGAGAAGAGAGGGAAGAGATGAACAAAAAATTCCTTATGAGTCCCATTCGAAGAAACCATCCGTTAGAGTTCGGAGTTTCTAAGATGGTGTCTTGCTGATTTGACAGTATGAACTACTTATAGACATCAATTCTCGCCTGCAACTGCGAGAAAAGTTGTATACCCTGTGGAATACACTTAGGCCCCCAAAGCTCCCTCGCCGGAATCCTAGGCAGCTGGCCATGCTTAGCAGCACGATCTACTCCCAAGTTCCATATCGTGCCCTTGTGACCCAAAGGAGAAATAAAAGAAGAGGAAAAGGAAACACGAAAAAGCTGAGGCACTTACAGGCAGATTTCACGTCAAAAGAAGATAGTAGCTAAGATTTACCAGGGACTGCTGCTGAAGTTGGATACTAATTTTGAGGCCTCCGGAGGCAGGGGAGCTTCTACTAGAAAAACAGGCCCCGGTACAAGGAGGCTAGTGTGGGAGATGTTAGGTTGATCTCCAAAACCCCCTCAGAGTCCTAACGGATCCGAGAGGGCCTTGCCCTCACGCGCCCTGATCGGGGGCGTACCAGCACGATCTAGCTGGTGGGCCCCCATCGCACTGCGCCATATAAAAGGAGGTGGGGGCCAGCGGCACACGGCACGAGATTCACCGGCGCCGCAGCCACCCCACCGACACAACCCTAACCCTAGCTGATCTAGAGGAGAGGCGCAGCAGCGGCGGGAAGCTCCTCCGGCCATCTCCCTCGACCTCGAGCTCGCGGACTCATCCACACCGCCGGCCACCGCGACCTTGTACGCCTACGGCCGGACCGCCCCGAGCCCCGCGCTGCACCACCATGGCGGGCACGTCTGCGTCAGCTGCTGGACTAGGGCACGAGGGTATGCCGTGCTCCTCTCCTCTCTCTAACCCTCTGCATTACCCGATTAAGCCA
Organism: Panicum hallii; assembly: GCF_002211085.1. NCBI lineage: Eukaryota > Viridiplantae > Streptophyta > Magnoliopsida > Poales > Poaceae > Panicum > Panicum hallii. The sequence goes on from NC_038049.1 coordinate 6,166,443, forward strand.
TTGCACAGAGATTTTCCTAATCTAATCACGCGGTAGCAGATCCTATAATCTAACAATGGTATCAGTTGCCTAATCTGATTGGAGGAATACAGAGCGAATAACCCATCGAAACCCAAAGAGATTAAGAGGAACAGAACCCTTGAAAAGATCCCAGAAACAATCCCGAACAGAACCAAAGAAACCCTAACCCTAGATCAAACACAGAGAAGGGGCGGCGGCCAAGGATGAACTTACCCGTCATTCCTGTTTGCGCCGCCCACCGTCGGCGTGCACGGGATGCCGGTGCGCCGACCGGATCCCGCGAGGCTTTGGGCCCCGCGCGGACAGTGCACGTGCGAGCTGCTCCGGGCTGCTCGCCGCGCCACAGATCTGGGCACCACGGTGAAGCCCCTCGACGGCCGCGCGCTCACCTTGCGGTGGACGCGCACGCCGGCAAGGGGGCTCGCCGTGGCGCCACTCCGCCGGTCGCCTCGCTCTCGCTCGGGTGAGTGGAGAAGAAGGAGGCGTCGGGGAGAGAGAGCGAATGATCTAGGGTTTCGGGGGAGGGGCTGCGCCGTGTGTTTTTGATCCACCGAAAACCACGCGCGTCCGTTGATCTCGATCCAACGGCAGCCATCGTCCCGCGCGTGTGTGGGCTTCTTTAGGCCCAGGCGGGGAAGGGAAAGCGCGGCCCGGGCCCAGGTTTTCTCGCCCGGACGCGCGAGCGCCTGCGCGGCTGTGCGCGAGGGAAGGCGGGCCGGGCCTTAGCAGGCCCCGCGCGCGCACGGGCTGCTGTTGCCGCTGGGCCGCCGCGCGGGGAATGGGCCGGCTGGGCTGGTTGAAAAAGAAAGAGCTGTGCATCATTTTTCAATTTCCAGAATCACTTTTCCAATAGAATTTGATTGAATTTGATACATTTCAAATTCAAACTTGAATGAACTTTGATGCAATGTTTATAAAAGATAAATTTCGACATATTTTGATAGAATTACAGTTTTTCCGCTGCAAAGATTACATAGTTTCATGTGCTTTAATGGTTACTCGTCTTGAAACTTAAATTTGAACCAACGGAATAATTTAAATTCTTCAAGGCAAATAGATATTTTTCTGAGTCGTAATATTGTTATCCTTTTGACCAACGTTAACAAGTGACAATATTGCAACTTTTACTGAATTACCTTTTATAGATATTTTTCATGTATTATTTCTATTTATGCCCAACGGTATTCTAGATTTAATACAAACAGAGTTTATGCCTCAATTTTAATAGATAATTTTTATGTATTGATTCTAATTCTGCCCAACGGAGTTTTAGTTTTAATACACAAGGATATTGCATATTTTAATTTATGACCAACGTCGTATTTATACATATGCAATAATTTTATTTGACTTTAATTTAATGTTTTCACCACTCATGGATGTTTTTCAGGAGGAGTATCAATGATGTTTTCCATCAACGATATTCCAATATTAAAGGGAGATAATTACAATGAATGGTACAGAAAGCTGGATCTCTATTTCATCATGGGTGAATTGGATTGGGTCCTAGCTACACCGACTCCTACAGAGCCTGTGCTCCCTGAAAGAGAGGACACAGACACAGATGCTTCTTGGAAGCAAACAGAGCTTGCTTATAAGAAAGAAAGAGCAGAATATGAGAGGCTGTATGCAAAATGGCTCCCTGCCAACAAGAAATGTTTGGCAGTGGTAAAGAATACGATTGAGCCTGCAATTATGGGCTCAATCCCAGATTGTGCCACCGTCATAGAGTATCTTGAAAAATTAAAAAACCAGTATACTGGTTCTTCAAAGACTTATGCGACCCAGTTGATCAAACAACTGGTTTCAGAAAGATACACTGGCGGTGGTATAAGGGAACACATTCATCGCATGGTCAACCAGAATAACAAGCTAAAATCATTGGACCTTGCCTTCAAGGAGGATCACATTGTCCATCTGGTTTTTGCTTCGTTACCAAAAGAGTTTGACACGTTTGTTGTCAATTACAACACCCAACCACATACTTGGGACATTGAAAAGACCATTGCGATGTGTGTTCAAGAGGAGGAAAGGATAAGATCCACCACTGGCGGATCTTTAAACTATGTAAACAAGAAGAAAAATACCAATTTCAAGGGTAATTTTTCGTCCTCCTCTAAAGGTAAAAGCTCTCAACAACACAGACCGCAGCAGGGACAGGCTCTAGTAGATAAAGATCAGTGTCTCTACTGCAAAGAGAGGGGTCACTACAAGAAGAACTGTCACAAATACTTAAAGATGATCATGGAAAAGAGAGGTGAGAATGTTATTTCGTTTGTAAATGAATCCTTGTATATAGAATATTCAAAATCTACTTGGTGGATTGATTCAGGAGCAACTGTTCATGTTGCAAATTCTTTACAGGGATTCCATTCGACGAGAACCACTCAAAGAAGCGAAAAGCAAGTTAGAGTGGCAAATGGAGATCAGGCAGACGTTGAAGCAGTAGGAGACATTCATTTGGAACTCGACACTGGCTTCATTATTGTACTTAGAGATGTTTTATTTGTTCCTTCTTTACACAGAAACTTAATTAGTGTGTCTCGCCTGGACACAGATGGTTATTTTTGTCTATTTGGAGATGGGAAATGCTTGATCGAATGTAATGATACAGTAATTTCCACTGCATTCAGAAAGAATGATCTTTATTTGATATCGTTACGCGAAAGTGTTAATTCCGTATGCGATCACAGTGCGAATGTATCCTCATCTACACTCGCAAATAGAAAACGTAAGAAAACTCAAGATACGTCGTCGAAATTATGGCACTGTCGTTTAGGCCATATTTCGAGGGGGAGAATAGAAAGATTAATTAAAAACGAAATTCTTCCTCCATTAGAGTTCTCTGACTTAGAGCAATGCATTGAATGCATAAAATGAAAATTCGTAAAGAAAATAAAGAAAAATGCTAAGAGGAGCACAGGTGTATTAGAAATAATTCACACAGATATCTGTGGTCCGTTTAATGTAAAGAGTGTGGATGGTTATGACTCGTTCATAACATTCAAAGACGATTATTCCCGTTATGGATACATTTATCCAATTAAAGAAAGATCGGAGGCTTTGGATAAGTTTAAAATATTCAAGGCCGAAGTAGAAAATCAACACGATTTAAAGATTAAAATTGTAAGATCCGATCGTGTAGGGGAATACTACGGTCGACATACCCAATATGGCCAAGTTCCAGGACCTTTTGCGAAGTTCCTGATGGAACCAGGCATAGTAGCCCAGTACTCGATGCCGGGCGAGCCTCAACAGAACGGAGTGGCTGAAAGACGCAATCGCACCCTAATGGACATGGTGCGAAGCATGGTCAGTTACTCTACGTTGCCAGTGAGTTTATGGATGGAGGCACTAAAAACCGCCATTCACATTCTCAACAGAGTTCCAAGTAAATCGGTGCCGAAAACGCCGTACGAAATGTGGACAGGAAGAGTGCCCTCACTGAATCACCTGTGGGTGTGGGGGAGTCCTGCTGAGGCAAAAGTATTTAACCCGACCATTGCAAAACTAGATTCCAGAACGGTATCTTGCCATTTTATTGGCTATCCAGAAAGGTCAAAGGGTTTTCGTTTCTACTGCCCAGACAGATCCACGAAATTTGTAGAAACAAGACATGCAGTTTTCCTTGAGGATCAAATGATCCGAGGGAGCGGCACAGCAAGGAAAATTGATCTTGAGGAGAAGCGGGTGTATACACCCAATCCCGTGATTCAGGAATCCTTTTTCCCACTGCCCGCTGTGTCTGCACCGCCAGTGCAAGTCACTCCGATGCCGACACCTGTGTTGGCTCCTTCTGTGGTGACGATGAATGAGGAAGAGGAACCCATTCATCAGGCTCCTGACGAGCCAATTGCCGCACAAGAAGAGGAGCACCAGCAGCCCCAAATAGATGAGGCACCGCAGGCTCAGGCACACGGGAGACCTCAAAGAATAAGGAAGCGCGCTATTTCTATCGACTATGAAGTCTATAATAGCGAAGAAATTCAAATGGAAGATGATCCCACTTCATTTGAAGAAGCCATGAGAAGTGAACATTCGTCGAAATGGCTTGACGCTATGGAAGACGAAATAAAATCAATGAGTACCAACAAAGTGTGGGACCTAGAGGAGATTCCTAAAGGAGCCAAAACAGTAGGCTGCAAATGAGTTTACAAAACCAAATATGACTCTCAAGGGAATATAGATAAATTTAAAGCACGACTCGTGGCTAAAGGATACACACAAAGAGAAGGAATTGATTACAACGAGACGTTTTCCGCAGTCTCTTGTAAAGATTCTTTCAGAATCATAATGGCTCTTGTAGCTCATTACGATCTAGAATTACATCAGATGGATGTGAAGACAGCATTCCTTAACGGGGACTTAGATGAAACCGTCTACATGGCACAGCCGAAAGGTTTTGTCGTGGAAGGCAAAGAAAAATTGGGATGCCATCTGAGGAAATCGATTTATGGGCTAAAACAAGTTTCAAGACAGTGGTACTTCAAGTTCGATAAGACAATAAAAGAATTCGGGTTTAAAGAAAATGTCGAGGACAATTGCGTTTACGCAAAGTTCAAGAATGGAAAGTACGTCTTCCTAATCCTGTATGTGGACGACATTCTACTGGCAAGTAGTGATGTCAGTCTGCTACTGGAAACGAAAAAGTTTTTGTCCTCGCATTTCGAGATGAAAGACGTCGGTGAAGCAAGATTCGTCCTAGGAATCGAGATTCACCGAGACAAATTGAAAGGGGTGTTAGGACTGTCGCAAAAGACATATATAGAAAAGGTCCTAAAGAAATTCAACATGCACAAATGCAGTGCCTCACCTGCACCTATAGTTAAGGGCGACAGATATGGGGAATTTCAATGCCCCAAGTCTCAGTACGAGATCGATCAAATGAAAACGGTACCATATGCTTCTGCTGTGGGAAGCTTACAGTATGCACAAGTGTGCACACGCCCTGATATAGCTTACGTTACCGGGTTGCTTGGCAGATTCCAGAGTAATCCAGGACCAGAACACTGGAAATTGGTAAAGAAGGTTCTGCGCTATTTGTAAGGAACAAAAGGCCTCATATTAACGTACAGGAAAATAGAATCTCTGCGTATCGTAGGATACTCAGATTCCGATTACGCAGGAGATGACAGAAAATCCACGTCAGGATATGTGTTCACCCTATCCGGGGGAGCAATATCGTGGAAAAGTTGCAAACAAACCGTCACTACATCGTCCACAATGTATGCCGAGTTTGTTGCGTGTTATGGGGCTACAGGGCAGGTGAACTGGCTAAATAAGTTCGTACCCGGTCTGAGAATGGTTGATGATATATCTAAACCATTACAGTTGTACTGCGATAACGAGCCCGCAGTAATGTATGCTCACAACAACAAGACAAGTGGTGCTGCCAAACACATAGATATAAAGTATTATGTTGTGAAAGATAAAGTCCGAAATCAGATTATAAATCTTGAGCATATAAGCACAGTGAAGATGCTTGCGGATCCGCTAACGAAAGGCTTACCACCCAACGTGTTCAAGGAACACGTAGCCGGCATGGGGCTAAGGGATAGCCTGTGATTTTCGGACTACAGGGGCCCAAAAGGTTAAAGAATCGCTTTCTGAATAGAGGAGTATATTGTAGCTGTTGAATCTATCAGCGATTGACCGTGACGATAAAGCATGCTCTATGTACAAATCCATGAAGAAGCGAGAAAAGTAAAGGAAAGAAAAATACAAAGTGAGATCAAGGGGGAGACTGTTAGGTTGATCTCCAAAACCCCCTCGGAGTCCTAACGGATCCGAGAGAGCCTTGCCCTCACGCGCCCTGATCGGGGGCGTACCAGCATGATCTAGCTGGTGGGCCCCCGTCGCACTGCGCCATATAAAAGGAGGTGGGGGCCAGCGGCACACGGCACGAGATTCACCGGCGCCGCAGCCACCCCACCGACACAACCCTAACCCTAGCCGATCTAGAGGAGAGGCGCAGCAGCGGCGGGAAGCTCCTCCGGCCATCTCCCTCGACCTCGAGCTCGCGGACTCATCCACACCGCCGGCCACCGCGACCTTGTACGCCTACGGCCGGACCGCCCCGAGCCCCGCGCTGCACCACCATGGCGGGCACGTCTGCGTCAGCTGCTGGACTAGGGCACGAGGGTATGCCGTGCTCCTCTCCTCTCTCTAACCCTCTGCATTACCCGATTAAGCCATTGCACAGAGATTTTCCTAATCTAATCACGCGGTAGCAGATCCTATAATCTAACATGAGATGCTTTGCTCCAATATCTTTATACTAGGATTATGAAATGATGTAAATAAATCCAATTAGAATAAAATTACATTTCTATCTAGCCTAGTACTAACGTGGAAACTACTTTTTTTTGTCTACGATTTAAAATGAAAATTGATGAACCATTTTAAGTGCCTTGGTCGAGCGGCTCCTGGTGAAGCTATACCAAATCGTGCCAGTCAAAACAGCTCCGTCGACGAAGCCGGCGTGAAGCCCCTTCCCAAATTTCCCCTCGAGTTCATAAAAATTACACCCAAATTCCATCCTACAGCAGCACTAACCTTGATGGGTGCCGGAGTGCCGTCCCCGCAGCGCCGACGCCGGCGATCACGTCTCACCGGAGCAGATCCGCGTGGAAACCCTCCGCTGCAGTGGCTTTGAATCACCAGGCCTGGTGCGGCAGCACAGGGCCGAGTAATTCACAGGTCTCGGCGAAGGCCGTCCGCTCAGCAGCTTCTCGTCGTCCGCCGGTCGAGCAGGAGGCAAATCTGGTAAGGTGCAGGGAGCGGAGAGAGATCAGGTTCTGCAGGTCTGGAGACAATAAAAGGCAGAAAAAGTAGCTCACTGATATGCAGCACACGGTATAACTATAGCACTTTCAGAAGTACAGAGGATAAGAATTTCCGATATCTACACCAACAAAGGACTGCATACGTACTTCGTGCTACTTGCTTCAAGGGAGCTTTGTGGCATTGATGATTGTTTGCAAGGCAGCCTTAAATACGAGAGCCCTATGGCCGAATCACCAATTATTGGTACGGTGCTAGTTAAAGGTTACAGACCATCTTGATAAGTAAAAGAATATGCACACTGTTAAAAACACTAGCATTAGTATTGGTGATATGGCGTGGCTAGTACGGATTGCCGCAACCGGTACCACCTGGCTAGTACTAAATGAAGAACGGTTTAGTATCGGTTGCAGTAACTGGTACTAAATGCGCCATCTATTAAAAATAAAAAAATATAATGAACCTCCGAAGGCTTGCAAAAAAGCATCATCACAAGTCATGCGAATTTTTCATACGTAAATGCACTTGCGCGGCCGTGAGGATTCAAACCCACAACCTCAAGCCTCACGTGTACCTCCCTTACCATCCCACCTACACATCACATGTGACAAGTTAGAAGATGCTTTTTTTTTAAATAACCCGTGGAGGACTATACTATTTAGTAACAGGCCAAAGCACCGATTTATAATTTGGAACAGAATTATTGCTTAGCAATCTTGATTGAGGGGCAGATATTTCATTTTTTATAAGAATTTATAATATTTATCTTCCTTTTTGGTGTGTCTTGTGAAGAGTTAATGTAGAGCCTCTTGCAGTAATACTGAGATATATAGTGGAATCGCGGTGCGCTAGTCTTAGCGACAGTTTCATCAAAAGTTTCATAAGTATTAAATAAGCATTAAATAGCATGCTGCATTAGTAATTTTGATAACATGGCAAGTTTATTATGAGCACACTAGTACAGAAAATATTTGTGGCGAGACCTTCATTTTACTGTGTTGACAGTCGGTGTTGCCCAACGTCAGTACAAAATCTGGAGAGACCGGCGGCCCTAATGACCGCCACCAGAAATCTTGCCATGTCGCTCGTGACCACAAAGTCAAATGTGGAACCCACCTCTCCTAACCTTATCTCTTCTTTTCTTTCCCCTATGTCGTCATCCTTCTCTTCATTCCACTCTCTCGCTCTCCCCCTCCCCCTCCCCTACTACGAGCAGACGACGAAAAGCAGCAGAGGGCGTGGGCTCCGGCCCGGCCCTGGCCACCGGTACTCCGGCTTGACTGCGGCAGGGTTCCAACCCCAATGGCTCTCCACGGTGGCCGTAGCTCCATATAATGTTCCTTCACCTAACATTCCTCACTCCACGCATGCTTCTTATCGCGGGGCGCTAGCTCCGCCATGGCAAGCGCTTGCCATGAGCAAGGGGACTAGCATGTTGACGTTCAGTGGTGGCAGGGTAATTGGTCACCTGTTAGCAGCTATTTCCTAGTCGGATTGCCCAGCTAATAACGAGACAACAATTAGCTGGTGCCCGACTAATAAAAAAAAGGTAGCGCAGGTAAGATAAATTAGCAAAGAAAGAGACAAAAGAAAAGAAAATTGGTACTCGGAAAGCTGGAGACAAATTGATTGGGGCAAACGCTTGAATTAACAAATCCTCTTACTAATTAAGTAAAACAGGCATATAATAACCAGCCATAAAATAAATTTTCCATGCAGCGACATGGCCATGCCCAACCATAACTCTTATTTATCTATCTAAGAGCAACTCCAGCAATGATTCCTAAATTATACCCTCCAAATGCTAAATGGTGGCTGCCTTTAATTTTTAGAGGATTCTAAATTTGCTTCAACTTCAGCAATAGCCGTCAATTCTAAATTATAATAGAAGACTGCCTAAAAACCCCTAAGAATAGAGGGTGGAGGAGGGGATTTGGATGCCTCCCCAAAATAGAGGGACGAGTAGAGAGTCTGCTGGAGTGCATCTTTTTCTATTTCATCCTTTAAACTTGAGATAGGGGGCTGTTTAGAGAGTTTGCTGGAGTTACTCTGATTGATTAGATGCTACTTAAGTCCTATACTAGCTACGTAATAAACAATCAATTTAATCAGACATGTCTATCAAGTATTATTCTGCATTTCTTTATATGATGGCTTTGTTGATGTTGTTTGTTTATTTTCTGACCTAACCTGTTGGATTGTTTTAGAATGCTTGCATCTTGACAGCATGTATCTCTCTCCCAAATTCTACTTCTATATATGCATGCATATGCGAGTTAAATAAATTTTGGCTTGGTGGTTAAGTTGGACAGATACTGGGAGGTAAGGATGTACGGGAAGGTACTTTCCTATTTTGTTAAGTTACCAGAAGGTACCGGGAGGTACCTTTCCTATTTTGGTATAGGTCACAACTATGTTGGTGTCGTTTGGTACTTTTTCTATGTATCTCTTGGTACCTCTAGGTACTTTTTATGTCTCAATCATCGGATTCAGCCTGATGGACGATCCTAATTTGTTTCAACTATTGCAAAATTCCTCAAATTAAATACGTTAAGTTAGTCAAACTTAGCTATAGGAACCAAGAGCTGATGCCATGGATGAACTAATCCAGCATGCATTGCATTGCATATTCAAGCAGTACCCAGCCTTCTCGATGACATGGAGTAAGGTAGCATTCAAACCAATTGTGCGCGGGCTTCAATTTTGGATAACCTACGGATAAACATAAAAGTAAACTTGCTATGGACAGGATAGGATAAATATCATATGTCTCAAAAGAAATATTGTGCCTCACGGTCAACGAACAAAGCCATTCTCTTGGCCATCCTGAAGTGCTCTGATACAAAATTTAGATAGGTATGGTATATTCAATATTTGATAGAAGTATAATGGATGTTTGAACTCTAGATATGTGCCAGATTGCCCGTTTGTCGCAGACCGCTCCCGTTAATCTGGCTCACGCGCATGAGACCAAACCAACACACCGCTCCCATTAATCTGGCTCAAGCGTGAGACCAAACCAACACAGATCCTCACAAATCGTACTAATTTGTCGTGTAACATCTCAATTGAACCACCAACATTTTGATCGAAAACCAAATAGCAGCAAGTCTCACACGAAGGCGAGCTCAGAGGTTACAATTCTTCACAAGTTTTATATCACAGAGTTTCACATGGATAAATATTACAAACCAAATTCGAATTCTTAAAAGTTATTACATAACAGAGTTCATGGGCAAAACTGAAATAAAACAATAGTTCTAAATGACGATACAAATGACATCATATTGAAGCCCAACACATGACATCATTCACCACGGCCCTTTCCCGAAGCGGGCGGCTCAAACTCAACAGATCAACCAGGTGGCAGTGTACAAGGTCAAGTCAGAGCAGCTACTGGATCATAAGCATCATCGTCATCTTTAAGACTGAATATAGTAATACTCCGCAAAATTTACCCTACTAATGGTATATACTTAGCCAATCCTATACCTGCAAGGCTTTTGGCTGAGGAGTTTGTTTTGCCAAAAAGAAACTAAGAGTGGATCCTTACTAGGTTTTAGCATCTAAATTAATGTGAGGCTAACCATTAACTAGATTTGCAGCTACCAAATTAATCATCGTAGTTCTTCGCTCAATACAATGTGACAAGCTAAGAGATCAAGCAGCTTCATGTAACCGCGAAGGATGGACAACTCGAGTTGATTTTACCGCGAAGGATGGACAACTCGAGTTGATTTTAAACCATGCATGGATAGACGTAATCGCACTCCATGTGAGCGTCACCAACCTCATACATCAACCTTTCCCATCTCTCCCTGACGTCTGCATAGAGCCCACTCCAACCGGATGCAAAGCTCCAAACTGACCACATGCGAACCTAATCCGCAGCCACTACACCCGCCATCTCCCTACGTGTTTGAAGGAGTGGGAAAAAGTCAAACGACGGTTCCAATAGGTACATCGGTTTACCAGTTTCCATTATTTCCCGGCATAGGATTAGTATGTTCAAAAACTTGACCAACTGACCACACGCTTCAGCCTTAATCAAATTCAGCTACGCAGACGGGGCGATCAATCAACACACGAATATGGCACAAGCTCCACCCACGATCCTTATGATTACAACATAAGGTAAAGAACCTATATCTCACGAATGACAGGCAATCACTCGATATTTACTAATTAAGTCTTATTTAGCATGGCAAGGTAACGACCTACACATAATAGTAAGAGAACTTAGGTACTATACATCATGCATCTAAGATTTCAAGTAACTCCTGAAACTTAAATGCTCCGGTGCTTGCCTTCTTCACAGGGTTTAGCCTCTTCCAGATTTTGGTCCAGATCTCGTGGGGTCGGAGTAACGTCGGCTTGAAGCTGCTCACTCTCGGACACACTCTTGGACAGGGCCACCAACTCGTAGACGCCGGCAGCTAATGAGTTATCTACACGACATGCATGTGTATGAGATTCATGCATGCACAATAAGTATAAACACGGTGCTTACTATGAGTGCAGCAACTCAAACATACACATGGACAATCGTTTACCGAGTAGAAATCAACATAAGTGAATCTCATTATAAGGAAGCTGGCTGGCAGTTAGTGGGCTGGTTATAAAGGTGGTTCAGATGTGTGGTTAACCATTTTTAGATATTGAAAACTCTAATTAAGGCATTGAAAAGAGCAAAACTAGTCATTTAACTATACAAATTCAAACACAGCTATCATTAACCCTAACCGAGAGTGTTAAGCCCTAATCTGCACCATGATTTCCTGATAACTTTACCGTGAATTTGATGGAATTTACTCAGCACATAAACTAATTGAGATATTTTTGTGAACAAGAATTAAGGTGAACACATATACAGTGATATCACAGTAAAATATATTTTCCAGTAATTTATGAGTATTTTACCGCACCAGAATCTATTTATCCTAACACCCATAATATCCAAATAGGGAGATATTCACCAAAAAATCTAGGATTATTTTCTGTACTTGAAATTTTTAGGGGCACAAGTATTACCAGATTAAGATACTGCGAAGTTTTCAATATTTTCTGAGCAGAATATAATTTCTGGTGATTTAACTAACGTAAAACACCTAGAAAAAAAATACTAAATCATAAATAAATCTACACTTATTTTCTGGACCTGAGAATTTTACAGGGCACTTATATGACACATTATATCACATGGTAAATTGGCAGAAGTTTTTGCACATTATAAATATTTTATGCATTTTCTTGCTCTTTACTCATGCTTATGCTAAAACCACAGAAAACATGTACAACATATGCTGAACAGCTATGTCACTAAACTCTACTGATCACAATAGAGCTATCCCAAGTGGATTCATATTTATCGTACTCGGAATATTGACTAGGAATTTATTAATTTTATTTAGTATTTTCATTGCATAAATCAAAACTAATGTAACACCTTAGATTCCACAGTTCATGTTATACCACTGGATAGATCTACTCGAGAGGAAGCTAACAAAAGTGGTTTGCATTTTTACATTTTTATATGATTTTCTACGGATTAAACCGTTTTCAGCCTTCTATTCTATTAATTAAAGAAAAAACCGAAAAGTATTTGCAGGAAGGCTCTTAGATATATTGTTTTCTTCACAAAAGTCCCTACACATTTATGCATAACCCCCTGGAAATCTAAAACACATGGCAAAAGGGGGCTTCTTCAAGCTCGGAATGCACCCGAGCAGCCGGGACGGGCCGGGGTGTGGCTCGGGGCCCGCTACGCGGCCTGGGGCACGCGCAGCCTGCGACCAGCGGCTTGGCTGCGTGCTCACAGCGCATGGACAGCGGCGCCCGGCCAGAGGTGGGGCGGCCATCAGTCGGATGGTGCTGGGGACCAGAAGAACGTGGGGAAGGTCACCACAGGTCGGATCGCGAGGAAGATGACCGGAAGAGCGGGTCGACGGTGAGGTGCGGCTTGACGTGCAGAACGGAGATGGGCGGATGGAAAAACCTCGATTCCCAGCGAGGGAAGGTGGGGCTCGGAGCCTCGGACTCAAAGTGGCTCAAATGGGTAGGGGACAAGGTGTAGAGGCCATTTGTGCGAGGAATTGGAGGGAAATGGATTGTATGAGGCGAACTTGGAGCTCGGATTTGAGGACAACAATGGTGGACCTTCTATCGCTTGAAGAAGCATGGAAGAGATGCTGGTTTAAAGAGACATCTCGGAGGGGGAGGCCGCGCCAGCGTCGTGCGAGCTCCCTTGCCCGTTGGGCAGCGCAGCCATGGCCGGCCGCCGCGTGGCGCAGTTGGCCTAACCTGGTTGGCCATGACTAGGGCTGGATAATGAGCCAGCTCGGCTCGGCTCGGTCCGGCTCATTATATAAACGAGCTAGCTCGGCTTGGTTCAATAACAAAACGAGAAAAAGGCTGGCTCGGCTCAGCTCGATCTAGCTCGCGAGCTAGTTCGGTCAGCTCACGAGCCAGAATATTAATGTGACGGCTCATCGTCCTCCATGGCGGCTCCTAGTGGCGGCTCCCTGCTACGGCTCTGGCTATGCGCCCCCACCGCTCGGAGGGGAGTGCGAACAGAGATTGAGGCCTGAGGTCGGAGGGCAGCGGGCAAGAAAGATGGAGGGAGGTTGCAGAGGGGCCGGTGGGCGGCGAGCCGGTTACCGTCCGTGGCGCTGGTGTCCCAGGCACCCATGCGCGGGTGAGTCGAGGAAGGGGGAGGGGTGAGGTGTCGGCGTCCCAGGCTGCGCAATTCGAGGAAGGCTGACGGGCGAGGCTGACGCTCGTCCCGGGCGGCTAGGTGGCGCGAGTAGAGGGGGGTGGGGGACGCTGACGCTCATCCCTAGCACCGGCATCCATCACGACCATGCACATGAGTCAAGGGAGAGGGGGCGACGAGAATTGCAGAGGCCCTGGCGATTGCAGATCCAGCCCGCAACTCCCACGTCCCACGGCATGGCAACCAAGATGCCGTTGCATAAAGCCTTGGCCATGGTTGTCTCGTCCTCCAAAATCGAAGTCCTCGCACTGCAGGCAAGAAGCAGAGAGCAAGGAAGGGAAGAGAATGATGGCAACGGGCGCGCGTCGGCTCCTGCTTCTCTTTTTCTTTTGGAGTGTCTATTGGTCACTCGGGTGAAACAAAGCCTCTCCTCACTCAAATTTCTGAACCATTGGATCTAAAATCGAAGGCTCTCTCTCCACCTTATCTTCTTCCTCCCTCCCCTCTCCCCCACCTTTTTCCTCCTCCAGCCAGCCGCCGCCCACCCCGCCGCCGCCTCCCACCGCCATCGCCATCGACGCCCCTGCCTCGGCACCATTCCAACCGGCCTCCTTCACCGCCCGGGCCAGCCGGCGCACCGCCACCAGCCTCACCGCCCCCCACCCACCTCCACCGCCGAGCCGGCCTGCCGCCGCCGACCCTCCTTCTAAGGTTGGCGGTGCGCAGCCGCTCTCTAGCAACCCCAAAACCCTAACCCCGAAGCCCTAACCTCGTCGGAATCTCACCGGAGTTGAAGAAGAAGGAGGGATGGAGGTGAAGAAGGGAGTGAAGAAAAATTTGGGTGAGGAGGGGCTCTATTTCACTCAGGTGAGTGAAGGGGATGAGGGGACGACTGCGACTCGGTGGTTCAGGGCTAGCTAGAATTAGGGATTTGATGAACGGTTGGAGCTGGACCGATGTGGGCCGTGGGGTTGCTGCTTCTAGCTCGTAGAGCTCACAAGCCATCGAGCTGGCTCGTTATATTAACGAGCTAAAATGCTAGCTCAGCTCGTGAGAAAAACGTAAGCCGAGCCAAGCCAAGCTGAATTAGCCTCGAGCCGAGCAAGCTAACGAGATAGGAGTATTTTGTCCAGCCCTAACCATGACCGACTGAATCCAAGGTTCAGTTCAGTTCAAATTTTGCAAAAATGACCCAAGTTTGACCAATGATTTCTAGTCCCTAGGGTTTGTAGTTGTAAAAATGACCCAGTCTAAGAAACAAAATGTTCTAGCAGTGAAATAAAATGTTACTAGTAAAAAGTGTTCTAATTTATTTTTTTCTATCTTAGATGATAGATGGATGAATGCAAACTCTTTGATTTTAATCCAATGGTCCCAAAAGTAACATATTTTACTCACGTAGCCCGTCAACATATAAATAGATAGTCCCTTTTCTTAAAAAAAAAAGATAGTCCCAGAAATATTCCAGACTGTACATTCATATTCATTTGTAACTCTGATTTTAGTTGTCAGTGAGTGTATGTCTGGTTATTTTTAGATGACAGAAAAAAATTATTCCAGGCTGTACGTACATTCATATTCATATGTAACTCTGGGTTTAGTTGTCAGTGAGCGTATTTCTGGTTATAGGCTGGCTACATGTTCATCTAACCTGCAAGGCGTCTTTATATACAGCCGCCTGGCCGGCTGGCCCATCCATATTTGCATAAGAAATCGCACAATCCACAAGCAAGAACCAAGCCACCAACCATGGCCCCCAGCAGGCACCATCTCCCCCTCCTCGGCGTGACCATCGCTCTCTGCCTCGCCACTCTCACCGTGGCCGCCTCTCCCGACGACACCACCACCCTGGCTCCCTCGCCGGAGCCGGAGCCGCCACAGCCGACGGCCTACGAGATGCTGGAGCGCTACAACTTCACGGAGGGCATCCTGCCGGAGGGCGTCACGGGGTACGTCCTCCGGCCGGACGACTCCTTCGAGGTGTACCTCCCGGGGGACTGCAGCTTCCGCGCCGGCAGCATGCACATCCGTTACAGCAGCCGCGTCGCCGGCAGCATCCAGCCCATGTCGATCACCGGCGTCGAGGGGGTGAAGGTGAAGGTGCTCCTGGCGTGGGTCGGCGTCACGGAGGTCGACCGCGACGGCGACCAGCTCCGGTTCTCCGCCGGCCCGGTGTCCAAGTCGTTCCCCGTCGACACATTTGCCCACAGCCCACAGTGCAGCTGAGGCTTTTTGTCGATTGCAGAGAAAATCATGTAAAAAGCATTGCAGGCTGTAGCATTGATTACCTGTTGATTTGATTTGCTTGTGTGTCTTTGTTACATAATCTTGCTAGAATTGGTTACAGATAGTGGTTAGGAAGAGTCCTAGGATGAGGTTGGAAATCTTCGAGGTCATCTCATTTGTAACCAAGCTCTAATTGTTTTGAGTAAAGATACACAAAAAAGATCCAAACCACAATACATTCATTTATACGCCGAGATCAATCCGAATATCCCGGGAGAACTTACCATCACCACCACCAACTGATCAAATATTTCAAATAGTGAAGATAATTCATAAAGCGCCTGTAAAGAGTAAAGCAACATCATGCATCCAGCATCCTTTTGTGGAAGACCTGAATATAAAGCTAAGTGGCCAGATTGTGTGGTCAATTTTATATGCAAACACAGCACGAGTAAAGTGATCTAGAAGGCTGACATAGTCTCATCTATATATGTAGGCCCATCTAAATGTAAAGCCCAGTAATGCTAAAGTCCAGCTTGTAAAGTACTACTGCTGCTGGCTGGCCACGCTCTCGACTAAACAATTCCATACATATGCGCATCAGCAAAAATTAACAGCACAAACAAAATGTTGATCTGTGCTGTCCAATCAGTCCACTATCAGCTGTCACAAACAGCTACGTTGAAGGAAGAAAATACAACACTCACGCGCGCGAGCAATTTCAAAATTCAAATCCATAAACTCCTCTCAGTTCATATACAATCCCATTTAAACAATTCTACACGCGCGCCCAACAATTATTGCAAACCCAGCGTCACTTCATTGGAGTACTCATTACAGCACTCAACTCGATATGTCCACACTCCAAGAACAATCAACTGAACAAGCTATGCAGCCACACCACGTCGTCGCATTCCTTGGGTGACTCAGCTTGCCGGCAACTTACAAGAGAAGCTTGGTTCCTACAACTTTTTGGGGAATGAACGACCTAAATCTATTATTGAAAGATTGTTTTTACAACATAATGATCATTTTTTCACGGTAAATCTACTAAAACCATTTCATGCATGTCATAAGAATTAATAATTTTGTGTGCATCTGCTCAAAGTTTCTAAAAAGTTACTACTTTCTGACCTAAACGACATCAATTAGAGAATAGAGGGAGTATTTTAAGTACTATTCAACTAAACCATACAAGAAGGAAAAATCCAACCAACTGAATATATACTCGACCTAAAAGACCAACTCAATAGTCACCCTCACCAACCACATGGCATGTTTATATAATTTTTTAATAAGATTTGGAAACCAATTCAAATCTAGCACTTGCTCTGTTTAATATTTAGAAAAATCTAATTATCGACCGTTTGATAGGGCTTCTCTAGAAAGCTGGTGAAGCAAAACAAAAAACTATCTTCACTCACTTTCCAGTTTATTTTTGCTTGGGTTTGTACAAAGGGTTTGTGCTAAGCGCATCGGTTTGCGAAAAGTAGGCGAAGCTAGAGCTGGTAAAAGCACTAAACTGGGCCTTACTGCAAAAATAAATAATTAGACTATCGAAATGACACATATCTAAAATCGGAGGAAGTATATGTTTATTTGTATGAACAAGTGCTCCTACTGATATAGCGGTCTGGCGCACCAGGAATGAAGAAAATCTTGGTGTGATCCCAAAAAATGAAAAAAGAAACAAGTCATTGAGATCAAAAGCCCTTTCTTTCCGACAGAAACAAGGGAGTGAAGTACATAGGTCAATTCTATCTCAACAGATATAGATATAACACTACACCAAAACCGCTCAATTTCGTGGGTCATATATAATTTCATCGGCCAAAAAAAGCCGACGAAAATAACTCACTTATTTCGTCGGCCAACAAAAACCGTCGAAATTATCACTTGTTTTCGTCGGCCTGAGCAGGCCGACGAAAACAGTCTCATATTTTCATCGGCTAGTGCCCGGCCGACGAAAAAAAATTCCTATTTTCGTCGGCCTGCTCTAGGCCCACGAAAATAAATGGACCCTAATTAGGACGATAGGGTTTGGATATTTCTAGCCCGCACAGCACATCCCCGCGCCCAAGCCCCCCGCCCCCGCGCCCCACCACCACCGCCCCCGGCCCAGCGCCCCGCCACCCGCCGCCGCCACCGAGGCCCCGCCGCCACCACTGCGCCCCCTGCCGCCACCCCGCGCAGCCCCGCGCGGGCCCTGCGGGCCCCCGCCTCCCCCGCCTCACGCGGCTCCACGCCGCCCCCCCCCCGCGTGGACCCCACGGCCGCCGCCCCTCTGCCCCGCGTGGCTCGGCCCTGCAACCGCCGCCTCGCGCGCCTCCATGCCGCCCCCCCCCCCCCGCGCGGCCCCCCGCGGCCGCCGCCCCTCTGCCCCGCGCCCCTCTGCGCCCCCCCCCCCCCCCCGCGCGCGGCCCCCCACGGCCCTGCCGCCGCCGCCGCCTCGAATATGTTCCTTAAACATGCATGGTCGCTTGCAAGTTGCATCATATAGGCTTTAAGAGCAGGATTAGGTGCCTGTAGTGCCACTGCAGATTACTGTTGTTCCGTGACAGTTTAGATGTATGTTTGCTGTTGTTTCACATAGTTGCAAGCAGGAAGAAAAGTCGCAATTCAGTCTCTTCTGCTATAATATCCTTTTGTGCATCATGCCCAATTATGCTGTATTATATCTACAAGCTAAAGCTTCATCTTGTCATCAAGAATTCTGGTTTCTAGAGATACCAGTTTTATTCTGTGAAATAGATCGGAGCCATCATGGATCACCTTGGAGCACTGTGCTTGTTTGGGTTACCTATGGTACCAAATTGGTGCCGAAACATGCCTCTTGTGGATAGTTAGCAGAACTTTTCAGGTTGATGCTCCACAAATATAGTTGCGGTAGCGTTTATGCGTAGTTTGAATTCTGAGAAGTGGAGTCGTATGTTAATACCATTGGGTCCCTAATCTAAGCAACTATTCCTCACACACTTATGACTATATTTCACAAGGTTTCTTTCAAATATTTGGGACTGTATTATCAATTTCTTGAGATGAAGCTATATTGTGATCTCTGGTATTCAATTTCTTATGACTGGCCTTATGGTTGAGAACCAGAATATATTTGTAGTCCTTAATGGCATCTAACATATGTTCATCATGTATTTATCTATTTCTTTAAGTTTTGTCAGGGTTTAGCACGTCTTGCTGGTTACCGCTTATGACTATATCCAATATCAAAGGCTAAATGCAGCAAACCTGTATGACTATATCCAATGTCAAAGGCTCAAGCAGGCTCAAGATGGAATTCTGGATTTGAACAGCACTGCAGATAAGTTAGATGTATGAAACGTTTGCTCATCTAAGCTGGTGTTGCTAATCGGCCCACTTGAATCTTGATGCAAGCTTCTGGGTGATTTATGGAAATTCAGTTTCAAAAAAGGCGCATTTATGACATTACAAATGTCCTTGAGGGAATTGGTTTGATAGAAAAGAAGTTGAAGAATAGAATCTGTTGGAAGTAAGTATTGTCCTCCTCCTCTACTTACACTTTTATGCCTGTAATTATGATGCAACATGCTAATGTCATGAACTTTTAGGGGTTTGGATGAATCAGGAACCAATTTGGATAATGATCTTTCAGTTCTGAAGGTACTTATTTCTGTATGTTCATCTTTCAATTTCATGCAATCATGTCCATATTATCAAACTCATAGTCAATCTATCTGTGCTTAGTCATGTTAGAATCCAAGTCTAAGTAACACTTGGTGTAACCTTCTTGCAGAGTGAAATTGAAAATCTTAATCTCCAGGAGCAAGCATTAGATGAACATATAAGGTTTGGACCTGCTGGAGGTTGCAAAACTACCAGCTTCAGATTTCTTTGCTGCTATTTCAAATGAGAATTGTAATACCTTCTAAAAGTTGATTCTTCTTTGCAGTAAAATGCATAAGAAGCTGAAGGAGTTAACTGAAGATGAAAGCAGGCAGAGGTAATTAGTTTTCTTTCAGTTTTGCATGTTGCTGTTTTACTCTTCAATCATGTTTATCACTGAATGTTTAGGTGGCTATTTCTTACCGAAGATGACATCAAGGGATTGCCCTGCTTTCAGGTTCGCTTAAATTTCAAAGAAAATTCCATATTGTAGTTTCCCGAAAGTTCATCCTATTTCTAACTTTTCGTACAAGATTTAACACCAATGTAACTATTTCCTACTATTCAGACTATACTTAACACCAACCGTGACCATCTGGACTTAATTATGTATTGAGCTCATATAGCCTATGTCAACTGCAGAACCAAACACTAATTGCAATAAAAGCACCTCATGGATCTTCTGTGGAAGTTCCCAATCCTGATGTGGTAAGGAGCCAGTGAAACAATGACCAGTCCATATACACTACATTCTATGTTTAGTTATTATTAACTATTTCATGACTTTGCTCAATTTTTGTTTCATAAGATGACCGGTGAGAGCTTTTGAAGGAGATATAGAATAATAATACGGAGTACAATGGGCCCAATTGCTCTCTACTTGGTTAGGTAATGTTTGAATCTTCTCTTGGAGCCTGCACCTTCAAAATAAATTGTCTGACACACATCCTTACTGTATTATTTAGTAACTTTGAGATGAAATCGGAGGAAAAGCTAGATAAAACTGCAACACTGGCAAGTCACACACATTTGGCAAAACGTGCCTCCTCCATAAAAAGCCCCGGAACAAAAAGAGCTGGACAAAGCTGTAGCAAGGAGGTGGTGTTTAATGCTCAGCAGATCCATAAAACTCCAGATCTAAATGCTCCATATCCTTCTGAAGGAGTGTTGAGGAAGATTACACCTTCAGATGTTGATGTCATGTAGACTGTGGATTTCGCGTTTCGTTGACATATATGTCATGTAGATTATGGATTTCATGATTGTACTTATTGGATGTATTTGATGATTATGTGATGATGTATTTCATAATTCTCCTTATGGATATGCTAAGTAATTGCTTATGGATGATTGCGTTATGGATGAGTGCATTTCATAACCGCTATTATATGCAGCTGTTTTGAGCAGGATTCAATTATTTTCATCGGCTTTTGAGCCGTCGAAACAAACATCAATTTTCATCTTATTCAATGGCACTCTGGCCGACGAAAATAGTACTCTTATTTTCGTCGGCCACGCTAGCCGACGAAAATGTGGACGTATTTTCGACGGCTTTTCTGGCCGATGAAAATAAAATATAGTTATTTTCGTCGGTTGCCGACGAAAAAGATCTTATTTTCATCTACTTTTTTCTGTTGGCCTATTTTCGACGGCTTTTGGCCTATTTTCATCGGTTTCTGGCCGACGAAAATATACTGTTTTTCTGTAGTGTAAAAATAGATACAGAAGCAGAGATATATAGTGTATTACGATTGCCTAGTATATTAAAGTTATTCTATAATACTTGAATCTATCTTGGTCCTATTTGTACAAGCCAACTGCCTCGTAGTTTGTCTTATTCAATGGCATGAAAAGGTATTTTATGATGTGGAGAAGAGAGGGGAAGTGAGAGGAAGATGCCAGATTCTTGGAGCAACATTCTTGTAAGCTAAAATTTAGGATTATAAGATAACTGTTGCACAATTGTAGAGTTAGTTCTTGCCATACTCCTCAAAACATTCCATTGTTCTAGTCACAAATTAATGAACAATGAAATTGTGAGGATAGAACTTAAAATATAAACCATTTAAGGTTTGCCTATCAAATCGTCTCAATATTATATTGCACTGCGTATGAGATTGGGTATAAGGCACTACCAGCAATAAAGATATAGAGTAACCAAATCACATAGATGAAGTATATCTCTAATTTTTGGCATGTAGTTATTAACTACTATATATGTTTTTACGCCTCTATTTTTTATGATTATTAGCTGTCTTCAAAGTATTCTGATCCTGTGTGACTATAATTTGGTAATGTTTAAATGTCACATCAATTTTATCTATGTACACTTCAGGAGATATTTCAGAACATGGTATTAAAAGTTGAGTGCTTTCGATGGTCACCAAGTCTCCACAAGCACGATTCAGAGTGACCCCATATGTACGTCATTGTGATAGCCAAAAGGCACATAAAATTAATAAGCGCTATATTTTAAAATTTCTCAGTGTACCTATGAATCTTTGATCTCTATAAACTATCCTTATAAAGGGCCCCCTCCCCTTGCTAGTCTCTGCCTCCTTGTGTCCGATCCCAAGCACCAACTATGGCCAAGCACAATCTCCGCCACCTCTTGCCTCTTCTTTTTGTCGCCACCGTTGTGGCCTCTCCATCCACTGCCTCAGGTAGCTCCTTGACATCACCGCCAGCAACACCGCCAATTGCAGCACCTCCGACAGCAAACTCATCAACACCGACAGCATATGAGATGCTGGAGCAATACAATTTGACCCGGGGTATCCTCCCAGAAGGTGTAACCGGGTATGTCCTTTGCCCAGCTCAACTTCTTTGCTGGCTCGATATCGAAGTCGTTCCCTATTGGTAATTTTGCCAACAGCCCCCACTGTAATAGCTGAGGCTTTGTTGCAGAAAAGGAAGCAAAACATAGCCATCAAGAAAATCACAAGTTGTCTCTTGTTTTTCATATGAGAGCTTTCGAGATATAGAGTTTAAGTCAAGAAAATCACAGGGAATTTTGTAGTTGGGTTATAAGAATGTGAATGAAATCCACTACCAATGCGAAGGTTCATGATAAATAAATAAAAAAGCTATGCCCTATATAAGAATTTATTGGAATCATAGACTGTAAGATTTTAACTCGAGCAACTAAAAGCGAACTCGTAAAAAACATTCTAAATTATTATTTATTTTAATTTTTCTAAATACATATATTTTGCTATGCACTTAAACAAACTATTACAAAAAAGGTTGTTAGGAGCGGGTAAAAATGTATTTTTAGGGAGCAGGTGCGGTACCTGTCCCTACTTTTTGCAGCTAGAAATGCTATTTCTAGGGCCAGGTAACAGGCCCACTCTAAAAATCAGTTTCAACTTCTTGGGGCGGGTCATGCCATGGCCGAGCCCTACAAATTCATTTCTAGAAAATAAAAAATTGGAAAAGAAATCAAAAATAGCAAAATAAAAAAGAAAAAATATTTCAACCAACCAGCCACCACAAGCCCTTGTATTGTCAAGATACAATTTTTTTTACGAAATATGCACACTTGCATCACCCGACGTTCGAACCGCATAGCTCAAGCCTCGCATGTACCTTCCTCTCCACCACACTACACAATCACTTGTAATTCTATAGGGTATGGTATTCTTATGTACTAACTCTGAAATTAATCTGTAGGGGTCGGTGACGCCACCACTCGCCCCTAAAAATATTTTTTTATTTTATTCCAAAAATTCATTTAAATATTTACATATAGCAAAATAAATTAAAAAAGTGAAACTTCTACACTATACTTATTGTGAACACTATAGATAAAAAATATTCCAAATATATTTTATTGTATATAAAGGTTAAGATTGTGAAAATGTCAAAGTATGACTTGAGTTGTATGAGATACTGTATAGTCATAGTTATAGTCAAATGTAGGGTACAACTATTAAATGATCTTGTAATTCTAAAAGATCTTAAATGAATAATGTATAAACTATAAAATTTTAGATCTTACCACTTCAACTTTGATATGGAGCTACTCTAAATCCGAGGTTGTTTGAAAAAAAATCAAAACTTCTAGATTTTAAAATTAGAGAAATTATAATAATTGTTTGGACCATTAAATGAAAAGGTTATCGACTACACCATTTTAGATCTGGTCATTCTCTACAATTTTGATATAAAGTTTGACTTCATCCGAAATTATATGAAAAAGTTATGAACCTTTTTACGTGGGAGTATTTGTAGGGACGGGTCATGCCATCACCCGCCCTTAAAACTATATTTTTAGAGGCGGGTGACTCCATCACCCGCCCTCGGAAATGATGCCCATTTGCAAGAGCCCGTTCCTAAAAATATTTTTCTAAGGACTGGTCGGATGCTACAGTAACCACGCTCTATTTATAGGAGCGGATTACCTTTTGACCTGCACCTAGGAAAAAACAAACGGGACGGCCCTACAAATCATTTTTGTAGTAGTGATATAACATATTTTTAGATGGATAAAAAAATTATGCATTTAGAAAAGCCAAAACTAATAATTTTGGACAGAGGAGTATTGTACTACAATTGCCTAGGAAGCTATTGGTTACTTTTTGTATGTTGTCATTTTATATGTCGTATGATGTGATTCATTTATCAAATTGGATAGTTTAGCTGGTTTCTTGCTCTTCTCACTAGACCGTATGTTAAGTGTAAAATCATGTATAGTATAGATCAGTGCTTGCAAAGAGGATCGTGCAAAACTGTCTCTTATCGTCCCCATTGTACAAGACTAAAGACTTGAGTCGAAGTGACATGGACTGGCATGAATGCTGGGCACCCATTTACAAATCCAAAAACGGCCCAATAAAGTGATATGGGAAATGCTCATCTCCGCAGGCCCATCTAAACAGAAAGCACACTACACAGGATCTAACTGAAAGCATAAGAAGTGCTAACTTTACAATCACTTTCTTCCTTCAAAAAAAAAACTTTACACCCACTGTGCTCCTGGTAATCTTTGGCAGTCATTTGATCGTTTTCTCGGCACAGCAAGAGCGTTACGTTTAGCTTTAACCATTACTCTGGCGACATTTAAACTGCGGAGAAGTGGTAACCCAAATTATACGCATAACCAGTGGTCCGAAATTGGAAAAAAATGTTTTCCTAAAAAAAATTTTGTATGAATTAGTACGGTTCCAAAATGCTAAGGAGATTTCTCCATATCCATCAGCAGCAAAATTAATGGAAAGTGGATGGTTATTTTTCCTTAAAAAGGTTAGATGGTAAGCAACTAAGAATCAAATAAACTGTGTGTCCTTACATCATCCTCCATCCTTGGTGGTGGTGTACCCGTCGGTCCAGAATGAGCTGACACAGGCCACACTATTTCATAATTCCAAAGTCAACTGCCACTGAAAGAAAATTCATAGACAGCACACACATACAAGCAACTCCAAAATGTAATCTCCTGGCTAATCACAAGCATTGTCATTAAACAACTGCAGAAAAGTACACATCCTCTATAATTTTTGAAACCCAACAGCACTCTATAGATTAGCCATCTATCGCTCCACACAACTCAACTCAATAAATCCGCACTCCAAGAACAGAGAAGTCAACCAAGCCAGCCATCTATCATCTACCATTTTCACCACCAGCCAAGAAACCAAGAAGCAACACCCATGGCCAAGAACCACCACCAAGTCTACCTCCTCTTCTTCCTCACGGCCGCCGCGGTCGCCGCCACCGTCTCCGCCGCCGCGGCCAACTTGACGGCGTACGAGATGCTGGAGCGGTACAAGTTCCCGCGGGGCATCCTCCCGCAGGGCGTGCAGCGGTACGTGCTCCGGCCCGACGGCTCCTTCGAGGTCTTCTTCTCGGGCAGCGGCTGCGAGTTCCGCGTCGGCGGCCGGTACCTGCTCCGGTACGAGCGGCGCATCGCTGGGACGGCGCGCGCGGGGTCCATCCGCGGCCTGCAGGGCGTCAGCGTGAAGGTGCTCTTCGTGTGGCTCGGCATCAACGAGGTGGACCGCGCCGGCGACCAGCTCAACTTCCATGTCGGCCCGCTCGCCGCGTCGTTCCCGCTCCGCAAGTTCGCCGTGAGCCCGCGCTGCCGTTGCGGCTTCGACTGCGCCACCGCAGGAGATGCCGCCGTTGCGGCGTCCTGACCCCGTGATGCCTCCTCATCGTGTCCTCTTCTTTGGCTTGCATCGCGTCGCCGCCACCGCTGCGTGTCGATCACTGTAATCGCTGCTGGTGCATTCGTGGATGTATCGTGCCATTGGATTGTTTCTTGGATGATGTACGAAACACGAGGACAGTCACAGAGACGTGATCGGTTCTTGGCATTCGAACAAATAAGATTCGAGTTTGACGCGATGGATGAGTTGACTTCTCCAACTGATCTTCAGCGTTGCAAACTGGCTTCTTGATGTTGTCTGATGATGATTGTTCCTCGCGATTTCTTCCTTGAGTGATTTGCATTATTATTCTTTAATCTTTGGATTAAGGGCTTGTTGAGAATGCGATGTTTACATCATCTCAATTCTTAGACTCTATTTTTTAAGCTTCGCGAGGTAGAATATTCGGTTGTTGCCACCTCAAATTTTATTCTAGATAATTTAAGTGCCGAGCGGGCTCTAATATTATATAATTTTGAGCTAAAAATATATAAAACTCAAGTTGGATTGTGAAGAGAGCACTAGAGCCATAATCCATTACCATCCCTGGTCCAGTGAAGGAACATGGCATCTCGTCATGGATCTGGCAGAGCAGGAGGAGACAGAGCTCGGTCGTGTGGATTATTTTTGGCACGATCCGATCCGTGGAGAAAATGATTCTTCTTTTCCTTCTTTCCTGATTGATTGATCTATCAGGTGGCAGCACGGCGGACCAGGATGCGGTGGTTCTCCCCGCCGCCCTTGGTGCACGCAGTGCAAAGGGGGAGAAATGGGTGAATCTATTAAGGCTATAACTGCGGGAACCATCACCATAAAGATATATTATATGGACCGTCGTCAGCCTAACTTAGGACTGTTTTTAGGCGTAGCGCTTCCTGATGATTTAGGAGAGAAATAAGATTTTATGCCTGCAAAATAGTACAATTGAAAAGGACTATGATGTCGGCTAGATGGGGTAAATAGACGTACCTATAATTTTCAATTCAAAGTAGCGGATAAAATTTACCGCCTGCCAAATTCGGAACTTTTGGGTTTGAAAATCCGGAACTTCCGAATTTGAGCAGGGCAGTAGATGAACATGGAACTTTCGGGTTTTGCAAACTAGAACTTCCGGGTTTATATAGAGTAGAGTGAACACAATAAATCTAGTGCGAGTAAATAGATACAAGTTCAAACTCCAGATGTAGGGTAGGCTCGGTGGAGTTTCTGGAGCAGGTTCACATAGTCCCTGCACTTACAAAACAACAATCTCTCCAAAAACATAAGTGTCCAACGGAGAGCTCCTTAAATCCACAAGATAATATCAAACACAATTGACACAAGAATTTTTACCGAAGTTCGGATTCACTGCATATGCTACACAAGGTCAATGAATCTTACTCTCCGTTGAGGAGCTTCGCGAAGCCTCCCCGCCAAGACGTTACAAGCACACTTTGGCCTTCCACTATCTTGATTCCCTTGCATTGCGAACGTGGAAACTGACCCTAACAAACTTCCACGACAGCCCACACAATTGGATGCTCGCCTAGCAACACCTAGCCATCTAGGAGCCAAAACTCCAATAGTAACAAATGCGAAACACACAATTTCAGCCAAACTCAAGTGCTCAAGGTTTGATGTACTCTTTGTTGTTCTCAAGCTTTCACTCTCTCAAACCAACTCAAAGATATTACAAGAATCACACAATCTCGTAAAGAGAGGTTGGGAGAGCTTAACAAGGGTACCAAGCTTTCTTAGGACGATAAGCAAGCAACTAAACAATGCCTGGAACAGCAACCCACCAAGAAGGGAGCTCAAGGGTATAAATAGCTGGGTCCAAAGAAACTAGCCGTTATGTGACAGTTAGAACCCGGAACTTCCGGATCTCTATATCCGGAACTTACAGATTTTCAAACCAACTAGTTGTTAGTGCCACGTGTGCCAACTCCGGAACTTCCGGATTGGAAAATCCGGAACTTCCAAATTCTCTCTGGAAGAGAAATCAAATGTGCATGTGAGGTCTTTTGTATTTCTCTCAACTCACTTAGGTTACTTGAGCACTAAGACTAAACCAAAATATAATATTATAAATTCATAATGTGATGAATCCCTCTTGATAGTACGGCATACCTATACTCAAGATCAAAGATAGATTACATTTCAACGACTTGAACTTCTTAAAGTGTAACATGCTGTGCCTTGATCATTCACAATCTGAGGAGTGAAATTTGGTTTCTATAACTTCAGCACAACTTTCTTGAGCTAGTGACTCGAACCCTTATCTTTGAATGAAAACCACTTCTAGTTCAATTCACCATCTTCACAATATGATTCTAGAAAGATTGATACTTCTCATTATGAACACAATACATGACCAAAATTCTTCAAGTTGAATCCAAAGAAAGTTTCTTCACTCTAGCATTGGTGCCTCGGCATAAACCAATTGCCCTTCGCCAAGTTTAATCCCTCGAAACACTATCCCGAATTCCAATTCTTCATCCTTGCAACACATAGAGTTCCATATAGGCTTGTATCATAATTAAATCATCAATGAAATCTGTTCTTTTCAATTCTTTGGAACATATATCTTCTATTGATAAATTATCCATTTCTTCACCGGATATTCCCTTCTAGTGCTATGACCTTGTCAACAAGCTAAATTTGGAAATAAGAATAAATATTTGTCATCAAACACATAACTCAATCAATACAGTACTCATTGCTTGACAATATCATTACTTTCAATATATTTTATCACAAAGAAGCCATTGATATGATAATGAATTCCTGCTCATATATTAGTTCTTTTAATCGTGGTGTCATTCAATTCACCAAAATCCACTAGAGGTCTAGATGCACTTTCAACAATACGTGACATAACCCACGTAAATCCAAAATTAAAAACCTATAAGTATTAAACCGAGCATCCAAATTAAATTTAGGTTGCACCATTATCTTTCTTCAAGATCTTCAAAATAAGACAGCACAAAATTTAAAAGAACATTTTTTAATAGTAAATAATTAATTTTGGTTACTAGAAACAATATTTTAACAACACGAACAAATAATTATTTCTATGAACAAAAAGTTAAACATGATGAATAAATAATAATGTGCTACGAACAAAATATTAAACATCATGAACATTTGATGTATAGGATAAATAATGGAAAATGAATATCGCGAACAAATAATTCAATATCACCGAACAATTTAGTCTACAAAACAAACAAATAATTTGGCATTGCAAACAAATTAGTTACATGCAGATAAATAATTTGGCATTCCTTCCTCACCAGCGACCTGCTCTGTGGGTCGCCGTCGAGCTTTCCGCCGTCGCACTCCCTTTCCTCCCTCTCTTGCTTGCTCTTTCTTCTTCCTCCGCGCTCCTCATTGTTCTCCTCCTATCTCTCTCTTGCCGTTTCGTGCTCCCTTTCCTCCCTCACCGGTGACCTGCTCTGTGGGTCGCCGGCTAGAATTCCGCCATCGCGCTCCCTTTTCCTCCCTCTCCTGCTTGTTTTTTCTTCTTCCTCCGCGCTCCTGCTTGTTAGGCAAGATGATTCAAGCCGACACACTTAACTCAACTGAGGATTTGTCTCCATCTTTTAGTTGTAGCAAGGTAAATTTCATTCACCACTAATTATTCGATCTTTTCTTTCAAATTTACCTAACCTATTATGCAATTAATTGAGGTCCGTAATCGTTCGGAATCTTGCTATGCTTTGCCTGAACAAATCAGTAGTTCTAGTGATATCAATGCAGTACCGTCAGCAAGTTATCATCTAAGCACAGGACAGAGAAAACGTGTTTTTCTTTCAGCATGACCAAGGTCAAACGATAATCCGGCAGGTGCTTCAAGGTTAAATACACCGGCAGTAGCTCCATCTCCTCCCTTGAGTACAAATCCAAACAATTCCAGATCTGGTGTGCCAGATTTTCCTTCTTACATTAGAACTAGTTACCCTGATCATGTATGTCTTCATTATCTGAAACTTTTCTACATTTTTGTTCAGCAATTTTGATCCTCCGTCATTTAATCTCAACCCAATTGCAGATGGATAACTGGTTTATCGACGCGCTAAGATATCACAATGCACGTTGCCTTCAACAGATAAGAGCAAAAACCCTCTAACAGCGGCAATTGTAAGTGAAATATAGCACTTGCTGATAAGTTTATGCAACAACATATGAGACAGTCAGTATCTGGTATTCCAAAGTATTCAAGGAAGAATTGTACTTGTAATGCAAAGCGAAAGACATACGATAACGGGTAAAATCCGCGCGGATACACACTTTATATACCCGTATCCGCGAGCCAAAGTTGATACCCGAATCCGCGCCCGCTACCCGCCACGGGTAGAAAACCATACCCGCACCCGCTATCCGCGGATATCCTGTACCTGCGGACACGCCCGTGTACCCGCGAGCCATAGAAAATCAAGCACACAAAAAACTTGAGGAAGACAACGCCACCGGTGGTTCTGGGGGCGGCAGGCCGGCGAGGCAGCGCAGCCGCACGGAACTGGGCGATGAGGCGGCGCAGAGGCGCGATGCAGTGGCCGCCTGCGCACCTACTGGGCGTCAGGGCGCGGATTCATCGCCTAGGCATAGATTCGGTGAGGCAGGAGGGAGGAGGGCGGCGGACTAGGGAGGGCGGCAGTGTCTAGCAGGACGTAGGAGGAGAAGTGGAGGAGGGGCTAGGGGTGGCGGCGGTGGCGCACGGGAGGAGAGGCGGACGGGGGCTGGGGGACTGAGGACAGGGCTCGATGCCTCCGCCGCTCGGGAGTCACGGGATCTCGGGGGTGGCGGCCGAGAGGAGGATTTGGGATGGGAGGAGAGATGTGGTCAGAAATCCTAGCTCTTGCTTATATAGCCGGGTGTTTGGACCCACATGTCAGCCCTTAAAGCGGGTCTAGTGGGTTTGCGGGTTCGGGTATCACTTTATCATACCTGTTAGCAGATATCCGTTGGGTTTAATGCTATACCCGTGCCCGTACCCGTGGGTACAGATTTAGACCTGTATCCATGCCCGTCGGGTTTGCTATCCGCGGATACGCGGATATTCACTACCCGTTGCATCTTTAAGCGGCCCTGAATCCGGCAGTGAAGGTACTTTTCTTATAACCATCTCATCACTATTCCTTTTTCAACACATATTAATGTTATCTTGTAACAAATACAGTCCTTGAAGAAAGGCTTAGCCCACTTTTCCCTTTTCTTATATATATTTTCCAAGTACTTGTTATCAGTTAGGTTGTGCTGGTATAGCATGTAAGACCAGGCCCTCTCAAACTCATCAACAGTAAGCATATCATTAATGATTTTGTGAAACAACATCCTGAAAGGAGAACCCTTTTTGTATACAGGCCCCAGGTTTGCCCCTGCATCCTTGAACATATGCCATTTGCAAAGATGTGTTACACCTTGCCACACCTTTTGCAACGCTGCTGCCATTGCAGCACATTGATCTGAAAAAAAAACCAGTAATATTAGTGTGATAGGTACACTAGTTTTGTTTCTTAATATTTGTGAAGAATCTTCACTTTTCAACTCACCTGTGAATACTGTCTGTGGGAGCTTACCACCCATGAGGCTTAAGAATTCAGAGAATACCCAGGAGAAGCTGTCAGTAGTTTCTTCCTTCATAAACACACCTCCAAAAATAGTTGTTTGGAAGTGATTATTGACGCCAACGAACAAATCAAACGGAATTTAGTATATGTTCGTGCAATAAGTTGTGTCAAAGCTTATAACATTTCCAAAACACTGGAATTGGTCTCTGCTTTTGCCGGTGATCCACAGCAAAGTTCGTATCTTTTTATTCTCATCAAGGTCAACGCTAAACTGAAAACCTGGACCCTCTGCCCTTATCTCCCTGAAAATAGCCAATGTCTTCCGCACATCTCCATCCATTTGTTCTTTTGCAATCTGGGCACAAATTGCACGGATTGATCTCTTTGACACAGGATTGTTATGCATCGATCCAAACATACTACCCATTATACAGTGAACCTTTGTCAATGAAACTTTATTTTCCCTTAGGTACTCATATCCTTTGCACACTGATCAAGTTTCCCATGAGAGTATCATTCCTGTTTTTCTCCACAAGTCTCAGTCAACTCATGGTTGTGTTCAGCTACAAAAGTACCTACCATCGTCTTCCGATCTCAGGAGCCTAATCATAGCCTTACAGCCTGTCTTTTTAGTCTTGTACTCAGAGCGTTCTTCTGTCCCCTGCAAACATTAGATTGATCAAAATATATTCTACTTTGTCATTTTACATCAGGTAGTGTGTCAAAGCTTTAGTGAGAGTGCAAACCATATGTAGTAGAGATTTGTTCCAAGAAATTGCTCAATGAACAGATTTATTGTGCAGTTCAATAAGTTGCTGTTTGACCGGAACAAGGCAGAGGACAGAGCAGAGTTTGATACTAAAATAGTAAGTTCCCAAACAAAATAAATGCTTCTATACTTGTAAATACATTTCTGATTTACAAATTTTCTTTCTCACTGCAGTTTCAGAATGTCAGGGAATGCGCTTGGCCTATAGAAGAGCATGCATCTAAGTTTTACATTTCAGTGGCTTATACATTGTTCAGAAAGGAGGTGACAAAATCCACTAATTATTTTGCTAGAGAGAAAGTAGAAAAAAATATGAAGTTGTTCATGTCAAACCACACAAGAAGCTTCCTTGGGGAACAGAAAGGTTCATTGTTGTATTCAACAGCACTATTGGAAGCTACGACTGTGAGTGTGGATTGTACAAACATTTTGGAATTCTGTGCAGTCATGTATTGAGGGTAAGTATTCAATCCTGCAAGTTTATTTGACACACTATCAGCAATGGAAAATCTATAGCCAATGTACTTTTATATTCAAGTGAGCACAGAATTCGTTAGAAATGATTAAAAGGAAATACTTTTTTCAGGTACTAATTCAGCTAGGTGTTTATGAGATTCCAAATGAACACATCCACAAAAGATGGACTAGATCAGCTAGAGAGGTACTGCCAGGACTGAAGGGATACCAAAAAGATACTTTGTGTTTGCAATCTATGACAGTCAGGGCATAGCTACTTCTATGTCAATGCATTGGGTATAGTGCAAGATGGCAACAAAGACTTGGGTGCTTTTGATATTGTCACAAAGTCTATCAAAAAAGACTCAAAGAAAACTTAGAGAATATTTCAAGAATAAAGAGAAAACGGGTAAAATTGAATCTCATGCTGTTTTCAATAAGCAAAACAGGTACTACCCAACAGAGAGTGAAGGCGGTGTAGACAGCGCATCAGAGGTTGAAGGTATGCCAACAAACACCTATGGGGCGTCTGGTTCAATTTCATGGATGAGCGACTCTGAGTTGTTGGCGATTAAGGCACCTTCATTCATACGTCGTGCTGGCCGTCCAAAGGAAACAAGGTTCAAGGGGGTTACAGACTATTATCAAAGCAAGCAGAAGAGGAAAAGGTCCAATGATGCCGGTAGCAATTGTAAAAAACCAAAAATTTCAGAGTCAAAGAAGAAGAAGTTGGTGAGATGTGGAGAGTGCAAACTACTGGGGCACAGCGCAACACAGTGCAAGAAGAAACAAGTGGATTTGGACTGTGAGCTTCCGGAATTCTGATGGTTCGTCTGGTTAAAATTAACTACGGCTGCTAGTCTATGTATTTTGAAAATATTTTGATACTCTATTAGATAGGAAATTGAAACTATTTAGTGTCCAAAATGATATACCTCATTGTAGTGAATTCCCCAACTGATTGGAGACATTGTCGTTGTAACTTTTATTCGAGGGGATCTACATGTTTGACTCATGATGGTATGACTTGCCTAGTCATTTCTGTGCGCGGATGCTGATGAAAGATCAAGGTGTTGTAGGTTAGCTCAAAGTCAAAAATAAAAATTCTCTTACTATTCTACAAAGATATTATCCTAAAAAGAAGGAAAACTGGTCAACACGTGCTAAGTGATCGAATGTTTTTTTGTTATTGTCGTCAATAACGTTCATTGAATAAACAAAATAAAGACCTGCTTGTTGCTACAATTAAGTGTGAGTAGGAGGAATAATATCAAAAAGTCAGAATTGATATGTATGCTCGTAGCTACAAAAAATGTTGAGTAGAAGCAATCGTATCAGAAAGTCAAACAGCTAGGATGAGCAGATAAGTGCAGGTTGTGTTAAAGTGATGTGAAAAGATAATGTAGGCTGACACGAAGAATTTGACTATTATAAGAAACAACCTATACTATAACCATAATAATAAAATAACGACCATCAATAGTCTTGAAATAAGTAGACCTTCCTTTGAAGCAGCAGGTACAGATATCTTAGGATTACAGGCAACCCAAACGAATTGAGGTAGCATCAGAGTCTCCAAACAATAATAATAAGAGAACGACAACATAGAATCTCTGAATAAGTAGAGCTTGCGTTAAAGCCCAAACAACAGATATGGCAGGCTTACAAAAAGCACAAAATAAGAGAGATCAGCAGGTACATAGACATTTCCATGTTAATGACTATTGATGCATAGCAAGGCTAGTCGTCGATAGTCTGGACATAGACAGAAGGAGGGGTTCCCCTGTTGTCTTTCAGACAACAGTTCATAAAGCAAATACTGTTTGAACTTGAGAAGAGTTGCCTGGAAAACGATTTTAATAAACGAGTTAAGTAGCATAAATGACAGGTAAAAAATCTTAGAAAGTTGTATATGAGTTAACCTCGTTAACATGTATGATGTGGTCCCCACTGAAGTTCTTGATGCAGTATAGAGTGAAAAAACCTGTGTCGGAACTGCCAGAAAGAACTTCGTAAGATTCATTGATTTATACCCAAAGCTAGCTGAACAAATTATACCTATTGCATGAAATTGGTGGAAACCTAACAACAACTTCATCAAAATGATCAGATCCAATTTCCCAGCCGGTGAAAAGGCAGCTGATAGTACACCTCAATGAACCAAGCAAGTGTTTAATAGTTCCACGGTGCACCATCAGAACTGAAGATTCATCCTTGCTGCTAGACGATGGATCAATGATGTATACGTAGCGCTCTCTTAAGTCAAAAGCATAACACTAACAAGAGCCACGAGAATGCGCAGGTACCAGAATCTATATTGTGAGGGAATAAATTAAAGAAAAAAGTTATATTTTTACCAAATCCTAATTAATATGATTACTGTAAGCATTATGATAACAGAAACACTTCGTAATCTGCTGCTGCACCAGTGAACTGTTCCCGTATTGAGAAACTGTGAACTGGATGTTCATTTGCAAGGACGTGCATCTGAGCCAAAAAAAATTTTTTAAAGCATTGTAGTTAAGGAAGCCAACAATACTAAAACAACTTAGTTTACTTACTGAGAAATCTGATTCCAAAATGTAACGCCATCTAAGAGGGATGGGGGGCGGGGGGTATATGGAGCTGACAAGTTGTGTAAGGCGACGCACACAGATATCAAAAAGATCATATGTTGTTTCAGTACCACATACAAACTCTTTCCTGAAATCATGACCTTTCCGTTCAATGAAGCGCGGGACATCATGCATAATCCAAGACCTAATCAGAATACAATTTTGTAGAATAAATAGCTGATCACTTATTAAGAAGAACAGGAATACATTTTTTTATAGGATATACCTTTCCAGCTCCACTGTTAGTTGCAGACAACCAGTCTAGCAATGTGCTTGTTACTCCTGCATCCCTATTAGGGTGGTCAATGCCAAGAGCCCAATGGGATTTCGCACACCTACCCATCTTGACTACCTTCTTCTGCAAAGATGAATTGTTGTACTCAGCATGTAGTGTCCTGTAGTTGAGATCCATAGCTACCATGGAGGATAACATCCTTACGGATAGGGCAAAGTCTGAGTGGAGTTTATTTTCAGTTGTAGGTGATAATTCAGGAGACAGAGGGGCCATCTTGGTGACAGAAGCAGGTGTATGGTAACTTTCATCCAAACTAGTCTTCCCCCGCACAATTAGGTGTGTGAGAAGAAAAAGTCTGAAAAAATTTGCTCATTACCATCTGTTCTAATTTTTCTAAAAATAGCATTATCAGTGGTACCTGAGGAGAAAATAAACAAATCAATTATGTGGAAAATTAATCATGAAAAATAAGCATTGATAATCAAGTGTAGGATGTACCATCAGGTTGCAAATTTTGGTTGCTGAATGCCCTTGAACCTGAACCTGGAGATAGAGCATTATTTTGTATCTGATTACTTGGCTGTATTGGAAGTCTTTTGTCAGCGCTGACTTCACCAACTTCTACTGCCATTGATTGATTTTGTTGGTAAGTAAAACCTGAAAAAATCTCTAATTAGGGGAGAACTGTTGCAATAAGTAATTACATTCATGGAGAATATTGAGATACCTTCTGACAATAATAACTCTAATTAACTGAGAGTGCAAATGCTTTACTTATTGTTAGAAAAGTTTTTGCTAAACCAAATTCTGAACTATTTAGTTTTACTTAACCTTCAAAAGCCAAGAGTTGTCGAGGTATTGGGTGTCCTAATAAAGAATACAATGCGTAGTCGTCAGATGCTGCTCCCAGTAGACCAAGCATCGACTCTCTCCCATCATGTGAACTGTACAAAATCGATTTTTATTTACTGGTACTACACTTCTGGAATCCACTTGTTTTCCTAGAGTTATTTTGTTTCCCTACAAAAAAATCAAAACTTCGTAGGGAAAGATTGTTTCCCTGTAACAATGTTTCAAAGCCGTAGGGAAATTCTAATTCCCCTAGGAATCCAACGCTTTCCTAGGGAAGTCAGAGGGTGATCCCACCATTATGCTATCGCTGGTGGCAAAGTTCCCTACGAAATTCTACAGCACCGTAGGGAATTGAGTTAGCCAAAAAAAAAATTCACCGCAGCCAATTTCCTACCGCCTACTTCAAAAATTTTGGCCGGTCCTATCTTATAGATACAGACATCATCTTCACACATTCTCAGCCACTCACTCTTATCCTCTCTCTTCTCTCACGTTAGTTGTCTTCTGTGTCTGCTTTTTTCTTTAGAGAAAAGGGGTGTCCCCCGTTTTCATTTCAGGGAAACAAAAACGGTACAAGTCTTTTACAGCGGTTTAAAGTTCTGACAGCGTGTTCGAAGCACGTCCGCTAAACGAGCTGGCTAAAGCAGCAAACACTGAAGCATCCTGGGCAGTAGAGTCAGGCCCCGCGCTCACGCCACAAGCTGATGAATCGGC
The DNA here is from genome assembly GCF_002211085.1 of Panicum hallii. NCBI lineage: Eukaryota > Viridiplantae > Streptophyta > Magnoliopsida > Poales > Poaceae > Panicum > Panicum hallii. Next base: position 6,203,166 of record NC_038049.1, read on the forward strand.
CGCCCCGTTCCCCACCAGGCTGAGTCGCTAGAGCAGCCAACGACGACCCCGGACTTGACCAGCTGATGCGAAGCGGTAGTCCTGCTCTTCTTTCCAGATCTTCCACAATCTCCCCCAGCTGGAGTTCCTCGGGACCCTTGCGTAAACTTTTCCATCTCAGCATCCCGCTTGCCATCCGGATCAACGTCCTCACGTCCGTCCATTTCGCCCCATGAAAACAAATAGCATTCCTTAGCTTCCATAAACTCCACAAAATAGCAGAAGTGCACATGTTCAGAACGGCGTGTTTTTCGTTGCTGATCCACCACCTAGCCACGGCTTCAAAGCCTCTGGCACCCTGAATATTCAGAATGTCTACACATAAGTTCCACATCTCGGTAGCAACACAACAATCAAAGAAAAGGTGGTGAATGGATTCATGCTCTTCACAGAATAAGCATGTTTTATTATCTATCCTTTTTCCTTTTAGCCAGGTTATCCCTGGTAAGCAGTTTGTTGTTGCTTAGCAACCATAGGAAACCTTGCACTCTAGGGGAAATCTTAAGCCCCCAAACAGCAGGAGAATGAATCGATCAAACCGATTCTTCTGTCTCTGCTTGTATCCTGGTGAGGCTTGGCATGGACATGGAGCAGGAATCGGCAGAGTTCCGCGGCGAGCGACGCGACATGTGAGCGGGTGCGGGCGCCGGGGGCATAGCTTGCTAGACCAGCACGGCGCCGGGGGCCGGGGCCGGAGCTCGCCGTGCCTGCCCGGCATCCGCTGCCGGGGGCGGAGCTCGCCGGACTAGCACGGTGCCGGGGACCGGCACCGGAGCTTGTCGGGCTTGCACGCGGCGCTTGCGGGCCGGGGGCGGAGCTTGTCGGACTAGCGCAGCGCCCGCGGCCGGGGGTGGAGCTCGCCAGGCCAGCGGGGCGCCGGGGGCTGGGGAGCGGAGCTCGCCGGGCCACGACCCACCCACGCAGTGGCGAATCTGGGATTCAAAGTTAGGGTGGTCCAAGCCAAAAATTTTGAATACCACGGGTTCACAACAGATTAATAAAATATTTTATAAACATTTTCAAATCTATATTTAACTATGAGACTTGCATCAAATGAAGATTACAACTTATAATAGTTCAAATAAGGTTACAATACTATTTCTTCTCGGATTTAGGCTTTCTCATGTCCATAAAATTCTCCAATATATCATCTTCATTCACATTAAATAATATATCTCGCTCAACGAATGTGGTCAGGATATCTTCTAAAAGACTATCACTCATCCTATTTCTTGACGTGCTCTTGACCGAGTTCATTGCTGAAACTGCTCTTTCAACACTTGCCATTGCCACCGATAGAATCAATACCAATTTGAGAAGCAAATACACCAAATCATAAACTTTATCCCTGTTTCTTTGTACAAGCTTAGCCGAGAGATCAACAAGATTGTTTAGATCTTTAAAGCTATCATCTTTTCTCACATCATCAATATAGTTATCAAGTTGCGTTTCAAGTTTTCGCAAAGCATTGTTTGGGATATCATTGGGGTAAAATTCAGCAAGCCTAAGTACCTTGTAGGAATAAAAAGACTGAAATAAATTGATATTTCAAGTCATAACAAAGTATGAACGGGAAATAAAAAAATAAATGAGTTTGCATGGTCTACATACCTTGTGGGAATCAAATGAAGAAAATAAGTTGGAAGGATTCAATGCTGTCATACAAGAAAGCAACTCCATATTAATCTCATCAAATCGAGTATCAAGTTCTTGACTAATTTGGTCAATAATGCCAATATATACTTTTCTTCTAAAATGATCATCATTTGTTTGGTTTGCAACAAACCGTCTTGATCTTCCATAAGGCATATAAGCATCCTTCATTGTAGGAACATGAGTGCCATATTTATTGCAAAATAAAGTGACCCTTCGAAGGAATAACTTACAATGGGAAATCTGTCTACTGGATCTTGTGAAAGGCGATCAAGATCAAAAATCGGTGGTGGCGGCGGTGGTGGAGGTGGTGACGATGGTGGCAGCCCTGGTGAGATATCTTCAGGTGGAACTGTAGCTGCGGGTGAGGAAGGTATGCCACTGCCTTCTTGTTCTTGAGCCAAAAATGGGACAACTTCAGTATTTGGTGCAGGCGCTGCTGCCTCTGCATCATTCTTTTTCGCTTCAAGTTTTCGAAAAAGAGACGCAATGTCTCCCAGTCTGATCTTTTTCATATCTCAACTTTTAAAAGTCCTGCAACAAAATGATGTAAGAATTTACAAATTGCAATATGTAATTCTTAATCCTATCATGCCTAATCGGCTACCTGCTAGTCTACTACCAATCTAGATTCTAGAACTACCAGCTACGAGCCTACGAATTGCAAATTTGTAGTCATGTTATCATGCAGTGCAAGTGAAAGTAAAAGCAACAAGCTAATTACATCAATTTCTTTACCTTTCCGGCTTTCCCTTAGCGGCTCGGCCCTCCTGCAGTCCTGCTTGGCTGCTCCGCGGCCCGCGGGCGTGCGCTGCAGGTAGCTGCTGGCTGCTGCCGCCGGCCACCGCGGCGCCACCCCTAAATCCTAGGAGCGGAGTCGTCGCGGACTGACGAGAGATGGAGAGACAGGAGACGGGCGGACGCAGTTTGGGATGCCATTATACATCGCTTCAGGTGACATCTGTTTCAGTTTCCTGCCGGTGGACCGAGCGTGGGATTGATTGGGCTGTAAATTACCGATTTCCACCTACCGATTGATCAGGCTATTTACGTGCAGTTAAATAGGAGAGAATTTGAGCATCCATGCTGAAAAAGATAACAATGCTGATGTCACCCACATGCATGCAAATCTAAAACTAAAAAATGTATAAGTGTTGAACCGATCATCCAATATAAATTTAGATTGCACCATTATCTTTCATCTTCAAAATGAGATCACACTACTATGTTTGCACGATATTTTTTAAAAGCATTTTCTTTAATACTAAATAATTAATTTTGGATACAAATAATTATTTTTACGAATAAAAAAATAAACATAACGAACAAATAATAATGTACAACGAATAAAACATTTAACATAGCGAACATTTGATTATATAGGCTAAATAATGGAAAATGAATATCAAGGACAAATAAGTTAATATGGCCGAACAATTTAATCCACAAAGCAAACAAATAGATTATGCACCTCGAACAATTATATTATGGATACAGAACAAATATTATGTATCAAAAAGTAGTTGGATAAATTGAATAATAAGGAGTAAGAGAAGAATATAAAAATATAAAAAAGAGGATAGGCATGGAAATAACAGATAAAATGAGTCCAATAATTATTAAAGAATAAAAGAAAATACATTGAAGAAGAATGGGATGAGTAATTGCGTGGTCGGCTCAGGAGGAAGAAAACTGCATTGAAGGAGACACGTCGTCCAAATGGGCCGCACCGCACCGAACAGTCCAGATGGATCGCCTTTTTGCAGCACAAGCGACAGCTAGTCCCTGCACGCGGTTTGGTCGAGGGAGAAAGCGTCGCTGGCTGCCCCTTCAGATTCTAAAGAAAAGAAATTACTTGTTGGGCTATTTCTTAGAGTGGGCCGCGACCTACCCAGCCCACCTTTGGATCCGCCCCTGTACCCACGACGAGCTCGCGGAGACACAGTCACTCGAGGAACGTGACCACCCACGGCGGCGCAGAGGGAACTGAAGGGTGGGCGGGCCAGCGGCGGCTGTGGAGCACCCTGAGCACGGATGATGCCAGCTGCCGGCGTTTGTTTTTTAATTTTTTTCATGGAAAGGTTTCCAAGTGCTTAGAATTTCCTAGGGAAAGCTTTCCCTAGCGTATTCCATCGCAACCGTAGGGCACTTGGGATTGCCCGTCGAATTTATCCCTAGAAACTTTTTCCTACCAAATTTCGAAGGAAACCCGATTCCCTACAGTTCTCCGAGGTTTCCCTAAGGAAATATGCCGATTCCAGTAGTGAGCTAGTAGCAGTAGCAATAGTAAGACTAGTCACACACTACTAATACGATGTTGTGTAATTCTACTAACATACAAAGAATAAGCAATAGTAAAAGAAATTTTTTTGCAGCTTAGCGATCTTCCAATGGTATTTTTTGCGATCTAAACTTATCTTGAACTGATGAGCCGCCGGCGTCGCCGCTCTCAAACATCGTTAGCAGTTCCGGAGCTCCACCAGCTCATCCTTGATAACAAATCTCAAAAAAGCAAATGCAAATGTATTTTACCTAAACACCTTAATCCATTTCTCCTCCCACCGCCGGGTACCTAGCAGTTAAAGGAAAAAAGTATTAGCTAGATGCCCTCCTATTTCTGCCAGATCTGCGATTAGAAGAAGGAAGCAAAGATTCGTAAAAGTACAATGACCGACACTGCATCGACCAGAAGAAGAATGAGGAAGATTTGAGAGATTAAGGGTCTTGGATTACTTGCATTTTAACATTTTCCTCCGTTGAAACATGCCGGAGAACAATGGCGACGCGACGGAGACAGAGCATGAAGAAGCTACCGGAGCAAACTCAGACGGAGGGGGGAAAGGCAGGAGAGAGAGAGAGGTAGCGGAGAGGGGTGGGGAGAAGGAATCCTAAGGTTGGCCCGCCATGTACGCGTGGTGTATCGATACGTACACATCCAATCCAAGACAGGCATACCTATTAAACAATTCAGTGCGGAAGGAACGTCCGATTACATACGAGGCTTGGTGAACGGTTCATATAGACATTCTAAGGACATGCATTACATTGGGTAAAACCGCGTTCCATGCCGGCCAGCGAGCGGCCGGCCGCGGCCCTGCGTGCTGTCTAGGAACGGGCGCACATCCTGGCCAGGAGCGGGCGCGGGCGGGTGCGTGACCCGGGCAGCGCACTAGCCAGCAACCGGGGGCTCGCGTGCCGGCCAACCGCAGCTAGCCGCAGGTGCGTGGTCTTGGCAGGCGGGAGGCAATCCGGTCATTGATTTGGAGGCCGAGTAAAATTGCAACTCAGAGCTTCGGTTCTCAGGGCAATTAGCTTGTGTTTTTGTTGGTGTGATTTGTAGGTCAAATCACGTGGTTATGAAGCTTGTTGTTAGGATTCATTCATTTTCGGTTTACCTGACCAAAGATATGGATCAGGAAGAGGAGAAAGATTAGTTGTATTGCTACTGGACATGTAATAGCTCAATATTAGCATTTGCTTTTGCTGGTTATGATGCTATCAAAATTTTGACAAAATTTATCAATCTTTACTCAGATTCTAAAAAAGTATACTATTGGTTGAAAAATTAAAAGTATACTATTGGTTAAAAATTCTCCTTTGGATTGTTTGGAATGTTGTCCAAAGAATTTAGGAGTCAAACAGGGGTAAAATCACTAGATTCTTTACATAAAAGTAGTCAAATCTATCCCTATTGCTGGTGGAACTCAAATCTATCCCTATTCATTATGTATGTCTAAAATACACTAGTCAGCTAGTACGAGACACGGCATGTATAGTTTCACATACGCAGCAGTATCGGTGCATGCACGACGCATTAATAATTGTGTATGGGGCCGGCCGCTCAAATCGACATACGACACATTTTATTGGGCCTGCCAGTAGCTAGCTTACGTCCTTGCTCACGATATGCTAGCACGATATATTACGGCCCATTGAAACCTATCAGCCTGCTGGTGCACTTTCAGGCGACAAAAATCTATTTTGTAGCGCGGGTGATATATGGCGAATTTTTTTGAAAAAAGGTTAAAAAAATTAAATTCGAAAAAGAGGTGCCGTTTTGGAAATTTTTAAAAAATGAGTATCTCCCGCCCGATCAACGGGCGGGATGCGTGGGGCCGGAAACCTCCCGCCCATCCAACGGGCGGGAGGTTCCAAAGTTTTTCCCAGGCCCCTCCCGAGGGCCTCTTCGCAAATAAGAAACTTTTCCTATTCGTGAAGAGGTCCCTGATGCGGCCGCCGGGGAATCCCGCCCGCCCAACGGGCGGAGGTCCGGGGCCCGTATAGTGCGGAGGGGCATCCCGCCCGTTGGAGACACGGCAAGCGGCAAGTATCAGGAAAAATTCCCATTTTATTCAGCAAAAATCAGGAAAAAAAAGAAAGGGAGGAGAGGAAGAGAGAAGAGGAAGCGGCGAAGCCCTGTTCAAACGTCGGTTTGGAGGTATATTCTCGTTCTAATTGTATAATTACATGAAAATAGCTATAATCTAGGAAATATTTCTTAGGGTAGTTATATTTTAAATAGTTTTTAGTATTTTCAATTGTTTTTAGAAATATTTTTTAGGGTAGTTATATTTTGAATAGTTTTTACTATTTTTAATTGTTTTTAGAAATATTTCTTAGGGTAGTTATATTTTGAATAGTTTTTAGCATTTTCAATTATTTTTAGTATAATTTATATTTTGAATAGTTTAGAATCTGGAAAATATAATCTAGGAATCGCTGAAACTTAGGGTCGTTGTGTATTAATATGTAGTATAACTAGTTTATTAATAATTGACAGATATATCTTCCGAGAAGGGTACTTCTAGTATATATTACGGAGAAGGAAATGTGATTTATGGGCCGAATGGGGTAGATTTAAGTGAATTCAACTGTGCGGTCAGAGGAATTACCAGACCGCACGAGAGGATATTTGAATCACTATGCAACTGGTTAATGAGCGGATTAAGGATTAATCAGGAGACACACTCTATGAGTGTTCAGTGCGTCATAAATCGTACCACTCATGTTTTGATCTGGGAGCTGATGCCACTTGCAAGCAACGATGACTGGTTAAGTTATCTGCAAAATGCAAGTCATTAACAATGGCCACTGGTACTCCTTGTCAGTGTGTACCAGAAGCCTTTGATAAACATCGAAGCTGCTGCGGGGGATGAAGATGTTGATGAAGAAGTTGAGAAGCCAAACATTGTGGCAGGTGGCACCGCAGCACCTCAATGCGTGGCTAATGAGGGGGAGAACATACCCCGTATTGTTGAACAGCTGCGAGACGAAGATCGTGAGTTTGATGAAGCAATGGATGCCAATTTGTCTGATGATGATGAGGATGTGCCTGAAGAATGGGTTAGCTGCGACTTCAGTCATCTTGTCCTAGATGAGGACCCAGCGTGCCTTGGGATTGCAGGGAGAACGAAGTTGTCCAGGGTACGAGGTACCAGTCAATTGATGAGGTGAAGGAAGGTGTTAAGTGTTGGTCTCTCTCTTATACGAGAGTTCAAAACAGTCGAGTGCAAGTCTCGTAAGTATGATGTGGTATGTGTGAAGGAGGGCTGTCCGTGGCGGGTGCATGCCTATAAGGGCAAATGGAAATATTATTAGGAATTCTCAATTGTCACTCAGCATACTTGTCATTTGCCGGGCGTGCAGAAGTCCCATCGCAACCTTACATCGCAATTCATTGCAAACGAGATGTACGGGATGATAGTAGCCAATCTGTCATTTGAACCAAAGTCTATTATGAGGCATATTCAGGAGAAGTATAAGTATATAATCTCGTAAGGGAAGGCATGGAGTGAAAAACAGAAGGTGTTAGAGATGAGGTTTGGCACGTTCGAGGCTGAATATGATAATATTTCTTGATTGTTGGCTGTCATTTGTCAGAGAAATCCTGAAAGCTATTATGACCTGAAAAGTCTAGACGGAGGACAAGGTCCGCCCTTCATATTGCAGCGGGCCTTTTTTAGCTTGGGTCCATGCATTAACGCATTCCAACACTGCCGGCCTATCCTGTGCATCGATGGGACCTTTCTCATAGGAAAGTATAGAGGGCAAATGCTGACAGCCATTGCAGTGGATGGAAACAATCAATTGCTTCCGGTTGCTTTTGTTGAGAGCGAGAATACGGACAGTAGGTACTAGTTCCTGGAATGGGTTAAGGTTGCAGTCGTTCGGGACAGGGAAAATGTGTGCCTGCTACATGATCATCACGCCGGCATACTAAGGGCAATACTAGATTTGCAGGAGGGGTGTGTGGAGACCGGAGAGCCGGCCAAGTGGCGTGATGTTCGCAGTAGGTGGTGCATGAGACACATCGGTGCAAACTTTTTGAGGTAGTTCAAGAACAAGCACATTATGGATATGTTCAAGAGGCTATGCCAGGAAACAAATCAATAAAAATTTAACAAGCAGTGGCAAAAACTTGATGAAGTGACCGGAAAGAAAAGAAGCGAGGACGTAGCAAAAACCAGAACTGCACAGGACGAAACAGAGCCTTTGTGTCCTTTGCCAACAGATACTGCACGTACTCGGAGTAGGTCCAGGTCAGTGGTGAAAACCTTTTCTGAATGGATTGAGAATGAACCGAAGGAGAAGTGGGCGTTGCTTTACGATACCGATGGTGCAAGGTACGGCATAATGACCACTAACTTCGCCGAGGTTTACAATTGGGTGATGCGAGGTGTTCGTGGGCTTCCACTGGTTGCAACTGTGGAATTCATCGTCCACGGGTGTACCGATTACTTTAGGGATCGATTCACTAAAAATCAGGCATACATGCAAGATCCTGACAGATATTTTGGGAGAATGATGATATACCGATTACTTAGCATTTGTATACTCTCTGTTGTATTCGTTATGTATGTTTCTAATACATGTATCTTACTTAATATTTCATGCAGATATGGCGCAGACACCGGAGCTCCTTGACGCAAACACCGACGAACGGCACAGGTCGTACCTGGCAGCGGTGGAGGGGCAACAGCTTCACGAGTTGCGCCCTCGTATAGCAAAGGAGTTGTTGCACCTGGACGGCCGCTGGCTTGATAGGTGATACTTTGTATTTTTTTACGAAATGAATGTATTGCTTGTACGACAATTGTAACCATTATGCAAAATATACAGGCTACGGGAGGCTGGTTTGCTGCCACTCGCCCGTATGCTTCAGTCCAGCGACGGCCAAGACGGTGGTGCCAAGAAGCGAATGCAGCTCGACCGCTCTCTACTTGCGGCGTTGGCGGACAGGTGGCGTCCGGAGACGCACACGTTCCACTTGCCGTGCGGGGAGATGGCCCCCACGTTGCGGGACATGTCGTACCTGCTCGGGCTTCCCATTGCGGGTGAAGCCGTTGGCCCGGTTGCCGTGCCACCTACCTGGAGGGTGGAGCGTTAGAAACGGTTTGCTCTAGTGAACCCGCCACATTTTTTGGTCCTACCTAATGCGCCCGGCCCCGCCAAGGGTTGGGTAATACAATATAGGGTACATACAATTATTTCTAATTAATTTAATTGAATCATATGTGACTACCTCTAAGCATTGAACAGAAATATTTCAGGCTCAGGATCTCCACCCACTGGCTGGGCAGTACGAGGTGTCGCGCTGCCTGGACGCATATCTGTTGTGGTTGTTCGGCTGGGCTCTTTTCTGCAACTCTAGCGGCAACTATGTGGACAAGGTTCTCATCCAGTACGCGCGCGCGATTGCGAATGCGGAGCCGGGCCAGGTACCTGGGTGGAGCTGGGGATCGGCAGTGCTTGCTGCCACGTACCGAGGCCTTTGCCAGGCCTGTTTCAAGATGGAGAGGACCGCCGTCATCACAGGATGTCCACTTCTGCTGCAGCTATGGTCATACGAGTGATTCGCCATAGCATGCCCCCTAATCAGCGAGGAGCCTTATCCGCCCGAGATGTATGGGCTGTGGCACGAGAACAGCCCCACGATGGGTTCGCTTTGGACCGATCGACGGGTAAGATCTTTAATTTACTGTTGTACATTTCTGTATATGTAAAGTACCAACGCAGTTGTGTAATTTTGCAAATGAGCTGGGCACATCGGCAGGTCCGAAAAGCATACCCGCAGTTCGTGTCCAAATTTGATCGGTTGCGGCCACAGGATGTCGTCTGGACCCCGTACACCGCTGCGGCTGTCCAGACACGTGCGCCGTATGGGTTGTCCTCCCTGTGCACGCGTGACGAGGCGTACTGGCTCACAAAGGCGAACCTAGTGTTCGATATTGTCATGGAGCTGTACTGCATCGAGCGAGTGATGAGGCAGTTCAGGCGATGACAGCACTTCCCTCTCCTACCCCGAGCGTTCCAGGCTGTGCCGCGCAGTGTACACGAGTAAGAGTAAGTTTGTGATAACTCATTTTCTATTAATTTTGTAACCGTTATCATGAAATAATATTGTCTTCCAAATGTTTGCAACAAATATTCGCACAGCGGATATCATGCCAACGAAGTCAATTGGGTTGTCAAGCTGCAGGAGTACGTAGGAGGGTGGCTAGACGCACCTGACGATGTGTGGGACGAGCCGCATCCACACATAGAGGCTTCTTACGGCGCATACCTCCACTGGTACCTCACTCGCACGCGTCCGTACGTCACTCTTTCACGTATTGATGACGCGGAGCATCAGCACCCACCGACCATCTCCGACACGTATCTCTTGTACCGTGATCAGCTGCAGCGTGGCGCGGTACGTCTTTTGCAACTTCAATTATTAAATCTTTTTTTAAAAAATCGATTACAATATTACTCTGCTTCCCATTACTCAGGCAGATCGATCTGATCCACTGCGCGGAGGTCAAAGCTGCATCTCAGAGCACGTTATTTGACCGTGGAGTACGTGTACCGGAGGCACAGTACAAAGAGAGCTTTCGTTGGATTCATAACAACTTGACGCGAGCGTTACGTGCACTCACGTGTTGCAGCAGAGACGACGTGGGGGCCTCCATTTCATCTCATGCGTTCGCCCACGTGTACACAGCTGGCCCATCAACCTCTGCAGCACCGCACGCAGCGTCCAGCGGTACTGCCGCCAGTTTGAGCTGTAAGTCCTTTATAATTGCCATTTCGATCAACTTTTATTTACACGACTAATTTCGTTTATTTTTATAGTCATGCACTCGACGGCAATGGTGCCTCCTCCTACAAGAATGGAGCCTCAGAGGTCTGACGCCTATGCTCCAGGAACGTCTCTTCCATCGTGTACTCGGAGGGGCACATACGCCGACGGCCTAGGACTAGGGGGAGGACCGAGAGAGCGCGAGGACCGGGACAGGCAGAGTAGATGCTCCTGATTCGGTGGACTCTGAATATTTAAACTGTTTTTATCATACTATTTTATTTTTAATGGCTTAATGTATTGTACTATCATAATATTTGGATTCTGGATTCTATGTTGCAAAACGTTATGGCTTAACCATCTTCATACGAGTTTTAGATACCGTAATCTTCTTCGTAAAATTGAACAAAATTTTTTTAAGTATACAAAAGAGTATGGCGAATAAATCTTGTATTTAAAAAAGTGTGAATTTTAAATAGTTTCTAAAACATAAATTGGAAAAAAAGGCACCTCCCGCCTGTTGGCCGGGCGGTATGCCTTAACCTCCCGCCCGTTGGTCGGGCGGGATGTCTTAGGGACCTCTTCACGTATAAGAAAAGTTTTTTATTCGTGAAGAGTCCCTCGGGAGGGGCCTGGGAAAAATTTGGAACCTCCCGCCCGTTGGATGGGCGGGAGGTTTCCGGCCTCACGCCTCCCGCCCGTTGATCGGGCGGGAGGTACCCATTTTTCGAAAATTTCCAAAACTGCACCCCTTTTTTGAATTTAATTTTTTAACCCTTTTTTCAAAAAAATTCGATATATAGCCACGCCGCGAATAGAAGCCCCCGCGGCTCAGGCTTCTTTCCATCTCCTACTCGTTTTGATTTCCTTTCTTTTCTAAAAAAAAGTTTGTGGGCTCTTGATGGGCTTTAGGAACTGCTGGGCCTGATATGATGCTAATCGTGGGTGGCCTTTGGCATGAGAAGGCAGTAGCCAAACACGGTTATAGTTTTCCATTTGGCTCGCGGCGCGTGGGGCAGCCCGTAGCATGAGTTTTTTGGCCCGTCCAAGCAACCGTCCGGCGTGGGGTCTATCATGCCCATGCCTCGTGTGTCGGTGTTTAACCTTTAAGCCTACCAAGAAATATCTCTGAGATGGTAGATTGTAGGTGGTGTCGCTTAGATCATAAATTTAAAGGTGCAAGGAACATGAAAACTTTAGACAGAAACTTTAGACAGGTTCGGACCACAGTATATGTAATACTCTATGTCCTATGTGGTGGTTTGTATTGCCTTAGATGTGTCTTTTCCTGGAGAGGGTCCCTGCCCATCCTTATATAATCTTGGAGACAGGGTTACGTGAAAGTCCTAACCAAATATATTCAAGCTCAGGAGTCCCACCCGAGTATTGCTTGGGTAGTTTTCTTATGTTCCGACTAGTCCTACTTCTGTACGAGTAGTTACAACTGGTGTAGGACGTAGGCCATGTCCCATTCCTTATCCTAGAAAATGTATATCATCTGTGCAGTCCCGTGGCCCCAAATTTGACAAGCTCCCGAGCTCTTCGTAGTCTAGTACTGCAGGCTTCCGAGTACTTCTGAAGGCGTCTTCAAGTTCTCCCGAACTCCGTCTTGAAGGTATCTTCTGAGTACTTACTTGGCTGCATCGAGGCTGTGAAGTGCTCGTGCCCCAAGTAGTTGTCAAGTCTTATTTTATATGGAATGCGGTGAACTCGCACTACATATGGAGTAGCCCCCGAGCCTTAGGTTGAATCAAAAAATCAGGCTGAGGGTCAAATTAGTCTTGAATCTTCTGCTCTTATCTTCCAAAAATTCGAAAAATAAGCCGTCGATGACACGTGTCCCGCAACCCGTGAGCCTTGAATCCAAATCCTAAGGTTTGGAAAAAAAGGATCCAAAGAGTCGTGGCATGGATTGTTGAAAAAATTAAGAATTTAATTTGATGGTTAAAGTGAGTAAATTGGTTCAGAAATTTGAAAATCCCTTTTTTGATAACATCCTAAAAAATGGTTACGCAAATAAAATTTCCAAAGTAATCCAAAATTACCGCTTAAAATAAATCTTATCCCGAGGAAAAAACCCTTCGCATTTCACACAATAATTGTGGAACCACTGCTGGTTATTTAACCGTGCTGTAACTTAGGGTTTACTCACCCTTTCGCTTGCACTTTCATTGCCTTGGCCTTTCATCTTCCTCCGTCTCGCAGCCGCCGCCACCTCTATATTCAGATCTAGGCCAATCACAGTTGATCCTCTCCTGTTAGGAGTAGTGGACGAGACGTCCCCCCTTCTTTACAGTGATGCTTCTTTGCCCCAATCCTTAGCCTCCGAGCGCACGCGAGTGAAGCGGTTTGTGATAACAAGAATGGTGAGTAAGAAAGGCACCACTAAGTCAAAGGGGAAGGATTCCAAACCCGCCGCCACCACCGGCGATGGGCGATGGTAGATGAATGCCTCCTGCAGCCCAAGAAGATTATTCAGTGGCGTTCTGCCACTAGTGATAAGAGACCATATGAAGGGGCTGAGCAGATTGTTTTGTTTCAATATTTTGTTGAGAGTGGATTGGCCCTCACCGCTTCTGATTATTTCGTGGTCTTCTCTTCTATTATGGCATCAAACTCCATCACCTCAACCCCAATTCTATTATCCACATTTCCATCTTTGTTCATTTCTATGAAGCCTTCTTGGGGATATAACCCCACTTCGACCTCTTCTGCTACCTCTTCCATCTCTAACCATAGCCCAGCAGTATCATGTATGAAGCCGGTGATGCCGGATTTCAATTGAGGCAGAGGATGGAAAATAAGTACATCCCCTACAAATTCCTGACTAGTTTGTCTGGGTGGAGGGAGCGGTGATTCTATATTGGAAACCATCATCCCTCACTTCCCGAAAGGACCGCTAGGGCACTCAGGGTCTGTGGCGAGTGGACAATGGCATGCCGTGACATGAGCCAAATCAAGGAGCTGCTCGGAATGATCAAGAAGCACGGGGATGCAAGAGTTACTAGAGTATCAGTGATGTACACGTGGCTAGGCAGGCGGATCCAGCCTCTGCAGAAGCGCACGCGCTTTGGCTTTGAATACCTTGATGTCTCAGATCCATCTTGGTTTTCTACAGAGCGTATTGAGAAAGGTGAAGCCCTGCAGTGAGTAAGCCGGGTGCTCATGGGCGCTTAAACCGTCCCATATGTGCCGAGCCTGTACTTGGCGAAAAATCCTCACAAACAGGTAGCGGTAAGTAGTCATATCATTCTGTTGAGTACTTCTGATATCCTTTAATCTACTTTTGTACTAACAAATATTGGAATATTACTACAGGATGATGTGAACATATATAGGAGCATGCCTCCGATGCTGGACATTGACCGTTCGAGCCACCTGATGTCGCCCCGGCCCACTATTGATTCAGATAGCGTGGAGAACGACGAAGGCACCGATGCCTTGGCAGAGGTGATAAAGGGAAAATCCATGAAGACCTCCCAGAAAGGCGCAAACTCTCCTGGTGGTGATCTTTTGCCAAGTCACCCAAAGAAGCCGCGGGTTACTACCCGAAAATGTAGGGCAAGCGCTTTGCCAGGTGGTGATGATGAAGAAACACCCATGTAAGAGTTTTTCCTAAACTTGTGAGTACTTTTGCTCAATTTGTAATTGCTGAGTTTTGTTGAATTCTCCTTTTTTCTTCTCTAATAGCTCCTCAAACCCCAAGCACTTAAAGCGAAGGGTTGGGGATGCTGCCGGGGATGATACCATGAGGGAGCAGAGCGTGCCCTCCATCATAGTGGACCCATTGTCAAGTTCCGTTGGGGCCACGCTGGGGCAATCACCGCCTACGGCTGGCCTGAGTTCGTTGGTGACCATTGCGGCTGCCCCGCCGGAGCAAACACCGCCCTCGGCTGGTGAAACCGCACCGACGAGTGCTTTAGGTGCTATCCCAACACCTAGACCACTCAAAAAGAAGAAGTTAGGAGTAAAGAAGTCCGCACTATAAGTATCCAAGTGCTTTCACTTGTAAATTGTAGGTTCATTGTCATAAATGATAGAACACGTTGCTTATTCTTGTATGTAGCCCTTCCTCTGCTCTAGGCTTGGAGGAGCCTGGCAATGCCACGGAGACTCCAGCCCCCGAGCCAGATACCATGTTGCAGCGTCGAGTGCGGTACCGGCAACAACCATGCTTGTCGAGGCGTTAGTGCCGCAGGAGCCCCCAGAGCCTATCGTCGCAGAGGCCGAAGGAGCCAACATTGAAATCGAACCGCCCATGGGGGAGAGAACCGAAGCCGAAAAGGAGTCCCTAGAGATTCCCACGGGTAAGTTGATTTAGCCACCCTCGCTCATAGGATCTACTTTGCCTGAACTCTTCTGATCGCTATGGGTAAGGTGACAGATATCCCGCAGCAGCCTGCACCTCAAGAACAAGGCGCTGCAAGTACTTCTTTGGGCGGCATATTGGTCACTCCGCCAAAGTGGCAGTATGCCATTTCGCTTAAGCTAATTGAAGATCCGATGATTACATCAGCAACCCTGAAGCAGTTCCAGGACACCTTTAAAGATCTGTATAAGTTTTCCACAGTAAGCGTCCTAGACTGGAGATGATAGCCTTTGTCAACTAGCTTGATCTTTTCTAATTGTTTCCTTTTGTTGGACAGGTGGCCGACCGCTCCAGGAAGAAATTGGACAAGCTCCAAACTGTCAAAGATGGGTTCCTCTAGTTGCAAGAGAAAGGTCGCCAGATTGGCGAGCAAACTCACAAGAACGTCGACTTGAGGAATCAACTCGACACCATCAAACGTGAGTGTACCTGACAGGTCTGGCTGCTGAAGAAGGAGATTGAGGATCTCAAGAACAAAAACAGACTGCAAGCCAAGACTCACCCAGGTGATACTCTGTCGACTGCTTTATCTTGTTTTGACATACGCAGAAAGTAGGATCTGAACTCGTACGAGTACTTCTTCATCTCCTTTTGCTTGCAGAACTTAATAATACCATAAGAAATAAGGATGACGAGATCACTGACTTGAAAAATCTTGTGTACCATCGTTCAGATGATGCAGAGAAGTTGATTAAAGTGCTCAGGATGCAAATATGAAACTTGTAGAGTGTGTGACATAGATCAGGGACATGGCCGCTGAGAAGGAGCTAAAAGATAAAGAACTTGAAGAGCTCAAGGGTGCGGCGCAAGTAGTCGTAGACATGGTGGATCCTCCAAAAGAGGGGGTAATCAGCGAGAGGACACTGCTGGAGGACTCCGTGAAGCCCCAGAGAAGATTTCTGGATACATCTCGAAGACCACCAAAACTTATGTAGCACACATCCTTGGGCTCGTAAAGTCCTACTAGGCAAAGGCCAATCTAAATCCACTAGCAGATGGCATGGCAGCCGACTGCTCTGAGGAAAAATTATTAGAATTTGTTGAGGAAGCAAAGCCAGTGGCTCAAAGGTTAGGGTTTAGGGAGGCCACACTTCTGGAGGTAGTCGATGACTTGGTGTCCAGCGCAAAGTCCATATAGGGGGAACAAGCGAATCGGGATTTACTCGCACCATGCGATACTCTGGATTGCTTTTATAGGCGTGGGAGCCTCTTCAACTTTCTTGCAGTGACTCATGTCATTGGTTCCTACAAACTGTTAGGCTAGTACTCAAAGTTGTCGGAGTTGGTCGCAAGTAGTCTTTGCGCTTTAGCCTGTAGGGCAAGTGTGAAAGTAGTTGTTTAGAAAGGACTCGTGGCGACAGCCTCCGAGTACTTCTTGGTGACTTAGCATAGTTAACGCGTTGTTAGTACTCGTGGTCGAAGCCCGCGAATTCTTTAGTCTAGCTTAGAGACAAAAAGTAGTCATTTGAAGATCAAACTAACTCTTTATTGATAAACATGCTGCACTGCAGCAGACAACTTTGTGTACAAGTTATCTAGGGATAGAAACGGCGTAGGTGCTCGATGTTCGAAGAGTTTCGTATCTCCTAGCCGTCGGAATCTTGCAGTTGGTATGACCCCGGTCGTGTAACTTTGGTGATGATGAAATGCCCTTCCCATTGCTACTTGAGCTTGTGAAGCCCTATCTCATCTTGGATACGACGGAGGACCAAATCACCGATGTTGAAGGACCTAACCTGTACGTTGCGGTCATGGTAGCGTTGGATGTTTTGTAGGTAGCAAGCTAACTGTAACAAGGCATTGCATTTGACTTCTTCTGCCGAATCAAGCTCGAGATGTCTTGCCTGATCAGCTTCGCCTTCTTCATATATCTCCAGTCTTGGAGACTTCCACATGATGTCTGCAGGGAGGATAGCTTCTAACCGATAGACGAGAAAAAAATAGTGATTGACCTGTGGTTTTGCTTGGTTGAGTGCGAAGCCCCCAGACAACTGAGGAAAGCTCATGAATCCACTTGCCCCCTTTTTTACTATTCTCGTCGTATTAAGCCGTTGGTGTGCTCAACCTGGCCATTGGCCCGCGGGTGAGCAACCGAGACATACTTTACCTCGATAGCGCTATTCTCGCAGAATTCCCAGAACTTGTGCGAGTGGAAATTAGATCTCAGATCTGTGATGATAGTGTTGGGGAAGCAAAAGCGGTGCATGATGTCATAAATGAAGCTGACTACTCGATCCGCGAAGATCTTTGTAATCGGCTTGTACTCGATCCACTTTGTAAACTAGTCGATGGCCACCAACACATGGGTAAAACCTCTTGACGCCATAGTCAAAGGCCCAATCATGTCCAGGCCCCAACAAGCGAAAGGCCAGGATGGTGGTATGGTGATGAGGTTATGCACCGGGACGTGAGCCTACCTGCCAAAAACTGGCAATTGGTACACCGATGAACGAGATCTTCAGCATTAGCTAAAGCTTTTGGCTAGTAATACCCAGACCTGAATGCTTTCCCGACTAGCGTCCTTATCGCTGCATGATTGCCACATACTCCTTCATGAATTTCTTGCAGAATTTCTTGTATGGCTTGTTGCCGACCAGAACATAACCCTTGCTTCGCCTGATGACACGTGCAGCTTTGGCGCTCCTTTCGTCAATGCCTGGGGGTAGCTTCTGATCTTTGATGAAGTCGATGAATAGTACCCGCCAGCCGACCTCGATCATCATGACCTCTCATCGACTAGGTTCTGATGAGCCTTGATCAATGATCATAGGATCTAGTTGCCTGGTGGACGGGTGATGTAGTTCGTGAACAAATACTCCTGGTGGGACTTTTGCTCGATCGGAGCCCAACTTTGAGAGCACGTCAGCCCCCACGTTATTATCCCTGATCACATGGTTGATTTCCAGGCCCGAGAACTTGTTCTCCAATTTGCGTATCTCAGCAACATACGTGTTCATGGTTTCTTTGTTGATGTCCCACTCCTTGTTGACTTGTTAGACTACCAGCAAGGAGTCGCCATAGAAAAGTAGATGCTCAATGCCAAGAAAGAGTGTCAGGCGGAGCCCATGCAGTAATGCCTCATACTCGGCTTTGTTGTTTGAGACCTCGAATAGTATCTGGAAAACGTGTTTGAGCTGTTCAGCTCTTGGAGATATGAAAAGAACTCCTGCGCCATCGCCTCCGAGCTTGAGAGAACCATCAAAGTACATGACCCAATGCTCGGGCATGTTGGCTAGAGCTGCAACTTGATTTTCTCACCACTTCGCCATGAAATCGACTAGTGCTTGCGATTTGATGGCAATCCGAGGTTTGAAGTCAATGTTGAGGCCCCCCAGTTCCACTGCCCACTTGAAAATATGTCCAGTCGCGTCCCGCCAATAGGAAATCATTAACAACTGAGATCTTGTATTTGTCGAAGTAGTGGTGAAGATTCCTGGAAGTGATGAGTATAGCATAGAGAAGTTTTTGAATTAACAGGTAACGAACCTTAGATTCAGAGAGGACTTCGCTGACAAAATACACTGGCCGCTGCACACCAAATGCATGGCCTTTCTCGGAGCGCTCCACCATGATGGCTATGCTGATGACGTGAGTAGTCGCAACAATGTATAGTATTAGGTTCACGCCTGGTAATGGAGTTGTGAGGAGGGGGGCGACTGTAGATGATGCTTGAGATCTTTCAGTGCCTGCGCCGCCTTCTCTATCCACTAGAACTTGTCTTGCCACTTTAGAATTTTGAAGAAAGGTAATTCTCTTTCCCCAAGTTGTGAGATGAATCTGTTAAGGGCCGCCATGCATCTTGTGAGCTTCTGGACGTCCTTGATCGTCTGTGGAGCTCCCATGCCTATGATGGCAGTAATCTTCTCCGGGTTGGCTTCAATTCCTCGATGACTGACAACAAAACCGAGTCGTTTCCCTTGCGGTACGCCGAAGATGCACTTGGTTGGGTTGAGCTTCCACTGGAACTTGCACAAGCTGTTCAAGGTTTCCTCACGGTCGGAGATGAACTCGTCATGCTTTCTGGTCTTAATGACCATGTCATCCATGTAGGCTTCAACATTGTGGTGTAGCTGATCGGTGAGGCATAGCTGGATGGCTCACTGATATGTAGCTTCTGTGTTCTTTAGCCCAAAGGTCATAGTCTTGTATGCGTATGCTCCAAACGGGGTGATGAACGCTATCTTGATCTGGTCTTCTTCCTTGAGGTCAATCTGATGGTACCCCGAGTAGCAATCAAGAAAAGAGAGTAGGACACAGCCAGCCGTGGAGTTGATGACTTGGTCGACGTGTGGGAGCGCGAAAGGATCTTTTGGGTAGTGCCTGTTGAGATCGGTATAATCCACACACATCCTCCATTTATTATTATTCTTTTTCAAGACAAGTATAGGGTTAGCGAGCCACTCTGGGTGATCCACTTCTTTAATGAAGCCAGCCGTGAATAGTTTTGCTAACTCCTTTTTGATGGCCTCCCTCTTGTCGGGGGAGAACCGGCGCAGTTGTTAATTCTTGGGAGTAGCTTTTGGATCGACTTTTAGGCAATGCTCGATCAACTCCTTGGGCACCCCTAGAATATCCGCTGACTTCCACGCGAATATATCTTTGTTGGCCCTAAGGAAGTCGATGAGTGTGAGTTCCTATTTGTTGTCCAGCATGGTACTGATGAGTGCTGTCTTAGATGAGTCGCCCTCCTACAGTTGGATGGTCTTTACGCCAACGTTGCTAGTGTTGGGCTTCGCCGTCGACTGGCCCAGCTTCTTCTATGGAGGTACAGCTGGAATCACCATCTCTGACTAGGAGAGCTGTTGCGTGGCTGTGAAACTTCAGATGAAGGTTCTGGCACGCGTGTAGTCGAGGCGTACGCGATTGCCTCTTGATCGCAGTCGTACAACTTCTTCAAGTCGCAATGGAAGGTGGGTACCCCTATCTTGCCCGGCATCTTGAGAAGTAGGTAGACGTAATGGGGTACGACCATGAATTTGGCCAGAGCAGGTCTACCGAGGATGGTGTGGTATGAGGACTCGAAGTTCGCCACCTTGAACTTGATGTACTCCGTACGGTAGTTTTCCTTTGTCCCAAAGGTAACTGGTTGTGTTACCGAACTAATCGGTGTAGCCGCATTTCCTGGAACGATGCTGTAGAATGGAGCCTTGCTTGGGGTGAGCATCTTGGAGATGTCCAGCCCCATTTTCTTCAAGGTACTCATGAAGAGCAGGTTGATGCCGCTCCCATCATCGATGAGTACTCGGCTAAGTTGTGAGCCGGCCACTACGGGATCCAAAACAAGCAGGAATTTTTCCGGCTCTAAGAAGCTGGTCCACTGATCCTCTCGAGAGAAAGAAAGCAGGACCTTGTTGTATCTTAAGGGCCACTGTATGGCTGGCTTGACAGACAAGATCTCGTGCAGAGTAAGCTTCTGCTCGAGCCTAGTTGCGAAACAGCCATCGCCGCTGAAGATAACATTGATGACATTTTTGGGATCTTGATATCCCTGGGCCCCCAACTTGTCTCCCTTATCATCTTCCTTGTCCTTCCCCTTTGCATCCTGATCAGGGAGAGGTGCGTTGAGAGACTTGTGAAAGCTGATGCACTAGAAGAGTGTGTGCTTCGACTTTAGGTGCATCGGGCATTGTTTGTGTAGGATCTTTTTCGAACTGGTCCTGCTGATTCCCCGACTTCTTGCCATGCGGGTTGTGCTCGACAGCCACGACTAGGTCGTCTGGCTTGCGATTTGGGGAGGATCCCGAGTAGTTTTGCTGGCCTTTGTTGGAGCGGTTGTCGTTGTTGCGGCATCGTTGTTACGCTTGGGGAAGCGTTCATTCTCCTCTTCCTCTTGGTTGGCCTATCGCTGCATCATGTCACGAAGCTCCATGGTGGTCCTAGGGTAGTTGCATCAAAAGTTGCAGTAGACATGCTTCACGGTGAGGCCATTCTGGAAGTAGTGGATGACATCCTAGTTGGTGATGTTGGCCATGGTGGCGCATATCTCGAAGAAGCACCTGGTGTAGGACCTAAGAGTCTCGTACTCCTTCTGCTTGACATGTGACAAGTCATGACGAGTACCTGCACGGAGCATGTAGCCCTGGAAGTTGTCGATGAAAGTTTTCTTCAGATCCTCCTAGGAGTCGATGGAGTCTAGCTTGATGCTTTCGAGCCAGGTGAGCGGTGCAGATTCCAGCGCCACCGGGAAGTAGATAACCTTGGTCGTGTTGGAGCTGCCCGACACTTCAATGGCGGTAGAGTAGCAGCAAATCCACTTCAATGGCCATGTAGATGTGATGTTTCAGCAAAAATTCTCCACTGGAGCTATAGTTGATGAGTACTATCTTGCCTTCTCCCTCCTTCGCAATGGGAGAGAGGGGCTTGCCTTCTTGAAAAGGCAGTTCTAGTGTGAAGGCCACAAGGCGGAAGTCGTATCCGAGTAGCTCAGAGGGCTCCATACCCTTTTAGTACTCAAACCGGTCCTACGGCATTAAAGTTGTAGTCAGGCCCAGATGACAACTCGAAAAGGGTTCAGAGTTCGAGTACTTGTTGAAGACGGGGGCCTCCCGGCAAGGCGGTGGCACCCTCATCGCCGATCTTGGGTAGGTTATTCAAGTCCTCTTCCAATACGGAGAGGAACTCGGATTGCATGAGCTCCTGGTAGACAGAAGCTGCTTTGCGTAGTCCGAATGGGAATCAGGTACGCGGTTCTTCGGCTCAGATCCGAGGAGTCCTGGTGCAGCATGAGTTGGAGTCGGGTCAAAAATGGACTGTTCCTCAATCTCCCTGGCTAGGTCAGGGAGCAACATCTCATCAAAATTGTTGATGAACTCGTCGACACGGTAGCGTTGGGTTGCCGCAGTTGCCTCCGGCTCCCTGGTGTAGGCCAGGTGGCTGTTGAAGCCACCCGAGCCGTTGGCGACGCAGATCTAGGAGCCGAAGATGAAAGTTGTGCCCTCGTCAAGCATGGCGCTGGTGGAGTCTAAAGATGCCATCGAGTTCGCCGGTGGATGTTCAATGAACACCCCTATCTTTTTCCAGGCCCCTCCCAAGGGCCTCTTCGAGAATAAGAAACTTTTCTTATTTGCGAAGAGGCCCCTAACGTGGCCGCGGGGGCATCCCGCCCACCCAATGGGCGGGAGGTGCGGGGCCCCTATAGTGCGGAGGGGCATCCCGCCCGTTGGGCGGGCGAGAGGTTCCCCTCCCCCTATATAAGCCCCCACCTGCCCCCTAAATTCCTATTTTATTCAGCAAAAACTAGGAAAAAAAGAAAGGGAGGAGAGGAAGAGAGGAAGCGGCGAAGCCCTGTTCACACGTCGGTTTGGAGGTATATTCTCGTTCTAGTCGTATAATTACTTGAAAATAACTATAATCTAGGAAATATTTCTTAGGGTAGTTATATTTTGAATAGTTTTTAGTATTTTCAGTTGTTTATAGTATAATTTATATTCTGAATAGTTTAGAATCTGAAAAATATAATCTAGGAATCGCTGAAACTTATGGTCGTTGTGTATTAATATGTAGTATAGCTAGTTTATTAATAATTGACAGATATGTCTTCCGAGAAGGGTACTTCTAGTATATAGGACGGAGAAGGAAATGTGATTTATGGGCCGAATGGGGTAGATTTAAGTGAATTTAACTGTGTAGTCAGAGGAATTACCAGACCATTATGTGTATTTGTAATATTTGCCGCAGTGACTTTTAACAAAATTATGTGTGTTTGTAATTGTAACTGTGACTTGGCATTTGTATACTCTCTGTTGTATTCGTTATGTATGTTTCTAATATATGTATCGTACTTAATTTGTCATGCAGATATGGCGCAGACACCGGAGCTCCTTGACGCGAGCACCGACGTACGGTACAGGTCGTACCTAGCAGCAGTGGAGGGGTAGCAGCTTCACGAGTTGCGCCCTCGTGTAGCAAAGGAGTTGTTGCACCTGGACGACCGCTGGCTTGATAGGTGATACTTTGTATTTTTTTACGGAATGAATGTATTGCTTGTACGACAATTGTAACCATAATGCAAAATATACAGGTTACGAGAGGCGTTTGCTGCCACTCGCACGTATGCTTCAGGCCAGCGACGGCCAAGACGGTGGCGCCAAGAAGCGGATGCAGCTCGACCGCTCTCTACTTGCAGCGTTGGCAGACAGGTGGCGACCGGAGACGCACACGTTCCACTTGCCGTGCGGGGAGATGGCCCCCACGTTGCAGGACGTGTCGTACCTACTCGGGCTTCCCATTGTGGGGGAAGCCGTTGGGCCGGTTGCCGTGCCACCTACCTGGAGGGCGGAGCTTCAGGAGCGGTTTGCTCCAGTGAACCCGCCATATTTTTTGGACGTACCTGACGCGCCCGGCCCCGCCAAGGGTTGGGTAATACAATATAGGGTACGTACAATTATTTTTAATTAATATAATTGAATCATATGTGACTACCTCTAAGCATTGAACAAATATATTTTAGGCTCAGGATCTCCACCCTCTGGCTGGGCAGTATGAGGTGTCGCACTGCCTGGAGGTATATCTGTTGTGGTTGTTCAGCTGGGCTCTTTTTCTGCAGCTCTAGCGGCAACTATGTGCACAAGGTTCTCATCCAGTACGCGCGCGCGATTGCGGATGCGGAGCCGGGCCAGGTACCTGGGTGGAGCTGGGGATCGGCAGTGCTCGCTGCCACGTACCGAGGCCTTTGCCAGGCCTGTTTCAAGACGGAGAGGACCGCCGTCATCACAGGCTGTCCACTTCTGCTGCAGCTATGGTCGTACGAGCGATTCGCCATAGCACACCCCCTAATCAGCGAGGAGCCTTATCCACCCGAGATGAATGGGCTGTGGCATGAGGACAGCCCCACGATGGGTTCGCTTTGGACCGATCGACGGGTAAGCTCTTTAATTTACTGTTGTACATTTTTGTATATGCAAAGTATCGACCCAGTTGTGTAATTTTGCAAATGAGCTGTGCACATTGGTAGTTCCGAAAAGCATATCCGCAGTTCGTGTCCGAATTTGATCGGTTGCGGCCACAGGATGTCATCAGGACCCCATACACCGCTGCGGCTATCCAGACATGTGCGCCGTACGGGTTGTCCTCCCTGTGCACGCGTGACGAGGGGTACTGGCTCACAAAGGCGAACCTAGTGTTCGATATTGTCGTGGAGCCGTACTGCATCGAGCGGGTGATGAGGCAGTTCGGGTGACGACAGCACTTCCCTCTCCTACCCCGAGCGTTCTAGGCCGTGCCGCGTAGCGTACACGAGTAAGTTTGTCATAACTCGTTTTCTATTAATTATATAACCGTTATCATAAAATAATATTGTCTTCCTAATGTTTGCAATAGATATTCACGCAAGGGATATCATGGCAACGAAGTAAACTGGGTTGTCAAGCTGTAGAAGTACGTAGGAGGGTGGCCAGATGCACCTGACGATATGTGGGACGAGCCGCAGCCACACACAGAGGCGTCTTACGGCGCATACCTCCGCTGGTACCTCAATCGCACGCGTCCATACGTCACTCTTTCACGTATTGATGACGCAGAGCATCAACACGCGCCGACCATCTCGGACACGTATCCCTTGTACCGTGATCAGGCGCAGCGTGACGTGGTACGTCTTTCGCAACTTCAATTATTAAATCTTTTTTAAAAAAATCGATAACAATATTACTCTGCTTCCCATTACTCATGCAGATCGATCTGATCCACTGCGCGGAGGTCAAAGCTGCATCTCAGAGCATGTTATTTGACCGTGGAGTACGTGTACCGGAGGCACAGTACAAAGAGAGCTTTCGTTGGATTCATAACAACTTGACGCGAGCGTTACGTGCACTCACGTGTTGCAGCAGAGACGACGTGGGGGCCTCCATTTCATCTCATGCGTCCGCCCACGTGTACACAGCTGGCCCATCGACCTCTGCAACACCGCACGCAGCGTCCAGCGGTACTGCCGCCAGTTCGAGCTGTAAGTCCTTTATAATTGCCATTTCGATCAACTTTGATTTACACGACTAATTTCGTTTATTTTTATAGTTATGCAGTCGACGGCAATGGGGCCTCCTCCTGCAAGAATGTAGCCTCAGACGTTTGGCGCCTATGCTCTAGGAACGTCTCTCCCGTCGGGTTTGACGCCAGCTGCTCCGTATTCTCAGGGCTTTACTCAGCATGCGTGGTCGATGGGAGCTCCTGCACACGGTGGTCTGTTCGGTGTGCCGGACTGGGACAGCGGCTCCGTCAGTTTGTTAGAGTTGGAGGGCGGCGGCGCTGAGCCAGACATCATTGGCCCCTCCCAGACGTATGACACTCCACCTCCACAGTCCCAGGATTACCCGTTCACGCCGGCGCCTCCTCCGCCTCATCCTCACCGTGCTCCAGATGCACTCACGTACTCGGAGGGGCACATACGCCGACGGCCTAGGACTAGGGGGGAGGAACAAGAGAGCGCGAGGACCGGGTCAGGCGGAGTAGATACTTCTGATTCGGTGGACTCTGTATATTTAAACTATTTTTTGTATCATACTATTTTATTTTTAATGGCTTGATGTATCGTACTATCGTAATATCTGGATTCTACGTTGCAAAACGTTATCGCTTAACCATCTTTATACGAGTTTTAGATACCGTTATCTTCTTCGTAACATTGAACTAAAATTTTATATGTATACAAAAGAGTATGGCGAATAAATCTTGTATTTGAAAAAAGTATGAATTTTAAATAGTTTATAAAATATAAATTTGAACAAAAAAATAAGAAATCCGCACTGTTGGGCACCTCCCACCCGTTGGGCGGGCAGGATGCCTTTGCCACCGCGGGAGGGGCCTCTTGGCGAATAAGAAAAGTTTATTATTCGTGAAGAGACCCTCGGGAGGGGTCTGGAAAAAGATTTGGCTCATCCCGCCCGTTGGATGGGCGGGAGGTGTCCGGCCCCACGCCTCCCGCCCATTGATCGGGCGGAAGGTATCCATTTTTGGAAATTTTCCAAATCGACATCCATTTTTTGAATTTAATTTTTTTTAACCTCTTTTTTTAAAAAATTCTTAGATTAGCCACCGCGTAGCTGACAACATCTTGTACAAGAGACCCACCTCCCTCATCTTGTCTCTGAAAAGTTTCATTTTTTTTCCCGCAGTGCACCAGTCGCCAGTTAAACTGTGATCACCTCAGCTTCGTTATATGAAACCCTCAAGGAGCATGTAAACAGTCAATGAGACCACTAGGTTGACATGTAATTCACCACCGAAGTTGTATGATAGTTTGCATTTCCCGAAGTTAGCTCCTGTTTCGTCCAGAATTTGAATCACTGATATGTCTCTTGTCTGACTACTAATGCGTCATTTTAATACGCACTGCATATTAGTATGCTCCAAGCCTCCAAATGAGGTCATTTCCACAACAATGTGCACTGCATGCGTGCCCCCTAAATCGCAAATGAAACCTAACCTCTTTTAATATCTGTATGAAACTTTTGTCAAACTTGGAACATATGAATCGAAAAGTTTCATGATTGTTTCACACACATATATATATATATATATATATACTTGGTAGTAATGAATACAAAAGTTTCATGATTGTTTCACATATAAATGTGCATGACTCCTGTGATGAAATTCTTCCCAACTACCCTAGGTTGATGATCCCAAGATCTTTGCAAAAAAGTCTTGTGGAGTAGCTGAACTTACCAGAAACCGTGGTCCGTTTGGTCCTTCACCTTGATACTTTAATTTCTTGTGTCAAACTTGGATCCAGCCCGGACGCTGCGGCTTGGAAAGGGTTACCGTAGCAATGATGGCGCACATGCTGTGGGAGCAACTTTCAAAAAAAAAAAAACGCGTGAAGACAAACCATGGCAAGCACTCCTGTTTCTTACAATTTCCGGTACCCGTACGTTTGTTTGTGCTGCCAAATTGCGTCATCGCCATCAAGTCTTAGTGAGGCAATTGGCAATATCGTACATAGGCCCAGGTCTCTCGAAGGAATTGGTACCATCGCACACCCAATTTGAAGCATTGAACCATGTGGATTTGTTCATAAATTTGATGTCGACGTAATAACAGCTATATTGCTCTTGATTTTTAGTTTGTGACCATG
Organism: Panicum hallii; assembly: GCF_002211085.1. NCBI lineage: Eukaryota > Viridiplantae > Streptophyta > Magnoliopsida > Poales > Poaceae > Panicum > Panicum hallii. The sequence continues at coordinate 6,230,355 of NC_038049.1, forward strand.
CCTAAATTAAACCTTTTTTCCCTTCTTAAATCCCATTAGTCCTCTCGACTATGTTGCGATGCAAGTCTGAAATGCAAAAAATTGAATAAGGGTTCGAGTACCGATGGCTTTAATGAGTATAACACTTCAATCAGAACCGACGATGCTGGTGTTCCTAACTTCAAGATTTGAAGTTTGGAAACGATAAACATTATAGGGTTTATAATGTCCCTGACAATTCTCCTGCAAAAGCTAGCATAATTCCAAAAGCACAAAAACCACGTTTTCAAAAAAAAAAGAAAAAAAGAATACCATACCAGCTTCTCGATACAATTGGTGGCTTTACATGATATGGAAAAGCTGAATGCAATAGCCACTTGTATGTTGCATTGTGTCACTTGACTAATTAAGAGTAGTGATGCAGACGAAATTGTTGCTTCTTGCTCATCATGTAACACTTGCTCCAAGGTCTCTATCAGCCATTTAACCTTGCTCTGTTGCTCAGCTCTCCCTTCGACTACGTACTGCCTGATATCTCATGAACTCTTTCGTTCTGTCCTTTCCATTGCGTTTTCTTTTGTGGAGCCTAGCTATCATGAATAGCTGCGTCAACTGGATCACCGTAGTATCAAGAAAAAACAACCTCTCTCAGCTGTCTCTATCTAGCTACCCTCGCTCGCTACAATTAGCATTTAGGATTGTTGCAGCAGCATCACATATCAGTTGTTCTCCCAAAGAGCTATCACCTTTTCTTTGCTCATTTGCATGGCTCTTGACTTCTTGAGGCGCCTGCCTTTTGTCTTCTTGCCATACAACTCCGGCCACCATGGATCCAAGCGGCGAGGGTTGCGGTGGTGGTGGTGATGCACACACACACCTCGACCTCAACCTCTCCCCGCGGTCTTCGTTGGAGGAGGATCTGGAGCTGGAGCTGGAACAGCGGGGCTACTTCTCCTGTTCCTACTGCAGCAAGAAGTTCTACACCTCGCAGGCGCTCGGCGGCCACCAGAACGCCCACAGGTTGGAGCGCAGCATTGCCAAGCGCAGCCGCGAGCTGGCCGCGGCACGCAGGCACGCCTTCCTGGCCGGCGGCGACAGTGGCGGTGCGGTTGAAGAGGAAGCGAGGAGAGGGAAGGGACCGCGCATTTCAGCGCCGACGGTCATGGCTCCAAGCTCCTCGCACATGATCAGGGCATCACCAGAGGCTGGAGAGGACCTCACCGACAAGATCATTGACCTCTCCCTTAAGCTATGATTCGATTGGTCCTGCTCATGGTTCTTATGTTTTTTGTGGTTGGGTTTTTTGGGCCATCAGTTGATGCCACCTCGTGTTGTTGCAATATTTTCCCTGATTGAGCTTATATTTATTGATTTGTGCATCGATCGGAGCAGCAGGATCATGTCAGATTCCCTTGATCCCTTCTCTGCCCATTCTCCTCCTCCGCCACCCTCTTGCTTTTACTGCGGCACGAGTTCCTTAGTAGTAGTTTTGTCATGTAAAGCCTACAGAGGAATGGAAGCAAGAACAAGGTTATGTGCTGTGGTACTGTTATCGCAGGTAACATTTGTCGATATGTTGTGTCTAGGACATCGACATGACTTGAACATGAAAGTTTCACAGCTATATTTTTCATTTGATTAGTGAAAAAATTGCAAAATTATATAGTATGTTATATGTTACATTGTTTATAACCATATTCAAATGATTGTAGTGATAAATGTAAGAGAGGTTCTACTCTATTGTTTAAATTATACAGTAGATCTAACTACAGGTGCGGCCTTGCCGCGGCGTACCGTACCCTGGAGTTTGGCAGTGGATTTTTTGAGCCCATGGACTCCTGAACTATCTGTTTATGTATCAAGTGCCAACACACATTGTTTGGAGTATAATAGGAACTGATCTGATTCCTTTGCAGAAACCTCCTTTCGAGATACTGCCTTTCTGTGCACCCAGTGGTTAAACTGTGTATATCACTTTTGAGATTCAATGCGAGTTTTATGCTGTTGCTCTTGCAACTGTTTACATAGATGTTTGATAACAAAGTTTACAACTATGCAAACCTGGTTGAGTCAGGTAATAAATGGACTTTTCCATCTTCCTTGAAGCTTCCAGTTTTCCTAGAGGATGGTACAACTCGAAATTGTTTGCTGAGATTGTGCAGCTCCACTTCTATGTTTCCTTGCTATCCTTCTTTGCTGTTCTGCTTCTTCCTGTATCGCTGAAAAGAAGAAGTGGTAGACATAAACGAAGGCAAGCTTGTTCCATGATTAGAAGCATACATCTCGCCTTGTCTCTGCTAGCGGGATGTTCACCGCAGAGTCGGCGAAAACTCATCCTTGACAATTAACAAGACGATTTCGGTAGGGATGCAAACTTTAGGAAGGGATTTTTTCCCCATCCATTGTCGCATAGAGCTGCTAGTGGACCTGTGGACTGTGGACCTTAGAGCAGCACTGTGGACCTTAGAGCACCTTTGTCGCTTCTGCCAACGTTTTCTGACGGAGAAAAAGACAAGAAAAAAACTTTAGAGCACACAACGAAACCATGTGGACAAAAGAATAATAATCTAGAAAACCAAAAAACAGATTCCTCTTGCATTATGTATATATATATTTTTTGTGTATCTAAGGTCATCCCGTCACGTGGTTGTGACAAATTTTGAGTTCTTTTCAAGCTAGTACTTTCATTGTCACTATCACCTTTAAGAGGGGTGGTGTGGTGTAATCAGCACATGTATAGATGTACTACACCAATTCTAGCTAAGGACAAGAACTAACGCTATGGACGTGGTTGTCGTTTCTTGTAATGGCCCCATCACCCTTTCTTTTTCTTCTCTTGTCAGATTTTGTAATTAATAGGAGCCCCACACACACATGCAAGGATTGATCTTACGTCCTGGCCTAAAAATTTTTAGGAAAAATTTCCAAATACTACCTTTCCAAAAGTGACATGGAGATGTAGTCAATCAGCAAGTTGCTTACCATGATGATGAGTGAGGACGCTCTGGAGCCTCTAGGGCATCGCAGCTGCAGCGAGGTTAGCGAGGCCACTTGGTTTTGTTTTGCACGCTTCGGTGGCAGCGAAGATGACAAGTAGGCATCTTTGGTTGGTATATAGATCTGCCACGCCAAACGTTAGGTAACACACATGTTTGATGGAGCTATGGAGTAACATTTCATTTCACCTCCAAAAGTGGGGTTAAAAATTGTCTAGACACACTGCAAACGGAACTGCTAACCATGGCTGGTTAGAAGCAAATCGCCGTCCATTTATGTGGTACGTCTAGGAGTGGCAAAGGATCCTAAATTTTAGTCTAGGTAATCTAAGGGCTGGGTTCTAAAATAGCTCGGCTTTAATCTTATTTAATTTTGAACTAAAAGAGCCAAATTAGATTGTAAAGAGAGTACTAGGACCATGATCCGTTACTACCCTTACCCTTATGTATACAACACCTAAGAAAGTTTTGGCCCACCTAGTAAATGTGATGGAAGCCGTGAGATGTCGATGGCTACTTGAGCCAAGGACGACAGACATGCATGCATTTGTTTTCTTCCAAAGTCATATAACATAACAAGCTGTATAAACACATTGTCCTTGCTACATTTTCCATCGCCACCACCTTGCATCTAGGATCTTGTTCCACAGATGTCCAGGAGAGAACTTTTTTTAGAAGATTTACAGGAGAGACAGATTCATGTATATATATATATATATAACATTTTCCTTATGAAAATTGGTATATCATGATGGTGCATCTTAAAATACAAGCCTACGTATCTTATGAGAAAGACCTTTGATTTTTCCCTATAAATTTGTCTGAATAATCAATCTGCCAATAAGTCAGACTGATAGTAAGGGATTTAATCCCCTAGATTCCTCTTCAATCACCACGAAACTGAACAAGCAGCCCTAGACGGAAACGTGTGCATCATCCTTCCACTAGCTCTACTCTCCAGTTACCAAGGAGCTATATTTAACTCTAGCTTAGTACGATAACTTCTAAGCTCTATCTCTCTCCCTCCCTCCCAAAGGCTCTCTCTTTCTCCCCCATACATCATCGAATAAACTGAGCCAACAAAGCTACTGTGTAATGGAGCAGGAGCACAACCTTGAGCTCACCCTCTTCCACCGCTCATCCTTGCCGGTGGAGACAATTGGCTTCTTCGTATGCATCTACTGTGGCCGCAAGTTCTTTAGCCCGCAGGCACTCGGCGGACACCCGAATGGCACAAATAGGAGCGCGGCTTGGCCAAGCACTGGCGGGTGATCGCTACCGCCATGCGGGAGAGTGAGCATGCGGCAGGCCTGCTGGAAGCGCCGCGCAGGCCTATTGGTGCCCAAATCGATGTTGCTACAGATAATCGGTCAAGGCAAGAAGGCATGTATCAAGCGGCTCTGGCGCCTACCCTTCTGAGAAACATGGACAGAGGTCGTCGCTGGAGCACGGCTATGGTGTCCAAAAACTCGGCGAGCTGGATTTAGCCCTCGGGGTTTGATTGGTTCCTTATCCTCTTACACCTGTAATTCAACAATTTCCTAGTTGTTAATTCTTTCGGTAATTCACGATTCATCGTCGAACTTTCCCTATCTTGGGTTCGTCAACGGTTCATCTGATAGAATTTAGCCTATTAACATAAGCTGCAGCTCTTAAACCATAAAATCTTTACATAACCTAGTTCATAACAAATTTATCTAATACGGAAAAAATGGTGATTCTTTATACTAGAGTTAACGCCAGCTATGGAAGCCCCTACCATAGGTGTAGGAGTCGATCTCATCAGTACAGATGAGGTCGCAGCATAGCCGCCATCTGCACGGTTCTAGATAGGAACTCATGCTTCTGCATCCCTCCAGCGCCCTTAGCATATGATTGGTGTTTAGGTGGCTCACGAGTTATGGTTTCGTGTGCGTAAAACAGCAGCCAACAATCTCATTTTATAGGCGTTGTAGGGTCGGGCCGAGCTCCCATTAGGAACTAATGGTGGGCCTGCTAATCACGATCACAACCTTCCTAACACATGTTTAGATGGAAAATGTGTCATAATCTTCTCCATTTTCCTTTAACTGTGAAGATCACTTTCTAAAATTTTCAACAATGTCTAGTAGAGTTTGTCGGGTCTCTATCTATCCTGCTATCTAGAGGTTGTGGCATTTGGTGTGTGAAAGTCTTCAGTTGTTCTTTGTTTTGAATTACTAGCTCTATCTATCAAGTTTAGAATGCATCTTTAATCGAATATTTTTTCCAAGCTTCTTCACAGCGATTGATCAATGTTATTTAAAATTTTAAATGATGTGGAACTTTGCTCAATTTTGTAGCATATATTGTAATAATTCAACCCTTCTTGATACATTGCATCCCTAGATATTCTCAATCACAAATTTCTTCATGTGATCTAAAAATGGACCAAGCTCTAGCTAGGGTGACCATTTATCCTATAGTATGTTGACAAGTGTCAATTTGGGTTGCATGATGTTTTTGTGAAATTCATCTAGGACTACAAGATTCTAAATTTGTGATGTATTGCCGAGAGCTAGCTTTCTACCTGTGGCCGAGGGTCATTTACTTTCTTTATTATTTTCATCTCTAATAGCTGATGGTGTTAATGTGTTAAAAGGACTAGTATTTCCCAAGGGTTACGATTGAATCCCCGACCAGCAATCACTGACAAGGCGACAAGCAATCCCATGTTGAACTTGTGCACAAGAACGTTAGTTCCGGTCCAAATGACCCATGCCGCTAGCCTATTAACTGTCCTATATATGCCGATCACCAAGACAGGGGAATTCCTATACATCTTCCTATAGATTTTTTTTATCAAGATATTTTCCACTATTTGTGATCGGTGCAATACTACTGGATGCCTGAGATCGTACTTGGAGTGAGGCATGCGCGGCAGGCATCAACTGTGCATGCGAAGCAGACGCATACGGCAACATGGCTACAAAATGTTGGAGACGTGTTGTGACGTGAGAGGAGGGTGGCGGGTGGGATGCGAAACAAATTTCAAGCTTCAAATGATGTTTTCTCTTAAATCAAGCATCTAATTTAAAATCAATTTGAGCGACAATATTTTTCGAATTAATGCAATAAGATAAAATCCAATATATTATTTAAAATTTTAATATATTTTTCTTGACTATATTAAACCACGTTTGCCTATATTTAAATATATTTTTATTTTACTCTAGAACAATTTTTCAGAACATTTTATTCTGTTATGTTTTTAGAACAGTTTCTATTTTTCCAATGGAACATTTGTATTTCCTACTTAGAATTATTTTTCTTGAAACATTGTTGCAGAATACTTTTATAATTTTGTAGGTGGAACAATTGTTATATAGTTGCACAAATAAAATAGTCGTAACTTCACCATCAAATTGTTCCAACTAAAACACTATTCTAATATAATAATTATGATCTTATTTTGAAGATTTAATCGTAAAAACAGATATTATTTTACAATATAATTTGAACGTTCGGTGTAAACTATAGATATTTTTTAAATTAGAGTGCATACGTGATATTGTATAGGGTTACATGGGCCGTGGCGGCGCACAGCATGCAATAGGGGGCAGGGCTTGTTCTTCTGCGATAGGGTAGCAGCTACTCGCGCGGGCTGCCTCATCCGGATCGTCTGCCTGATTTCTCCTTCCGCCTGCGCGCTGCTGGAATTTTTTTTAAAAAAGGGTTTAAAAAAAATTAAAATTCGAAAAAGGGGTGGCAGTTGGGAAAAATTTGAAAAATGGGTGCCTCCCGCCCGATCATCGGGCGGGAGGCGTGGGGCTGGGGACATCCCGCCCAACCAGAGGGCGGGATGCTCAAAAAGCTTTTTGCAGACCCCTCCCGAGGGCCCCTTCGCGAATAAGAAAGTTTCTTATTCGCGAAGGGGTCCCTGAGGCAGCATCCCGCCCGGCCAGAGGGCGGGAGGCATCCCGCCCGACCAGAGGCCCGAAGGCATCCCGCCCGGGCAGTGGGCGGGATGTTGAGAGCCATTTTTTTTATTATTTTCCTTTGGAATTTATGATTTACAATCTATTTGAAATTCAGACTGTTTTCAAATGCAATGTTGATTCGCCATACTCTTTTGTATACATATAAAATTTTAATTCAATTTTACGAAGAAGATTGCTCTATCTAAAATTCGTATGAAGATGGTTAAACGATAACGTTTTGCAACGTAGAATCCGAATATTACGACAGTACGATAGATCAACCGATTAAAAAGAAAATAGTATCATACAAAAACAGTTCAAATATAAAAAGTTCATCAAATCAGGAGTATCTACTCCGCATGTCCCGGACCTCGTGCTCTCTTGGGCCTCCCGCCCCTAGTCCTAGGCCGTCGGCGTATGTGGTCCTCCGAGTACGTAAATGCATCTGGAGCACGGTGAGGATGAGGCGGAGGAGGTGCAGGTGTGAAGGGGTCATCCTGGGACTGTGCACCTGGAGCGTCATATGTCTGGGATGGACCAATGATGTCAGGCTCGGCGCCGCCGCCCACCAGCTCTGACCAAGTGGCGGAGCCGCCCTCCCAGTCGTCCCAGTCCGGCACACCGAATGGACCACCGTATGCAGGAGCTCCCGTCGACCATGCATGCTGAGCATAGCCACAAGAGTACGGTGCAGCTGGCCTCGAGCCTGACGGGAGAGACGTTCCTGAAGCATAGGCTCCAAATGTCTGAGGCTCCATTCTTGCAGGAGGAGGTCCCATTGCTGTCGAGTGCATGACTACAAAAAGAAATGAAATTAGTCGGGTAAATCATAGGTGATTGAAATGGCAATTATGAAGAACTTACAGCTTGAACTAGCGGCAGTACCGCTGGACGCTGCGTGCGGTGCTGTAGAGGTCGACGGGCCAGCTGTGTACACGTGGGGCGGACGCATGAGATGAACTGGAGGTCCCCACGTCGTCTCTGCCGCGACACGTCAGTGCACGTAACGCTCGCGTCAAGCTGTCTTGAATCTTACGGAAGCTGTCCTTGTACTGTGCCTCCGGTACACGCACTCCACGTTCAATCAACGTGATCTGAGATGTAGCTTCGACCTCCGCGAAGTTGATCAAATCGATCTGCATACATAATGGGATGCAGATTACTATTGGTATCGATCTTTTAGAAAAAAGATTTAATAATTCAAGTTGCGAAACACGTACCGCGCCACGCTGGTCCTGATCACGGTACGAGGGATACGTGTTAGAAATGGTCGGCTGGTGCTTATCCTCCGCGTCATGAATACGTGAAAGAGTGACGTACGGACGCGTGCGAAGGAGGTACCAGCGGAGGTATGCGTCGTATGACGCGTCCGTGTGTGGGTCCCATTCGTCCCACACATCGTCACGTGCGTGAAGCCACCCTTGCACGTACTCCTGCATCTTGACGACCCAGTTCACCTCGTTGGCATGATATCCCCTGCGCGAATATCTGTTGCGAACATTTGAAATTCAACATTGCTTTATGATAACGAATATACAAGTCATACAAAACGAGTTATCACAAACTTACTCGTGTACGTTGTGCGGCACGGCCTGGAACGCTCGAGGTACGAGAGGAAACTGCTGTCGTTGCCTGAACTGTCTCATCACACGCTCGATGCAGTACGGCTCGACGAGAATATCGAACACTAGGTTCGCCTTTGTCAGCCAGTACTCCTCGTCACGCGTGCAGAGGGAAGACAACCCATGCGGCGCACGTGTCTGGATAGCCGCAGCGGTGTACGGTGTCCAGATGACATCCTGTGGCCGCATCCGATCAAATTCGGACACGAACTGAGGGTATGCTTTTCGGACCTGCCGATGTGCCCAGCTCATCTGAAAAAATTACACAACTGCATCGGTACTCCTCGTATACAGAAACGTACAACAGTAAATTAAAGAGCTTAAAAGAACTTACCCGTCGATCGGTCCAAAGCGAACCCATCGTGGGGCTATCCTCGTCCCACATCCCGTACATCTCGGGTGGATAAGGCTCTTTGCTGATTCGGGGACGTGCTATGGCGAATCGCTCGTACGACCATAGCTGCAGCAGAAGTGGGCAGCCTGTGATGACGGCAGTCCTCTCCGTCTTCAAACAGGCCTGGCAAAGACCTCGGTACGTCGCAGCAAGCACTGCCGATCCCCAGCTCCACCCAGGTACCTGGCCCGGCTCCGCATCCGCAATCGCGCGCGCGTATTGCATGAGCACCTTGTCCACGTAATTGCCGGTAGAGTTGCAGAAAAGAGTCCAGCCGAACAACCATAACAGATACGCCTCCAGGTATCGTGACACCTCGTACTGCCTAGCCAGAGGGTGCAGATCCTGAGCCTGTAATATATTTGTTCAAAACTTAGAGGTACTCACATATGATTCAATTAAATTAAATAAAAAATAACTGGACGTACCCTAAATTGTATTACCCAACTCTTGGCGGGGCCGGGCAAATCAGGTACGTTCACAACAAGTGGCGGGTTCGCTGGACCAAACCGCTCCTGCAGCTCCGCCCTCCAGAAAGGTGGCACGGCAACCGGGCCAACAGCTTCATCCGCAATGGGAAGCCCGAGCAGGTACGACACGTCCTGCAACGTGGGGGCCATCTCCCCGCACGGCAAGTGGAACGTGTGCGTCTCCGGACGCCACCTGTCCGCCAACGCTGCAAGTAGAGAGCGGTCCAGCTGCATCCGCTTCTTCGCGCCACCGTCTTGGCCGTCGCCGGCCTGAAGCATACGTGCGAGTGGCAGCAAACCAGCCTCACGTAACCTGTATATTTTGCATTGTGGTTACAATTATCTTACACGCTATACATTAGTTTCGTAAAAAAATATAAAGTATCACCTGTCAAGCCAGCGGTCGTCCAGGTGCAACAACTCCTTTGCTACACGAGGGCGCAACTCGTGAAGCTCCTGCCCCTCCACCGCAGCCAGGTACGATCTGTGCCGTTCATCGATGTGCGCGTCAAGGAGCTCTGGTGTCTGCACCATATCTACATGAAAAATATAAGTACCGTAAGACACATTACTACAAACAATTGAAAATACTATAAACTATTTATAATAGAACTAACCTAACAAATATTTGTAAAAGCTATTCAAAATACTGAAACCTATTCGAAATATAACTACCCTAAAAAATATATCTAAAAACTACTGCAATTATAAAAACTATTCAAAATATAACTACCCTAAGAAATATATCTAAAAACAATTGAAAATACTAAAAACTATTTATAACAGAACTACTCTACGAAATATTTCTAAAAACTATTCAAATTTCTGAAACCTATTCGAAATATAACTATCCTAAGAAATATATCTAAAAACTACTGCAATTATAAAAACTATTCGAAATATAACTACCCTAAAAAATATATCTAAAAACTACTGCAATTATAAAAACTATTCAAAATATAACTACCCTAAGAAATATATCTAAAAACAATTGAAGATACTAAAAACTATTTATAACAGAACTACCCTACGAAATATTTCTAAAAACTATTCAAATTTCTGAAACCTATTCGAAATATAACTACCCTAAGAAATATATCTAAAAACTACTGCAATTATAAAAACTATTCGAAATATAACTACCCTAACAAATATATCTAAAAACTACTGCAATTATAAAAACTATTCAAAATATAACTACCCTAAGAAATATATCTAAAAACAATTAAAAATACTAAAAACTATTTATTACAGAACTAGCCTAAGAAATATTTCTAAAAGCTATTAAAAATACTGAATTCTACGTATAACTACTCTAACAAATATTCGTAAAAAATAATTAATAATTATACCTCCAAACCGCTGTGTAGACAGGGCTTCGCCGCTTCCTCTCCTCTCCTCTCCTCCTCTCCTCCTTTTTCTTTTTTGTTGATTTTTGATGAATTTTATGAGAATTAGGGGGTGGGGGGCTTAAATAGGTGGTGGGGAGACATCCCGCCCATTGGAAGGGCGGGTTGCCGCTCCCGGCGACCTCCCGCCCGTTGGGGGGGCGGGATGCCCCTCGCGAGAACGTCCCGCCCGCTGGGTGGGCGGGATGTCTCTCGGGGGACCTCCCGCCCGTTGGAACGGCTGGAGGCCCAGAACGTCCCGCCCGTTGGGCGGGCGGGAGGTCCCTCGGAAGACCCCCCGCCCGTTGGAACGGCGGGATGTTGCCTATTTTCGCGAAGAGGCCCCTGTGAAGAGGTTTTCCTCCCCCCGCCGGCCCCCCGCCCGTTGGGTGGGCGGCAACTTTCATCCCGCCCTTTCATTGGGCGGGAGGCCCCCATTTTTCGAAATATTTCGAACCGGCACCCCTTTTTCAAATTTTAATTTCTTTTTAACCCTTTCTTAAAAAAAATTCCGCGCTGCTGCATCTGGTGGTGGGCCGCTGCTGGGCTGTAGTGGGCTTTATGATTCGATGAGTTTCTATTGCATGGAAGGGTCCATAGGAATCCCAACCGGCCGTCGCCGGCTCGCCTCAGAGACGTGCTGGCCGTCGGTTGCTGGTGCGTGGTTGCTGTTACTGCTGTTCATCGAGCTTGACGTTATGTTCTCTCCGTAATTTTCTTTTGAAAATTACTCTCTCCGTAATTTGGAAGTCCGTAGAGGTGTCGTCTGTCAGGCCATACCACTACTTCTCGGTGTTGAATTCATCAATGTCTTCCGCCGTGTTTCGTAGTTGTCGTCGGTACATGATCCATAGTCTTTGACTCAAAAGTGATCCTGTGCAGACGGTGGTACTGGAGACATGCTTGCGTTGATCTATTTTTTTTATCAAAATTGCACTTTTTATTGTAGGATAGATCATTTTACTGGATAGTGATGATGCGTGTATATTGGACCTCTTTACTTCGTTCTTGCCCTCTTTCAATTATGTAATTGGCTAACCGATCGTCAGTTTTGACGGCGTATCAGTATCGCAAGGCTAACCATGGAATTGGCACTTCACGTGGCAAGGTGGTTGGTATATATGCTGCGTTTTCGGCTATGTCGGTTGAAACGCCCATATTCATTAATTGTCAATGGCTTGAAAAATCCATCTCATCCGTCACCGGTTAGCGGGTGCAACTGTGCTTTGTAAAAATACCTGTTATATTGATTAATAGAGGGGTCTAACTTGGTTTTGTAGAGAATGATGTGTCTGTGTGTAAAATTTTGTGTGGCCTGCGAGGCCAGGTTCCATCAAGACAAGGCTAGCTGTCCACAAGAAGGGACTCAGCCAACAATACGAAGAGAGGTGGCGTACGGCGGAGGTTAGCATGTGCCGCAAGAACTGACGGAGATAGATTCTGTTCGGATATTTATTCTGTTCAGATATTTGGTGAGTTTCCTTATATATCAAATTGATATTTTTTAACTAACTAGGATTAGATCTAAAGCGACTTGTAATCCTATCTTGACAATATAGGACGGGTAGAGTCCCCTCGAAAAATCTTAATCATATTCAGTAGCATCATGCTGGAAATACAAACCCTAAGCATAGGACGTAGGGTATTATACTAATTGGGTGGCTTGAACCTCCATAATTCTCGGTGTTCCTATATTCATCATTGGGGGCACCTTAGTGTCTCACTCTTGACAATATCAGCACTTCTATACGATGAAGTATAATCTGCAAGCCAGTTTGTTTCTACACAAGCCGAAATATACTATGCAAGCCAATTTATTGAAGATAAAAAATAGTATACAAACAGTATATATTGGATGGAATGCTTGAAGAAACTTAGTTAAAATCTCTTCATGCATTTTTCAGAGAGTAATGGTTCGAACTTTTATAGTTTTCAGAATTATTTATCCATTAACCATGCTAGAACAATAAATGTGAGCTTAGACAAGTATTAAGCCATCTATATTGCATATAAGATATTTAACTATTGTACTTATGCATATTCAAGAGAATAAAATTTAAAACAATACAGTAAACGGCCGTAAAACTTAAAGGTAAAGTAAATAATACCTTTGTGTACATTGTACTATAAAATTCTCATTCGCACGGATGTTTTCAGAAGAAATAACTAAATTTCCTCAATTCTAGTAAAATTAGTGTTTTATCTGCAAAAATATTATACTACGCTCAACTTTTGACTCTTTCAGAAGGTTCTGTAAGCTAGCCATAATTTGTATGGGTCCTACTAATCTGCATAGCATATAGTTATTGAGCTTTGATTAGTACAATCACTGCTGGAGAAGGAGCACTAGTACCGGGCCGGAACCTCCGGTTAGTACCGGTTTCTAGACCAGTACAAAATCGTCGGTACTAAATGGGCATGCATTTATTATTAGTCGCAACGCTCGATACTAAACTGTACGCCACGCAGGGCGGTTGGGCACGGCAGTGGTACTAAGTTCTTTTTTTTTGCTTTATCTTTCTTTCCTTTTTTTAGTTTTAATTCGAATTTGTATTCGTATCTGTATCCGTATCCGTTTGCATATAGCTAGTATTTCTATTCATGTTCATATCTCGCATAGCAAAAAGTACATATATATATTAATTATGAATATACAATTTATATACACTTCAAATATTACAAGTAATTCAAATAATAATGCACACTTGGGATCAAATATTACAAGTAGCCACATAAGTTTTATCCTTACAAGTACTTGAAATATTACACGTCTTCATCCTCCTCCTTATTTTCATCAAGTTGACCCACGCTTACCCTATGATCGCCATAAAATTCTCCGGCTGGATTTATAACCTCATCCAGCAGGAATACACAGAGTCCTTGAATTTCCCTGACTCTTTCTGGTTGGATGAGTTTATCTTTCATTTTCCAAATCTGTCACGTGCAACATAATTATTTTAAATCAATACATACTCGGAATTAAATTGAAGAAATTATTATTATTTTGTCACGTACATCGAATTCTTTTTGCGTCATTTTCTTGGCACCGGTAAAGTTGTGGATGAACTCACATACGTAGTAGCCATATAAGTTATTTCCTTGCTCTTGTCCCAAACACTATATATAGGTGGATTATGAAATATTCAAGGTACTCCTATGTGGCTTTTGAGGAAGTGGGCCCATGCCTTTTGGAGGATGATTATGATGTTTTGATATGCTGTTATCGGTTTCCTCATAGAGTCAAACACCACAATTCGGGATCCTTCAATCTCGATACAGAGCAAGATCCAGTGAAAGCTGTTGATACACATATGCAGATGAAATGTTTGATATACTTATTATTAAATTGAATAGATGTAGAAAGAGTCAAAGGACTCACTCAAAGTTGCACGGCAATAGAATGAATGTGCAAGTATTTTGCTTATTCAAGGTCCTGAATATATTATTCTCGGTCCGATTTGGCCAACTTTTTACACTATTCTCGTTTATAATATCCGGATCCATGAAGCCGATGTGCTAGTACCCCTTCTTCGATATTGTTGCACCTTCATCATATGTGATACAAAACAAAAGAGGGGATGAGAAAGCACATACAGAAGTAGTAAAGCAAGAATATAGAAATGAGAGAAAATACTTACATAACAAATGCACTAACGAGGAACTTGTCTAGGGCGTCTTGATGGTATAGAAACCAAAAACTCTCAAACTCAAACTATACATCAGCTAACCCCCTCCATAAATGGCTATCTTTAACCCAAGTTGCGAACATTATATCTCCATCTGTAGAGGTCCTCATGTAGCATTCATGCAACTGTCTCATTCTCATTGGTAGCAGCTTCACCAACTCCGGCCACATAAGAGGTTCGCCCAATATAATTCTTTTTTCTGGCTGCCTTGGGTGAATCGGGATATTATCCTCCCCTTGTAGTTGAGCTTTTGTTAGCTTCGTTTCCACCACAAAGTCGGCAATAGATTCATTCTCTTTGGAAAGCACTTCGAGCGGAGGTATCGATTGTTGGGATTGTTCTCCGAGTTGGGGAATGGTGGACCGACGATTACCCTTCTTCTGATAAGACTTTATGATTAAGTAGTCATAGTCCGACAATCTTTCTTTCTCCCTTGGCTGGCATATGCCTATAAAGAACTTCTGCCCGACTGAATCCATTGGTTGCTTCGGCTCAGGCTTCCTTAGCACGAATTGTTCTCAAACCTCCTTCCTCAAATGCTCATTCAATTCCTCATCAGTCATTTCGTATGCTAACTTCGGAGGTGGAGGCTTCTCTTTCTTCTTAGCTGGGTTCTTCTTCGCCTTAGGAGGTGGGGGAGGGGGGGCGAAGCCTTCTTAGGTGGTTTCTTCCTCGGCGGACTCATGCTGGGGTCGCTTTGAGCGGATGGTGATGACGGATCCATGCTAGCATCCCTTTGTGGAGATGGTGATGGCAGATCCATGCTGGGGCCCTTTTGTGCGGGTGGTGACGGCAGGTCTATGTTGGGGCCCCTTTGTGTGGGTGGTCATGGGTGGACCCATGCTGGTTGGTGGCATTGGTGATCTTGGACTTCAGTTCTAAGCCGATGTTGCAGAATCTGTGGTTCCTTGAGGAAATCTTATGTAGCGTTTGTTCCAATTATCCAGGTGTGGAGGGCATGTTGTAGTTCCTCTTCTCCATCGCCTCTAGGGATCTTGAGGTCGAGGTCTTCCCATCCTTTCTCGACTCGGTCATGAATTGTGTCGCCTTGGATAGGTACTTCAGCAATACTGTAAGCCACTACTTTGATCTTTTTCCTCTACTGATAAAGAAGCTCGCAGGGGGTCCTCACGGTGATGTCGTCCACGGGGTAACATTGTGGGTTGTCCGCAACCATTTCAGTTCGGTTTCCGGCTAGGTACTCCATGGAAGCGATGCGGCTATGACATTGAGAGCCGGGGCTGCTCTCCATATTAGCAGCTGATGGAGCTTCTTGTTGTTGTTGGCTAGCTACCATTGCACCTTCAATCGAAGCTACTCGTTCTTCTAGGGCACACATGTGTTCTTCCTGTTCAGCCTTCCTTCTACATCGGCTTCGATAAGTCTCGATATCTCCACTGAAGCCATGCTTCCATGGAACTATGCCCATGCCTCGGACATGTCCTGTGTGTTTCAGTGCCCCAGGAGCGTATGTCAGCTCATCTTTCTCTTTGTCAGGCTTCAAGTGCCTTCGGCAATGGCCACAAGTGTTGTTTCGAGCTTATCGGTGGCTTCTCTAATCCAATCGCTAGTCACAAACAATCCATCTTCCATGTACAGTGTGCCTCCATAAGCATAAAAGTAATACTTTGCTCGCAATGGCCAGTTGAAAGTCACTGGTATCATTCCTCTTGCATTTAGGTCTTCTTCGATCTTCTGCCATTTCGGAATCGCTGCCAAATAACCTTCTTGCCCAATATGATGGAAGTTCTGCCTTTTGCTAGCATGTTCTTTGTTCCTTCTTGTTCGCTCCTCGCTGTCCTCGGACAACTTGTATTGCACGAATTCATCCCAATAATGACATTGCTTCTGGAGGTGCTTCTCAAAGTTTGGCGTGAGGCCCTTTTAGACGTAATCGGTATTCATGTTTTTCTAGAATGTCTGGAAAGCAATAGCCATCTTCTTCATGACCCATTTCTTCAAGACTTCTTCTTTGTCATCCGGAAAACTGAAGTGCATTTTCACCTCTCTCCATAACATTTCCTTCTCTGTGTCGGGGACGACATCTGCATCATTATTAGTGGCTTTACTTTTCCTTCATAGCTTGTAACTCATGGGAATGTTCTCCCTGACATAATGTCCATATTGATTGACCAATGTCGTCTTAACACCCTTGGGAGCCTTTGGTTCACTGTCTGGGTGTACTTCAGTGATGTTGGTATGCCCCTCCATCTTTTTCTTCGAGCCTTGTTTCGGTTTTGGCATCCTCGATCCAAATGCCTGGAAACATATCTATTAATACACTTGTACATACGTAGAGAATTCATATATCATGTTAGTTTACATATGCACGAATTATATATACCCCAGCTTCAATCTCTTCCTGAGCAATTTCTAGCTGCTCAGCATCACCATCGCTAGTATTGTTGAGATATTGGCTGCCGTCATCCTCGGGTGCATCATCTTCGAGGGACGCTGGGTGCTGGTGGGTACCTTCACGAATAATATTATGAAGGAACTCCTCGTCGTCCTCGCTGGGTCTCATTTTGATTCTTGTGCGAACAAAATATATTTCACACTGAGAATATAATAACAATAACGAAATTAATCAAATCCTATTTATACAATTTTCTTCAATTTTCTACAATAAATACATGACCTATCTACAAATTTTTGTACAATAAATACATGAAGTTGTCTACAATTAAATCCTATTTATACAATTTTCTACAATAAATACATGAAGTTATCTACAATCAAATCCTATTTATACTGTTTTCTTCAATTTTCTACAATAAATACATGAAGTTGTTTATAAAATTTTCTACAATAAATACATGAAGTTGTCTACAAATTTTTCTACAATTTTCTACATTTTTCTACCATACTTATAGAAATTAAAAAAGAAATAAAAAAGCTGATGTCAGCACATAGTAGTGCTGACATCAGTGCTGGGGGCTTACCTCAGCTGCGGCAGGGCGGGCGTGCGGGTGCCGGTGGCGCTGGAGCCTGGCGAGGGGTGGCGGCGGTTGGTGAGGAGTGGGCGGCACGGTGGCCGGGGAGGAGGTCATGGCGGCCGTCTCCGGGGCAGCGCAACGGCCGGCGGGGAAGAGGGGTCGACGCGAAGCGACGGCGGGCGAGGCCCACTTGGGCGGCACGGCGGCCGGGGTGGTCGAGGTGGCGATGCGGTGCCGGGATGGGGACAAGGTCGGCGGCGGGGCGCGGCGGCGGCATGACAGCGACGTGGCCATCACGCTGCTACTAGAAAAATAGATTTTTGCCACAAAAAATATTGTAACAACATATAAATTGTTGCAACAAGTAGTAGATATTGCCACAATTTTAAATTTTGTGGCAATATATTTTTTGTATTGCCATGAATTTTATTGCATTGCCATATCTTGAACTTTCATTGCAATAGATTAACATCTATTGCAACATTAGCTTATGTTGTTGTATTAAGGTGATTTTATTGCCACGTTAAACTAGTGTGGTAATATTTCAAAAAATGGTTGCAACAAAAAAGTTATTATTGCCACGAGTGAAGTAGCATTGCAATATATGAATATTATTGCCATGTTTTCTAACTATTGCAACATTTTTTATTTATTCTCATGATGAATAGAGAGGATAAGAGTAGACTATTAGAAAAATATACAACAAAAGTTGCTCTAGTGTAGTGGTAAAGATTTGTAATCCTTTAGGTCCAAGTTTCGAAGCCAACTAACAGAAACTTTTATGGTTTTTTACTTCTAATTATTTTTGCCCATAAAAATATATCGTTGCAAGAATACTTTATTGTCACGATTTAAAAAAAATATGATGGTCATAGCACTTTTGTTGCCACGGTCATATTTGTTGCAATTGTTATGACTTATTGTTGCAATATTAACATATTGTTGCCATGATATCGGTCATTGCAACTACTATCTAATACAATGCTTCATTACATAGCAAATACCATAGCTATTGCAACGAAAGAAAAAAAATATGGCCCAAAGTTTAGACCACTCCAATATTTGCACGGCTGCCACCGACCATCATGTCATGGCAATTGAGATATATTGCCACAATTACTCAGTGTTGCAGAAGCCCAAATTTCTAGTAGCGGCTGAGCATGAGGATGGTGCGGTGGCCGAGAGCCAGAGGGACCACAGCACGGAGGCGTGGCGGGCGAGAGGCAAACGGCTAGCAACGAGGGACGAGGACGAGGAAGAGAGGGAGATCGGGAGAACGGCCAAGTCCTGGACCCTATATAGGATTGCTCGTTTAGTAGCCATAGCTTTGCCCGGTACTAAACTGGCGCCTGCAAGTTTACTACCGGGCAAAGCTATGGCCCGGAACTAAACGGCACAGTTCAGTACCGGGCCTAGGCTTTGCCCAGTACTAAACGGCCTTCACTGGTGGAAAATTTTGGTGGAGGTAGTTTAGTACCTGGCAAAGCCTAGGCCTGGTACTAAACAACCAAATTCCTAATTCTATCATATTTTCTTTTATAGGTGTTTTAGATGTTTTTATATGTGTAATAAATTAACTAAAGGCACACAAAAAATGCAAATATATAATATTTTGAGCATGGAAAATTATAGTATTGTACACTCTACATCACCTGGTCACATGAAATATATTTCTATGCAGTTAATTCAACATATTGAGTCCAAATTATCTTTTATAAGTGTTTTAAGTGTTTTTTGTGTGTATAGGCACAAAAAAATGCAAATATATAACATTTTTACCATGCAAAATTATAGTATTGTACTTTACATCATTTGGTCACATGAAATATAGTTTTATGCAGTTAATTCAACATATTGAGTCTAAATTGTCTGAATAGTAATGTTATCAAAGAGGTACCACAACATACATACATTACTATGTAATAGAACATAATGGTTACACAAAACTACTCATCATCATTTAATGGAATATTGACAATCTTTCTTTTGGTGAAGGTCCCTTGGTTGTGATCGCGGTGTAAGTAAGGAGTGTCCTCTTTGGCTAATAGGATGCTCGAGTCAACATTGGCTGAGAATGGAGGAAGGTCATCAAACTGATCAAGGTCTTCTGACTTGTCCGAAATATCCTCAACTCCAATGATTTTTTTCCTAGAAGAACTATGTGGCGTTTTGGCTCATCGTTCTTTGATTTGCTTGACATGTCCTTCACATAAAACACCTTTGTCATGTCCTTGGCTAGGACGAATGGTTCGTCTTTATATCCAATCATTTTGAAGTCCACTATTGTCATCCCATATCGGTCTATCGTCACGCCTCCTCCAGCTCGATTCACCCATTGGCAGTGAAACAAAGGAATCTTCAAAGGTCCATAGTCTAGTTCCCATATCTTCTCTATGACACCATAGTAGCTATCCTTTTTTCCATTATTGCCTACTGCATCTATACGCACACCTCTATTTTGGTTCGTGGTCTTTTCGTCATGGGCTCTCGTGTAAAATATATACTCATTTATCTCGTACCCTTGATATTGAATGATTGTGATCGATGGTCCCCTAGCCAACTATTGAAGTTGTTCATCAATCGTGTTGTCACCCATGAATTTTTGTCTAAACCAAACAACAAAGGTATCTATGTGATGACGTGTGGTCCAGGCCTTAGACTTGCCCAGATTTTCAGACCGTACAATATTCATGTGCTCCTCCATATATTGGAGCCACCAGGGATGAATTCTGTAGAACTATGAAGTTTGCTTTGCATGTCATGGATGTTGAAATTAGATTTCTTCCCCAGTGTGCCCTTTCCCTTCAGTCTCCCCTCATGGCATGACATGGGGACCTCGATCGGACTAAGATCATCAATAAAGTCAACACAAAACTCAATGACCTCCTCTATTCTGTAGCCCTTAGCGATTCATCCTTCTGGGCGAGAATGGTTGCGAACGTACTTCTTTAGGACTGCCATGAACCTCTCGAAAGGGAACACATTGTGTAGGAATACAGGGCCCAGAATGGTTATCTCTTTCACAGTGTGAACCAAGAGATGTGTCATAATATTAAAGAATGAAGGTGGAAACACCATCTCGAAGCTGACAAGACATTGGACCACATCATTTTGTAGCTTTATTAGATTATTTGGATCATTGCCTTTTGCGAAATTTCATTGAGGAAGGCACATAGCTTCATGAGGATGTGGCAGTCATGAGATTTAAGGTTTGTGAATTTCTTCTCTTTCATATTTATTCTTCCCTGCATATTCGAGGAATACCCAGACGGGACCTTCGTACTATTCAAGCAATCAAACATGCTTTCCTTCTCTTCATTGCTAAGAGTGTAGCTAGCAGGATGCAAGTAGTGTTGTCCATTGTCTCTCTTTTTAGGATGTAGGTATTCTCATTGTTTCATTTCTTTCAGGTCATGTCTTGCTTCCATCGTATCTTTTACCTGCCCATACATACCTAGGAAACCTAGCAAGTTTACACAAAGATTCTTCGTCAGGTGCATCACGTCAATTGCGTTGCGGACCTCCAAGACTTCCCAATAAGGTAGCTCCCATAATTGTCGGGGGCAAATATCACGGATCCTCCAAAGAATGTTCCTTAGGAAGCTGATCGCAGATTAGCTCCCCCGAGGAACCCCGAGCCTTGAATCCAAATCCTCAGGGTTTTGAATAAAGGATCTAAAGGCACACAATATGTGACGGTAAAGATTTGATAGTTAAGATGGGCAAATTGGTTCAGAAATTTGACAACCGCTTTTTTCGAGATGAATTCCCTAAAAAATGGTTAAACAAATAACTTCATCATAAAGCGTTCTAAATTACTGCTTAAATCAAACCTTCATCGCTGAGAGCCGTGTGGTATCTAGCCCCCTAGCCTGGAAGCTAGATGAGTTGCACAAGATACACCTAGTAGTCAGTGGCGCCAGCCCCAGAGCCTAGGCATTGGCCAAGTTGCCGCTGGATCTTGAACTGTCGATGAAACCGACTAGTCGGAGTCGATTTTGACTAGTTTTGTAGGTGAAACAAGTAGTCGAAGTAGTCAAACACGCGTAAAACTAGCTAGGAACTAGTAAACATAGTGTTATGAGAGCAAGGCCCCTTCAGTAAACTTGCACGTAATACTAGTCGTGAACCAGTAGACGGAGTGGTACTGAAAGTATGGGAGCAAAGCCCCTTTAGTAACATAGAGTACTAGTCGAAAACTAGTAATCTGAATGTTATTGAAAATATGGTAGTGAGGTCCCTTCAGGAACGTAGAGTACTAGTTGTAAACCAGTAGTCTGAGCGTTACTGGAAGTATGGGAACAAGACCCCTTGAGTAACGTAGAATACTAGTCGTAAACCAGTAGTCTGAGCGTTACTAGAAGTATGGGAGCGAGGCCCATGCAGTAAACTCTACGTAGTACCAGTCGTGAACCAATAAATGGAGTAGTACTGGAAGTATGGGAGCGAGGCCCATACAGTAAACTCTACGTAGTATCAGTCGTGAACCAGTAGACGGAGTAGTACTGGAAGTATGGGAGTGAGGCCCATGCAGAAAACTTCATGTAGTACCAGTCGTGAACCAGTAGACTGAGTAGTGCTGGAAGTATAGGAGCGAGGCCCATGCAGTAAACTCTATATAGTATCAGTCGTGAACCAATAGACTGAGTAGTACTGAAAGTATGGGAGCGAGGCCCATACAGTAAACTCTACGTAGTATCAGTCGTGAACCAGTAGACGGAGTAGTACTGGATGTATGAGAGTGAGGCCCATGCAGTAAACTCCATGTAGTACCAGTCGTGAACCAGTAGACTGAGTAGTGCTGGAAGTAGAGGAGCGAGGCCCATGCAGTAAACTCTACGGAGTACCAGTCGTGAACCAGTATACGGAGTAGTACTGAAAGTATGGGAGTGAGGCCCATGCAGTAAACTCTACGTAGTACCAGTTGTGAACCAGTAGACGGAGTAGTACTGGAAGTATGGTAGTGAGGCCCATGCAGTAAACTCTACATAATACCAGTTGTGAACCAGTAGATGGAGTAGTATTGGATGTATGGGAGCGAGACGTATGCAGTAAACTCTACATAGTACCAGTCGTGAACCAGTAGATGGAGTAGTACTGGGAGTATGGGAGCGAGGCCCCTCAAGTAGACCATGCTATGCGGCAACTAACAACTTGGGATACAAGTTAGCTAAGGATGAAAACGCCTTAGGTGCTCGATATTCCAAGAGTTTGGGACCTTATGGCCATCAGGGTACTGTAAGTGATACAACCCTGGTCCTGTAACCTTGTGTATGATGAAGGGTCCCTCCCATTGCGAATTAAGCTTGTGCAGCCTGATTTCATCCTTGATGCGGCGAAGATCATATCTCCAACGTTGAAAGTTCATCGTTGAACGTTCCGATCATGGTAACGATGGACTCCTTGTAAGTAGCGGGCTGACTGGAGCAAAACATTACATCTGAGCTCTTCTGTTGAGTTCGAGTTTGAGATGTCTTCCGTCATCAGCCTTGCCTTCTTCATAAATCTCCAGTCGAGGAGATTTCCACATGACATCAGTCGGCATAATAGCTTCAGACCCATATATGAGGAAGAAAGGTGACTGTCCTGTAGCTTTGCTTGGTTGTGTCCGAAACCCCTAGATTACTGACGAGATCACGTTGATTCACTTACTGCCCTTTTTGCTGTTCTCGTCATAGAGTCTTTTCTTCAAACCATCAAGAATCAAGCCGTTGGCGCACTCAACTTGGCCGTTGGCCCACGAGTGAGCCACTGAAACGTACTTGACCCCAATAGCACTACGTTCACAAAAATCCTAGAATTGATGCGAGTGGAAATTGGATCCCAGGTCTGTGATAATAGTGTTGGGGAAGTTGAATCGATGCAAGATGTCGCAGATAAAGCTAACCACTCGATCTGTAGAGAGCGTTGTTATTTGCTTGTATTCAATCCACTTTGTAAACTTGTCGATGGCCACCAACACATGAGTAAAACCACCTGCGCAGTTGTCAAAGGCCCTATCATGTCAAGGCCCTAGCATGCAAACAACCATGAAGGTGGTATGCTGATAAGGTTGTGAGCCGGGACATGGGGCTATTTGCTGAAGAACTGGTAGTTTGTGCACCGGCGAATAAGTGCTTCAGCGTCTGCCAAAGCAGTCGGCCAGTAGAAACTGGATCTAAAAGCCTTGCCGACTAGTGTGCAAGAAGCGGCATGGTTCCCGCACACGCCTTCGTGCATCTCCTGGAGTATTTCTCCGCCTTCCTCCATATGGACACACTGCATGAGTTTGCTTGATGCTGATCCACATTTGTACAAGTTGTCCCCGACTAGAACGTACCCTTCACTGCACCTGAGAATGCATGTGGCCTCAGCACTTTTTGGGTCGACGTCGGGGGGTAGTTTGTGCTCCTGGATGTAGTCGATGAACATCACCCGCCAGTCGGCCTCGATCATCAAGACCTCTCGGCCGGGTTCTGTTGGACCCTGAGCGATGGTATTTGGATCTGGTGTCTTGATGGATGGGTGATGCAACTCGTGAACGAAAACTCCCAGTGGGAAGTTAGCTCGATCAAAACCCTTTTTCGAGACTACATCCGCTCCCACATTGTTGTCACAAATCACATGATGTATTTCCAGCCCTGAGAACTTATTCTCATCCTTGCGTATTTCTGCGACGTACGCATCCATGGTGTCCTTGTTGATGTCCCACTCTTTGTTGACTTGTTGGACGACCAGCAAGGAGTCGCTGTAAACAAGCAGTCGCTTGATGCCCAGAGAGGCTGCTAGGCGTAGCCCGTGCAATAGTGCCTCATACTCGGCTTCATTGTTGGAGACTTCAAATAGTATTTGAAACACATACTTGAGTTGTTCTCCTTTTGGCTGATGAAGAGTACGCCCGCGCCACCGCCTCCGAGCTTGAGTGAGCCGTCGAAGTACATGACTGAATGCTCTAGCTGGTTGGCCGGGCTTCCACTTGGTTTTCTCACCACTCTACCATGAAATCGACTAGTGCCTGCAACTTGATGGCCGTTCAGGGCTTGAAGTCGAGGATGAGAGCCCCCAGTTCCACTAACCACTTGGAGATGCGCCTGGTGGCATCCCGATTGTGGAGAATATCTGCCAATAGGAAATCAGTGGCCACCGAGATGTTGTTTGCGTCAAAATAGTGGCGAAGCTTCCTGGAGGTGATGAGTATACCGTAGAGTAGTTTCTGAATTGTCAGGTAACGATTCAGAAAGGACTTCGCTGATGAAGTAGACTAGCCTCTGCACACCGAAGGCATGTCCTTCCTCTTGTCGTTCCACCATGATTGCTGTGCTGACGACGTGTGTAGTCGCTATGATGTAGAGTAGCAGGTTCTCGCCTGGTTGTGGAGCCATTAGGATGGGGGGCGACTGCAAATGATGCTTGAGATCTTGCAACGCCTGCTTCGCTTTCTCTATCCATTGGAATTTGCCGTGGCGCTTGAGCAATTTGAAGAAGGGTAGCCCCCGTTCCCCAAGTCGTGAGATAAACCTGTTCAGGGCCGCCATACAGCCTATGAGCTTCTGGACATCCTTGATCATCCATGGAGCGTCCATGTCTGTAATGGTGGTGATCTTCTCCGGGTTTGCTTCAATTCCTCAGTGAGTAATGATGAAACTGAGTAGTTTTCCTTGTGACACATTGAAGACGCACTTGGTTGGGTTAAGCTTCCATCAAAACTTGCGTAAGCTGTTGACGGTTTCTTCGAGATCAGGGAGGCATAATTGGATGGCCTGCTGATAGGTGGCTCCTGCGTTCTTCAACTCGAAGGACATGGTGGTGTAGGCATATGCTCCGAAGGGGGTGATGAACGTTGTCTTGATATGGTCTTCTTCCTTGAGAGCAATCTGGTGATAGCCCGAGTAGCAGTCGAGGAAAGAGAGCAGGACGCAGCCAGCAGTAGAGTCGATGACTTGGTCGATGCGTGGGAGCGCGAAGGGATCCTTCGAGCAGTGCTTGTCGAGATCAGTGTAATCCAAACACATCCTCTATTCATTATTACTCTTTTTCAAGACTAGTAAAGGGTTGGCTAACCACTCGGGGTGGTATACTTCTTTAATAAAACCAGTCGCGAGTAGTTTTGCTAGCTCCTTCTTGATGGCCTCCCACGTTTTGGAGCGAAGCGTCGTAGTCATTGCTTCTTCGAAGTGGCTTTGGGGTCGACTTTTAGACAATGCTCGATCAACTCCTTGGGCACCCTTGGCATATATGCTGGATTCCACGCGAATATGTCTCAGTTAGCCCTAAGGAAGCTGATGAGCACGCTTTCCTATTTGTCACTCAAGCCGCCTCCGATTAAAGTAGTCTTGGACGAGTCGCCTGCTTGTAGTTGGATGGCCTTGCTGCCGATGTTGCTGAGGTTGGGTTTAACCCTCGACTGGCTAGGTCTCTGGCTGGAGATCTCCATCTCTAAGTCGGTGAGCTTTTG
The DNA here is from genome assembly GCF_002211085.1 of Panicum hallii. NCBI lineage: Eukaryota > Viridiplantae > Streptophyta > Magnoliopsida > Poales > Poaceae > Panicum > Panicum hallii. Next base: position 6,256,198 of record NC_038049.1, read on the forward strand.
CACGGCCGCGAAGACTTCCGAAGAAGGCTCTAGCATGTGTAATGTCGCGACGTACTCGATTGCCTCTTGGTAGCAGTCATACAACTTCTTCAAGTTGCCACGGAACATGAGGACGCCTGTCTTGCCTAGCATCTTGAGTAGTAGGTAGACGTAGTAAGGCACGACCATGAATTTGGCTAATGCTGGTCTGCCGAGGATGGTGTGGTATGACGACTCAAAGTTAACCAACTCGAACTTGATGTACTCCGTGCGGTAGTTGTCCTTCGTCCCGAAGGTGACTAACAGGACCACTGAACCGAGTGGTGTAAACATGTTTCCCGGAACGATGCCATGGAACGGAGCTCTGCTAGGGGTGAGCATCTTGGAAATGTCCAGCCCCATCTTCTTCAGAGTACTCGCGAAGACCAGGTTGAGGCTGCTCCCGCTGTCGCTAAGTACTTAGTGTCAGACCCGGGGCCACGGGACTGTGTACATAACATAGTTTAAACAGGTTTAAAAGATTAAGTCCGTCTTATCTCTTATTCATCTCGTTTATCGCTTATTTATCCCGTATGAGTAGAAGATAAAACTAGTCGGTACAGAGGGAATTTACTTGAGATATATTCTTGTACGATTCCTTGGCTAGTATCGGTTAGGATTCTTGTAACCCTGGCCTCCCGGATATATAAGGGGGGACAGGGACCCTCTCAAGATAAGATCATCAGATTATTCTACACCCAAGGCAATACAAACCACCATACAGGACGTAGAGTATTACGCACCTCGCGGCCCGAACCTGTCTAAGTTTTATGTTCCTTGCACCTTCGTGTTCCTGATCTCGGTGTCTCCTCACCTAAAACTTACCACCTTGGGCATATCCCTCGGTGGGCAGCCGGTAAAACACCGACACTTAGGTCAGCTGTCAGCCCGCCATGACATGATCTAGAACGAGCAGGAATTTTCCCGACTCGGAGAAGTTGGTCCACTGATCATCCATGGAGAAGGAGATCGGGACCTCACTTTATCTCAGAGGCTTTTGTATGGCGGGCTCGACAGAGAGGATTTCTCGCAAGGTTAGCTTCTATGCGCGCTTGGAGGGGAAGCCGTCATCTGCATAGAAGATGATGTTGATGACATTCTTCGGGTCTTGGAAATCTTGAGCCCCTGACTTGTCACCCTCGTCGTCGTCCTCCTGATCCTTCTGTTTTCCATCTTGAGGGAGGAGTGGAGCGTTGAGTGACTTGCGGAGGCTGACGCACTCGAAGAGCGTATGCCGGGCCTTCGGGTGCATCGGGCATCATTTGTAGGACTTTTTCAAACTGAGCTTGGTTGGTCACCGGCTTCTTGCCCTGAGGATTGCGCTCAACAGCCACGACTTCTTGGTCTGGCTTGCGCTTTCGGGGGTTCCCTGAGTGGTTCCTCTAGCCCTTGTCGAAGTGGTTGTTGCCATTGCCCTGCTTGTCGTTATTACGCTTGGGGAAGTGGTCGTTCTCCTCATCCTCCTGATCGGCCCACCGTGCCATCACGTCAGCATAGCTCCATGATAGTAGTCGGGCGGTTTCGTCCAAAGTTGTGGTACGTGTGCTTCGAAAAGAGGTCGTTCTGGAAGTAACAGATGACGTCCTCATCAGTGATGTTGGTGATGGTGGCTCGCATCTCGAAGAAACGCTGGGTGTAGGATCTCAAGGTCTCGTTCATCTCCTACTTGACCTGGGACAGATCATGGTGAGTGCTTGCTCTGATCATGAATCCTTGGAAGTTGTCGATGAAAGCCGGCTTGAGGTCCTCCCAGGAGTCGATGGAGTTTGGCTTGAGGCTTTCAAGCTAAGTGAGGGGTGCGGATTCCAAGGCTACTGGAAAGTAGAGTGCCTTGGTGGAGTTGAATCCCCCTGAGACCTCGATGGCAATGGAGTAGCATCAAATCCATTGGCGCGGGTCTTGCTTGCCGTTATACTTCAGGATCCCGACTGGTTTCAAATCCTTGGGGTAGGATTTCTCAGTGATGTTAGAGGTGAAGGCGGGGAAGCGGTTGTTATCGTCATCATCGTGGTACCTGTCGGGACGGTCCCTTCTCCTTTCCTCGATGATGCGCCGCGCGTCGCGGCCATCATTGATCTCCTTCCTAAGATCGATCGAGGGAGCGTCCTAGAGGCTGGCCTCGGGTGGAGCTTTGCCTTGAGCCCTTGGATCGCGCCGGTTGCGAGATGGTTGAGTGGATTGCTGCACCTCTTGTTTGAAGTTGCCACGCATGGACTGCTGGCCCTGGTTGCGCTGGTGATTGTCTTCCTCCGGTACCCGGGGCCTCCTCCAAGGGTGCGGCTAATCTGCGCAGTGTCGCCATGGAGCTCAGACCTCGAGGGCATGTTCCGAGTAGAGGACACTGGATGTTGCCCATCGAGTCGCACGAGCGTGCGCTGGGTTAGATACTGCAGCCTTTGTATCTGGGGGTTGGGTGGCAATTGTTGAGTTAGGAGTGATACTTCTGCAATGGTGCCAATTGGTGTACGATACTCCCGATCCACAGCTGCTGCAAAAGCGTTGTTCAGGTTCCTTTGGAGCATTGGGTTGCGACCGTGGTTTTCCACGTTCCACCTGCACTGGGCGCGCTTAGCGTTCTTCAACCACTGGATCCTTCTATGCTCCTGGTTCTCATCTTGGGGGGCTTCTGCCATACGCTCGTCGGCAGACACGTCCTCGAGTAGTTCACCGTCGCACTCGGGACCTGGCTCGTCATCATCCGTATTGCGAAGGGAAGCCATGTAGACTTGATGATCTGATGAGTTGTCAGCCGTATGGCTGTACTCGAGTAGCTCTGTGCTGCCCTCTCCCCCTTCGTAGATGGGAGAGACGGGTTTGCCCTCCTGGAAGGGCAGTTCTTGCATGAAGGCCACAAGGCGGGAGTTGTATTCGAGTAGTTCAAAGGGCTCTAAGCCCTTCCAGTATACGAAACGGCCTTGCGGCGTAGATGTTATGGTCAAACCCAGGTGACTACCCGAAAAGGATTCGGGGTGGTCATCAGGTTGCGAGTGGTTGTCGAGAACGGGGGCCTCCCGACAAGTGGTGGCTCCCTCGTCTTCCAATCCTCCTTGGCTCTAGCTTGAAGGTGTAGTACTAATCGACGTGTACTCTTTGTTGGAGTCCAAGTAGTTGTCGAAAACGAGGGCCCCCCGACAGGCGGTGGCTCCCGCATCCTCGAGTTTGAGCAAATGATCTAAGTCCCTCTCCAAGTCGGAGATAGACTTGGACTGTGTAGCCCCCTCATATCAGTTTGAGTCCAATCCGACTAGTCCTGGTGTAGCACGAGTTGAAGTCGTGTTGAAAACGGACATCCTTTCGATCTGCCAGGATAGATCGGGGAGCAGCAACTCGTCGAGGTTGTCGATAAACTCATCGATGTTGCTGCTTCGACTTGGTGTAGAGGCCTCCAGCTTCCTAGAGTCAACTAGGTGACTGTTGAAGCCACCTAAGCCGTTGGTGACGCAGATCTAGGAGCCAAAGATAAAAATTGTGCCCTTGTCAAGCATAGTGCTGGTGAAGCTGAGAGATGCCATCAAGTTCTTTGGTGGATGCTCGATGAACACCCCTACCTAGCGCGCCAGTTGTCGGTGTTTTACCACCATGCCCACCGAGGGATACCCCTAAGGTGGTGAGTTTGTAGGTAGGGTCACCGAGATCAGGAATTCAAAGGTGCAACGAACATAAAGTTCAGATAGATTTAGGCCGCTGAGAGCGTAATACCCTATGTCCTATGTGGTTTGTATTGCCTTAGATGGTGATCGGGTGATCTGATGTTTGGAGGGATTCCCTGCCCACACTTATATAGTTTGGGGGTACAGGGTTACATGGAAGTCATAGCTGGATACGAGCCTAGGAGTCCTACCCAAGTACTTTTTGGGTAGTTTCCTACTATCTCCGACTAATTCTACTACTGTATGAGTAGTTCTACTACTGTACGAGTAGTTACAACTGATGTAGGGCGTGGGCCATGTCCCACCCCTTATCCTGTAAGATGTAGGCTATGTGCGCAATTCTGTGGGCCCAGGTCTGACACGGAGCAGGTCCCGGGCAAGTGTTGTGCCCACGAGTAGCACGCCCGATCCCATCCTGAACAGTGGAACGCCACACGCTATCAGTGGCGCCATGCTCCTCGAGGGGCAGGCGCCGATGATGCCGGTGCTGCAAAGGCCGTGGCTCTTCAGGTGCGCTATGGCAGCCAATAACGACGTAAGCCTCTTCTTCTCCTTGTCGACAGGTCCCCATGACCACATCGCCGGACCCGCTCGAACATGCATCCGGTGAAGAGAGGAAGGGGGGCACTGTCATGGTTCCTGATGTAGAACCACAGCGAGTGCCATCCCCTGTTGGACTTCTTGAGGGGAATGTCCATGTACTCGTGGGCACGAGGGCTGCGAAGGTGGATACCGGCACTACCCATTGGACCGCCGACCCGCTCCTTGTCTTGTACAGGGAGATGGAAAAGAAGTACCTCCAAAGCTCAAAGTGGGGCTCAATCCCTAGAAATCCCTCGCACAACACGATGAAGGCCGCGATGTGCTGGATCCTGTTCGGGTTGAGGTGCTGCAGCTCAAGCCCTTAGTGGTGAAGAAGCCCCCTTAAGAAGGGGTGAGGCGGCACCGTGAACCTGCGCTCATGGAAGCGCACGAAGGAGACGATGTAATCGTCACGTGGCGCCGGGAACTCCTTGCGGCCAAGTAAGAACCACTCTTCCGTGGTACCCCTGGGACAGAGAAGCTTGCTCGAGACGACGCCCCCCACATGTGCCTGGCTCGTATCGGAGCGGAACCACAACGCCATCACCGTGTGCAGGAGTTTGCTTGGGAGGCGGCAGCAAGGAGACGAAGGCGGTGGGAAGACCAAAGAGCGAGGAGGCAGCGGAGGGGCCGAGAGCCCCAATTATAGGTGAGGGAAGCTGAAGGCAAACCGGCGCCTCGGCCCATACGACCGCCATGATGACCGTATTCATCGCGTCATGTTGCCTCATCATATCAGGAGTTTCTCATGCGCCACACCCAGGTGCGACCCCTCGGGGGACGTGCCTGGTAGTAAAGGGGCTAAAGGCCCCCGCAGGTGAGGAGGGATACAGGTTGAAAATGCCCTGATGGCCCATTAAAAGTCCGAGGGTTCATAGGTTGGCCCGCAAATGGGTTCACAACCGCCCCAGGGCACCACTAGAGTGAGGGGCGAGGATGGATGGGCCCGCTAGTGGCCAGCACCCGGGCGCACAAGCGCAACTGGCATCCCGACCCGCATCCAAGTCTTGACTAGGACACGATCCGTGGTTTTTCTCCGAGGAAAGGCAGCGGTCCGTCGAGACCGGTCGAACGGAACTGATAACTATACAGATCAACCGTTGAGAGTTTGAAGTCAGTCACCAGCTGACCCATGCCGGATCCCCTCGAACAGGAGCTGGGGCCCCACTCGGATTCACCCGTTACCAGCTCACCGAGCACCGCATTTCGACCAACGAGGAAAAACATGGCACGGCTCGGCCTTTCCGTCCTAACAACAAGGACGCTTGAAGGGAGATGGTCACAAGACGAGACGGCCACCCGACCAGTCTCCGGCTCACGTGTGGGGGTTGGGGGTTGGGCTCGCAAGGAGACCGAGCGCGCAGTCGCACACGAAGTAGAGGTGAGAGCCGAAAGGGAAATCCTTTCCTGCCTTTCGGGCCCCTCCCGAATAGTAAAACCCTCATGATGGCATCCGACCCTCCATGAGCTTAGGGGCTCCCCCGAGGTTTCAAGCCAAACACAGAAACATGCTTCTTTTATTCCAAAATTGGGGGGGGGGCACGATTACATGGTGCACTCCGGGTGCGTAACAAAAACCATGAAATCTAGATCTACCAAAATGACCTGCACTTTGGACGGAGAAGGTAGCCAGCCATGGGCATGCGCGAATACAAACAACTTAAGCGCTACCATGCAAGGTAACGCTGAAGGTTGCCTGAGGTCTGCCGTGGCTGACCCAGGGCCAGGATGGACGCCTACGTCATAGTCCATCCCCTAACAGCGAGGCTGTCTTGGAAGCAGGAGCGGTACGCGGCCATCGCTAGGCGACTCCAGCAATGGTAGCGGGGAGGATGAGAAAGAGGGAAGCTCAGCGAGGCCATGGGGCACCAGGCGGAGCCGGCAGTCCCGCGCGAAATCAGAACAGGTGCGGCAAGACTCGCCCCCACCTCCCTACGGGAAGGAAGTAGGGAGTTGCGGGAGAGTCACCACCTACCGAATGATTTCACAAGGGGCGACGAATCCGCCTCCACCCTCGTGAGGAACCAGCACCTGAACCAAGGCAACCACCTCACGAAGGCGAAGCCGAGGATCTAGACGCTCGAGTTCTCCTTCTTCTTGCTCTTCCGCTCGCATTCAATCCACTAACAACAACCGACAGGGGGCCGAGATCCAGCTCGAACAAGCCGAACCCAGGCTCTAGGAGGCCTAGCTCTACAACACATTATTGGAGAACTTGCTGCTCGAACATGGTGCTACAACCAGGAGCCCAGCACTGCTATTTATAGCTGTGCCCAGGCAAGGCGACAATGCAGGGCTGAACGGGCAAGAGACTAAGCAGCCAGCATTAAAAAGGTTCACCTGCCCCGGTTCCCGTCAGCGACTGCGGACCCGACAGGACAACACGAGATAAGACGGGGCAGGCAGACGCAGGCCAGGATGGGAGTGAGCAACAGGCGTCGCCCGAGCCCCAAGGTGAGCGAGGACGAGCGCAGTAGGAGAGCACGTGCCACACGATTTGGTGATCGCCAAGGCTACCGCCGGCCACAGTCGGTGGGTGTTAGAGATGAGACCTGATGAGAAGGCACCGGAACCAAGGTGTCATCACAAGACGCCTCCTGGATATGCTAGCTAACCCTCGGTACGAATCTCCGACTCGCCTAGAGGCTCGGGGGCTACACCCACTGGGTGCGCTCGCGCGCACCCACGTGAGGCAAGAGGAGGGAGAAGCTCTAAGTGATCGCATCAACCAAGACATGAAGAAGAGCACGCCAGCAGAACCATCTACGTGAATCTCTGATTCGCCCAAAAGCTCGAAGGTTACACCTAGTGGATGTGCTTGCACGCACCCACAAGAGCCTGGCAAGGACAAGTCGCCTCCGAGTCACATCAACGCAGATACCAGGCCAGGAACGCATTCAAACCGGCACAGGACTTGCTACCTAGGTAAAGCGAAACCCCAACACGGCTCTTAGAGCCGTACGGGGGCTTGGCGGCTACTGTCGGGGGTAAATATCACGGATCCCCCAAAGAATGTTCCTTAGGAAGCTGATCGTAGATTAGCTCCAATGAGGTACGCAGCTTGGGTGGATGGGCCGTCGAATGGCCGCAAACGGCCCACCAGGGGAAGGGATGCCGACAGCCAAACGCTAAGCACTGGTGAAGGGCGCGTCCGCCTCACCCGACCCCAGGAATGAAGGGTCGGGCACATTTGCCTCGCCTGACCCCAAGGGTGAGGGATCCGGGGCATCCGCCCAAGAGGCATAGGCCCCCTAGGGACCTCACGAAGTGACAGGCCACGCCGGGGACAAACCTCTTGCGTAAAGATAGGTAAGAACATGCAAACGACATGGCCTCCGGAAAAGACAGGCTACTATGGCAAGCCCCGGTCATCCACCGCGTCGGGGGTCAAGCGGTAAAGCGCGCCGGGGGCTCACGCCGCCTGTCTTGTCAGGGCGTACGTCGCCCGTCCCGTGGCCCAATGGACCCGTGCTATCTGTTCTATTGGGGTGCACGCCGCATGTCGCACCAGGACGCGGCATGGGAGCGCCTCCGTCGTCATCTACAAGACCATTGGAGCCCACATGAAGGGGAGGAGAGGCGGTACAATCCTGGGGATCTCTCTCTCTCTTTGTGTGTGTATCCACTCCCTTCCCTTTGACTTATAAAAGAGGAAGGGAGACCCCCGCAAAGGGGACGGAGAACAAAAAGACTCGAACACTCACACTTTACACAGCCACACTTCTCCAGAGACTTTGGAGCCCTTTCCCTCTCTCACCCGTTCATAACCCCTACTGCAAACTTAGTGCAAGAGCACAACCAGCTCGAACTGGATGTAGGGATATTTCACCCGAACCAGTATAAACCCTCGTGTCTTTCTTGCACACCATCTGGGCTAGACGCGCAATCATGAAATTCACTAGTCGGCGGTTCGAGACACCGACAACAATATAGATTTCTTCTTCCACATTGGTGCATCTCCGTTTTCATCATTTGGAAGTTGTTGGCTGCCACGGCCCTTTCCAAACACTACATGCACATCCTTTATCATTGAGAAAATACGCTTTCCGTCACGGAATATAGGCTTAGCATGAGTTTCTGGTTCCTCTTTAAAATGTTTCCCTTTCGCTCTTAAGGGGTGATTGAGGGGAAGAAATCGATGATGGCCCATATACACGACCTTCCGACAAATTTTCAAATAAAAGCTGTCGGTTTCATCTAGACAGTGGGTGCAAGCTGGTATCTCTTGTTCGACTATCCCGACAAGTTGCTAAGTGTAGGCTAATCATTGATGGTTACAAAATGCAATGCTCGAAGGTTGAAAGTCTCCTGTTTGTACTCATCCCACACACGCAGACCTTCTTCCTTCCACAATAGTAAAAGTTCATCAACCAACGGCCCTAGGTACATGTTAATATCGCTGCCAGTTGTTTTGGGCCTTGGATAAGCACCGACATCATGATGTACTTCCACTTCATGCATAGCCAAGAAGGAAGGTTGAACATACATAGAGTGACAAGCCATGTACTGTGACTGCTGGCTCACTCGCAGAATGGATTCATTCCATCCGTACTTAAACCAAACCTTATCTTCCTTGCATCCTTATCAAAATCTGGGAATTCTCTATCAACGTTTCTCCATTGGGACCCATCTGTGAGGTGTCTCAGCATCCGATCTTGCTTACGCTCTTCTTTGTGCCACCACATCAACTTAGCGTATGCCTTGTTTTTGTACAAGCGCTTCAAATGTCGTATTATAGGGAAATACCACATAACCTTAGTGGGGATTTTTTTGTTGGTAGCTCCCCGTTGACATCACCAGTATTATTTTGCCTGATCTTATACCGCTTTGCGCCACAAACAGGACAAACATCCAGTTTCTCATATTCATCGCCGTGATAGAGGATACAGTCATTAGGACATGTGTGAATCTTCTGTACTTCCAATCCAAGAGGGCGAACAACCTTTTTTGCTTCGTATGTTGTCGAGGGCAGTTCGTTACCCTTGGGAAGCATGTTCTTTATGATTCCCAGTAGCTCCTCAAATCCCTTATCGGTAACACCATTTGTTGCCTTCCACTGTAGCAATCCCAATGTGCTACCCAACTTTTTGTGCCCCTGTTTGCAATTTGGATACAACAACTTTTTGTGATCCTCCAATATTTTCTCAAACTTCTTTGACTCTACCAAAGTTTTACTATCTTTCTGTGCATCTAGCAACACCTGACCAAGTTCACCATGTGGTTGCTCTTCTACGGCATTTTCTTCAGTCTCGTCCATTGGTTCATCATCATCAAAGGCACCCGCTTCATATAAGTGAGCCAAGTCAGGAATGTTGTTTTCATCACCATCTTCTTCATCATCTTCCATTAGAACTCCAGGTTCACCGTGCTTGGTCCAAAGAGTATATTTATCTATGAAACCCTTTTCAATAAGGTGGATGTGTAGAGTGCTTCTTCTAGAGAATTTCTTGTTATTTCTGCAAATGCGGCATGGACAACACATGAAACCTTTCGATGACTTGTGGGCCTCAGCCGCGTCGAGAAAAGACTTTAGGCCATTAATCCACGCAATGGTGCACCTGTCGCCATACATCCATTGTCGGTCCATCTGCAATCATATTTTTCCATTGAGGAACACTTTGGATGAGCAATTTAAGTCAATGCGATAGAGCTCCACACTTTTTTAATAAGGAACTATAATCAGAGATGCACGTCTTCCTTCATATAACAAAATGATATTACTATTATAAAGGACCAAACTCTAAATAAATGCATTATTTAGAATATGCTTGTATTCTCAACTCTAGCACAATTTAGTCAACACAACATAAATTCCATTCAAATAAACACAAATATCCCAACAACCAACATGCAACTTAAAAATTCATGCAACAACATAAAGGTCTTCAACCATCCTTTGGTGGGAAAGTAGATGGCAGAGCTGGAACCTCCAGGTTTGGTGGTGATGGAGTGTAACGCCTCAACACATTCTCAAGATCAAAATGAGGTTCCTCACCCCTTTGCAACATATTCTTCATGTTCTTTTTCTAAATAATGGAGCATTGCTCTCTCAAAAGCTCCCGGTTTCTTCGACTTCTCATGAAGGTCTACTGGAGTTTTGCCCTTCCCTCGAGACAAACGACGATCACCGCCACCGGCCCCATGCCCTCCAGCAACAGAAGCCATATTGATTGGAAAACACTTTTATTTTTTAAAAGACAGCGAAACAGTATTAGTATTATGAAGGAGCAAAGTTTATTTCTATCATCATATTCTATACTATCTATATTATTTTTCAAATTTCACACTAAAATATTAACATAATGAAGGATGAAATTTGATCAAAAAAGTCATGGATGTAGTTGCAAAACCATTTCTACGGATTAAATAAAATTAAGAATCAACAATAATGGCACTTGGAAATACACGTGGCAAATAAAACTACTTGAACAATATTAGCATAATGATATATACACCTGTCTCTTAAAATTATTTGAGAAAAACACTGTACATTGCCACATGCAAACTATCCAAATGAATGTATAAATCAAAAAATCATGCTCATTCTCACTCTTTCTAATAATCACAAATTTCTCTAAGTATAAAGCATGAAATGAAGCATAAAGACCATCAAAGAAGAGAGGATGAAGTTGCTAACCTTTTGAGCACTTGGATGAGTGAAATCTCCACCAATCTTGAGAAAAATGGGCATCACCTCCTTTCTAAAATGCTATGGGGAAGAAGAAGCCCGAGCTCGGTCAAATGGTTGGCTCGGGCTCAAGAAGGAAGAAAGATGCCAATATATAGAAGGCACGTTAGTACCGGTTGGTGGCTCCAGCCGGTACTAGATCTCTCCACTTAGTACCGGCCAGTGAGATCTAGTAGAGGCTGGATCCACCAGTTGGTACTAAGTTGCCGCCGGGGGGAATCTAGATGTTTCCCCCGAGCACCTATGGCACACTTTAGTGCCGGCTGGTGCCTACAGCCGGTACTAAATGGCTCCGCGGGGTATTGTTTTTTCGGCCGATACTAAATATATGCGCTAATACCGGCTGAAAGACAGGCGGTACTAAAGAATGCTCACTTCTCGCTAGTGCTTTAAAAATGTAGCCCGACTCTCTCTTTCACCCTCTCTCTGTGTGTGTGGCAGAAGGTCCGACATGGTGATGAGATGGAAAGCCGGATTGCACTTCCTCCGACATGCGGAGCCAGTGAATGAGGTCAAAGGGAGGTGGGTGGATCTAGGGTAGGTGGTCGGATTGTTGTTGGTAGGGGCATGGCATCAAGGTGGGTCTGCTCGTGTGGGTGGCCATAACGAGGATACGCTTGCGGGCACGATCACCAGACCGGAAGGATGGGGGCAGAGATTGACTGATGTGCAAGTGGCTTGCCCCAACGGGGATGGCACCTCCATGCCCCCGTTCCACCTCCTCGCTAATGACAAGCTCTACATGCACGCTTGGAGCTATATGAATATGATGGACAGCTAGTCCTTGAGGGTGGCAGCCATTGAATTGGGCGTTCGGGACACCGTCCTAGTTCGACTACACCAGCACGGATACGCACTTCAACTACATCTTCAATGACACCGTGAAGCAACTCTATCATCCTTACTAAGAAGCTCCTTGACCTCTACACGGGCTATGATGACATCTGCACCCTTGTTAATTTCACTGGCGGCCTTGTCTCACCTCCATGAGATCAACTTCGACCTCCCCCACATCATCTCCAAGGCGCCAGCCTATCCAGCATGCATGTGCAGTACATGGGTGGCGACATGTCCAGAAGGTGCCCTCCGGCGACCCATCCTCATGAAGTGGATCCTCAACTGCTGTTGTGGTGACGAACCGCTAAGCCAAGCTGCTCAAGAACTATTACGACGCACTGCCTCCCGGGAACCTTATTAGCGTCGAGTGTATCTTGCTGGTGAACCCGAACACCACAAAAACAGCGGAGTTGATTGGCATCAACATGTGCATACTCGCGTACAACCCCGACTTCAAGGAGTGGTACTAGAGAGAGAGAGTTTGTGGAGCTCGCCAAGGGTGCTGGGTTTACCATCGTCAACTCCACCGACATCTATGCCAACTTGTGGCCAATCGAGTATTCCAAGTGGCTGCTGCTGGGTTGGCAAAAACCTACGTGTGCATAAATATTGGATAATTTCCATATATTTCTGTTTTGCTTGCACTAAACTAAGATGTGTGTTGGGACCCCCAAATCTTTGAATTGGGAGTGATGCAATATAAGAATTTTGGTGGTTAATGACTTAGTGTTTACGGATTTATATTCGAGCACCACCGAGTAAGTGAACATATATATTTTATAGAACTGACTAACGTACGGCCGGCCGTACGTTGAGCCCGCCATATGGCCGCTCCTTTTAGAAGAGGCCCCTAATCATGACTTCCTATTTTGGCGGTTTCCCACTCCCTTCAGCTTCCACATCATGCACAGAATACACAATTTTGAAAAAAAAAAGGCCGTAGTTTCAATATTGAGTGTCCAAATTAAAATCCAGTGATACAGTTTCACTCATTTCAACAAAAGCTTCAAAACAAGATCCCACACCACTATCTTTTAAAGATATATTTTTCATATGAGAAAATACTTTTAAGTGCATTCTAATTTGCTTATGAATTTTGCAAAAGTTGCTCCTCATTTTACAAAATGTTGCTTGAGTCGCCTGAGTTTAGTTAAGTGGATATTGATGTTGAAATTTAGAAGATATATAACTGAATGATGTGATTAGAGGATGATGGCAAATAATTGTGTTGGGGTAGGTGGGTGTTTATTGCATGTTTAGTGATAGGTAACTTTAGCAAGACAATTGAGCATTTTTACTAATTTATGTTGGTATTTTTCTAATCTACTTAAGCAATTTATGTGTATTTAGAAAATATTGTTAAAACATATGCAAATGATGTCTTGTTTTGAAGATCTTTTCAAAAGAAATATAGTTATGCAATCAGATTCATTGCAACACCACGAACAATGGGGCGAGAACTACAACTTTTTAAGAGAGCGGTAGTTGAAAATGCGTCTCCGTGAACGCCTCTCCTTCTTGATTGTGGGACCGGAGGCAGAGGCAAGGCATGTGAGCATGGCCGTACAGAGAAGTAAACATACGACTGGTCTGTAGCTAGTCTTTACCATATTTTGTTCCGGAGCCAACCGGAGCCTCGACCCAATTAGTACTTCATCTATTCTAGAATATAGCTATTTTTAATTTTTTTCTCAAGTCAAATTTTTTAAACTTTGATTATGGATAGTAAAAAAATCATAAAGATTGATAATATAAAATGATATTAGTTGATTCGTAATTAAACCAACTATCATAGCATATAATCTTTTCTATTTAAATTATTATTTTTGGGAATATTATTGGTCAAAGATGAAAATATTTGATATTGACCAAGTCTAAAAGTTGCTATATTTTCGGATGGAGGTAGTATAATTGGTTCGAGGGTCCAAGAAACTTCTAGCGTCATCATTATGATGTGATGCGTAAGGATTAACAATGAGATCTACCGTTAGTAACACCATCCTAACTCCACTTGTAGCAAGAATTAGATTCTTCTTTGGTCTAGACTTGGAGGAAATGCGGTTTTCTGACGGGGAAGAATATAATGTTTAATCTATATCTAAGCTCTAATTTATTTACAAGATTTTGAATGGTTTGGTGGGGATATGCGAACATTGCTTAGATCTGAAATGTATCCCTGGCTAATTAAAGCTATTAGATTATGCATGGTTCCTTTAGATTTAGAGATATTTTCGATATTGCCATGTCGAAGAATCAAAGACCTAGAGCTCTAACTTTTTTATGTATGTAAGTTAGAATTACTTCATTTTAGATGCTTGGGTATTCCTTCTCAACCCATATATAGAAATCCCCCCGAGAACCAAACAGGGCAAGAAGGACCAATTTTCTGGTCTAATGCAGCATTAAGGAACCTCTCTCGTGACTTTTAATCCACAATGTGATTAATATATTTTGTACGGAACTCTTAGTAACAAGTAAGATGCAGATGGGCTGACTAATGCATTCATGGTGCTCGAGCTAGGAACAAATATATATTGAAATGTATTCCCAAGACTAGAATAATAGAATGCTTATCAGCCTATACCCCTATGCATGCAGGGTGGAAATAGCAATAGGCGTCGAATGGAAGCTAATTAACAACAGTTTGCCAGCAATTCGTCGGCCTTCTCCTTGACAAGCTCCCATGCGCCCCGGACGTGCCGCAGCTCGGTCATGGCCCCACCCACGGCGAGGCGGATCACGAACTTGCCATCCACGACGAAGTGTGTTATGAACGCCCGCCCGCTTGCGTTCACCGCCGCGAGGAGCTCGCGGTTCAGGGCCTCCACCGCTATATCATCCATGAACCGTGGGCGAAGGCGGAAGCACACAAGGGAGAAGCTCCTCGGCACCACGACCTCGAAACGCTCGTCCGCCGCCACGACGCGCTCGAACCACTCCGCCATCCGGATGTGCCTCCGTATGTGCGCGCGCATGCCCGCTGCTCCATAGCGTCGCAGCACCACCCACAGCTTGATGGCTCGGAAACGGCGTGATAGCGCGATCTGCCAGTCCTTATAGTCGATGGTGTCGGTCGTCATCTTGGACGCAGGGCTAACATTCTTGAGGTACTCAGGATCAGTGGACAGTGCGTTGGTCATGGTGGTAGGGTTCGCCACCCAGAGGCAGCAGCAGTCCATGTTGGTGAGAAACCACTTGTGTGGGTTCATGCTCACCGAGTCCGCGAGCTCGGTGCCGTCGAGGTGCCCCTGGAACTCTGGGCAAATGGCCGCGCTGCCGGCATATGCCGCGTCGATGTGCAGCCAGGTTCCTGTACGTTGGGATTAATCTTGTCAGTAAGTAAGAGAGAAATATTTAATTAGAGATCGAACAAGAGGAGGGGGGAGGTTGTAGCTAATACCATAGCGCCGAGCAACATGACCGAGCTCACGCACTCTGTCAATGGCCCCGAGACCAGTAGTGCCGACTGTGGCGCACAGGTAAAGAGGAGTCAGTCCTCGGGCGATGTCTTCCTCGATTGCTCTTTGAACGGTATCGGCGGTCAGACCGTATCCTGAGTCTGCCGAGGTCCGCAGGATGCGGAAGTTTGCCGGTGGGATGCCGACGATGCTCGCGCCTTTCTGGAAGGTTGCGTGGGTCTGGTCTGAGGCGTACACAACCAGCTTGAGGATGCCTGCATGGCCGAGCTTGCTCAGTGCACGGTCGCGCGCGGCCGTGAGTGTGCACACCACGGCCTCGCACGTGCTCCCGTGCAGAACTCCGCCGCCTCCTCCATTGAAGTGGAAGCACTCCGGCAGGCCGAGGAGCCTCGCCATCCAATCAACCACGATCTGCTCCAGCTCGGTGGCCGCCGGTGATGCCATCCAGACGAAAGGCACGACGTTGAGACCAGCGGACAACATCTCCCCAACGAACCCTGCGGTGCTCGCGTTCGCCGGGAAGTAGGCGAAGAAGCTAGGGCTCTGCCAGTGTGTCAGCCCCGGGAGGATGTCCCGCCGCACGTCATCCAATATGCGGTCCATTGACTCGCCCATCTCCGGGGCCACCTCCGGAAGAAGTTTACGGATGGACCCCGGCTCGGTGTTGGCCATGACTGGGTACTTGTTGACATTGCGGTAGTAGTCGGTGAGGAAGTCGACCACGGTGCTCGACTCCCCGGCGAATGTCTCGGGGTCCAGTGGCATCAGTTCTTCAAGTGGAAGGCTACCCATGGCCACGCAAGGAAACTAAGTAGCTGAGGCGGGGTAGCAAGGAAACTAGCTAGCTCGAGTTCACTGCGTTTCTGGAGGACTAATGTGATTTGGTTTCGACGCCAACCTTTGATCATATATATAGATTGTGCATTCTGCCATGTGCATCACGAACCTAGGTCACAAGAAAGATAGTCACATCTGCATGCTCTCAGAGATCCCATTTTCTCTATTATAACTAGCTTCCTGGTGACTCACATTTTCTGCACCACGTTTCTTACGTTTCCTAAAGTTCATTTTCCTGGAAAAAAAGGTATCTACAATTCTATAGTGTACGTACGCAGATTATTATTTACAACTAGCATAGGGGCTCATGCAGTCATCATGTGCATATGTCGGAGAAGGTGCGCACGCGGTTGTGTCAGTAGCTCTTGAGGATTGTCCCATGCCTTGCAGATCGAGTTGCAGACTGAGAGAATATTTCATATATAATCGTTTTAAAAAAATTCTATTAACAGTACAACACGTTTATGATCTTTAAGATCATTAAATAATAATATATTTTAATATCTTGAGGACACTGATGTTATCAGGTTTGAATCAATGCAAGGAGCTGAGTTGTCCTCGATCCTTTTTGTTTCCTCCAAATGTGGTGCCTAGCCCACCGCGTGTGCCCTTTCAACATTTGTTGCATCTTTGTCTTTGGAGGGTTAAATTGCATGTTGGATACTCTTCCCATCCATAACAATCTCAACATATAAAAACCACGAGAGGTAGTTGCGGCCATTCGGGGCCACCTTAGTGGGTCACTGTTGAGTGTTGACAATCTCATACATTTCTATAGATGAAATATTATTGCCAAGCCAGTTTATTTCTACACGGTGAATATATAATGTGCAAGGCAGTTTATTTCTACACGATGAAATATTATGTGCAACAGTTTATTACAGATAAAAAAGTTGTATACAAACAGTATATTGGATTTAATGCTTCTGTAAATTTAGTTAAAACCTTGATGCATTGTTCAGGGATTAAAGGTTCAATTTTTACATTTTTCAGAATTATTTATCCATAAATCATGCCAGAGCAATAAGATATGAGCCTAGAAATGTATTAAGTCATATGAATAGAATAAAAATAGGGAGATCATATTCCTAAAAATATGATACTACGCTCAAGTTTTGACTTTGCTCAGGGTTTTTTTAAAAAAAAAAGTGTCATGCTAGCCCCCTGGGGTGGCTATATATATATCATCTATGCTACAAATCTCGTTTCCACCACCTGGAGGAGATTGTTCCGAGTGGCTACCATTACGGTCCAACAGTCCTTTCGCTTCCCCGTGCACTGAACCACCTTCGCAACGCGATATTCCCCAGATGCTTTATTATGTATGCATGCATCCTGATCCCGATTCTCTAGTTGATTTATTATGCATACGAGCATGCATGCACCCATGCACACGCATTGATTCTAGCCCATGAAGCTCATATTTGGAATTTGACGGTAGTTATTTCTTCTATTTCCTTTCTTTATTTTTTTATTTATTCCTTTTCTTCATCTTTTTCTTTTTACTTTTCCTTTTTCTATTTTTCCTATAAGCCTGCATATGCCAAAACCTTTTTCTTTTTTCTGCTTTCCTTTCTTTTTATCTTCTAATTATCTTGGCAATATTGTTTCTTCAGATTGTAATATTTATTTCGATTATACTTTTTCATTCTCCATATATTATATTTTTTTTCTTTTTCTTTTGTTTTCTTCTTCTTTCCGTTCTACTTTCTTAGTTTTATTTCCTTGTACCTTTTATATTTATTTACTTTCAGATTTAAATATTTTTATCTTTTAGCATTAATCAATGTTAAATTTTTTATTCATAATATATTATTTTGGTTTCTTTATTGATTATGAACCTCATGTACCATAATCTTTATTTGAAATGTAATTTATTTCTTTTGTAATTCATATCAACCATGATTATTTTTTATATAAGTGAACGTTAACGTATCTATACTACATATTACAATAGTATAATACTATTTTTTTCAAATTTAAGAGTGAGTCATGCTTAATGTACACTAATATATTTGTATTGTAGACTCATTAGGTAGCGTGTGAAATGATTTATTTACTTTATATAGTAACTTGTTTAGCTCGTGTATGATTATATAATTTTTTTCAATGTAGAAGCATTTGTTCTTCTTTTAAAATTAATTGTGTGCACGTAACTAATTTGTTCATAATGTCAAATTACCTGTTCGTATTTGTAGACTAATTTATTTGGTGACGTTGACTCATTTATTCGCGATATTTATTTTTCTTTAGTTATCCTGTACAATCAAATGTTCGCGATGTTTAATATTTTTATCATGGTATACTATTATTTTGTTCGTAGAAAATAATTATTTGTTCGTGTTGTTAAAATATTTATTCCCAGTAGCTAAGATTAATTGTTCAGTATTAAAGAAAATGCTTTTAAAAATATCGTGCAAATATAGACAAGTGTGGTCTTGTTTTGAAGATGTTGTCATAAGAAAGAAATTGTGCAATTCAAATTTAATTTCGATGCTCAGTTCAATAGGTATAGCTTTTAGGTATAGCTTTTATTAGTTTCGAATTTGCATGCACGTGGGTGACGTCAGCATCATTGTCTTCATTGCATGTATGCATACTCTCTCCTGTTTAGAAGGCAATGGCTATGAATACTATATTATTGGGCTGGCGGTCCATCTAAATCCCGCTTTATTAATCTTTTTAGATGATGGTCGGTGGAACTATGGTCTTAGGTGACATATAGCCTCCCCCCTCCCCCCAAAGCCTAATTCAGTATGGGTCCGACCAATCTGCATAGTAGTTAATTACTGGGGTGGCCTGCTCAACCTATTTGAGGCCAGGTATAAGAGTGTCTATAGTTCAAGCTTGTGTTTTCAAAGCATAGCCCGACTCGCACACTCTCTGTAGCTAAGGAGCCGAGACGATAAGATGGACAGCCACTGCTCGCTCCGACATGGAAGCCAGTGGATAAGGTTGCCGGGAGATGGGTGGATGTAGGAGAGGTCGTCGGATCGGTGTTGTTTAGGGGGTGGCGTCATGGTCCATGGGTCTGCGCGTGTGGGTGTGGCTATTGCGAGGAGGCGCTTGCGGGTACGATCACTGGAGCAGAAGATGATGAGGTGGCAGAGATTCGTTATCCTAGCGATTTTTAAATTTGTCTTCTTTAACATCGTGTAATTACATATCCTGTAGTTAATAAGAAACAAAGGCTCGCCAGCAAAGTAATTTGTTTAAACATTTTACCGAACTCTCGGGATGTTTCCTTAACCTTGATTTTGATTATGAAAGTACGATGGCACCGAGCCACCGATACTACAGATATAGCAATCACGTGCAGAATAGGGTTCATGCAGACTCAAAAGAAAGTTCCTTGCATCCGGAATCAAAAAGAATATAATATTTATCAGACAGGACGATCCACGTGCATCACGCGTGCTCATCATGCAACCGCTGAAACTCCTGTGCAGCTTCACTATCTAGCTACTATACCAGGTAGTGTTATGAATTGGTTTGCAGATTCTGAATCTAGGCCGACACAACATAGTATTCAGCCATGTACATCACGAACTAGCTTATTTGGAAGCCAGTTTTGCATGGGGAAATTACATTTAGAAAATAGAATGCTATTTTCCATCACCATCACGCCAGCTCTCACAACCACTCCCATATACTTGCCAGGAATAGTCTTCACAGCGGATGCATTACACAATCCGAATGAAATCCGTCTATAGGCGTAGGTTTCATAGGGGCATGTGGGCATATGAATATGGTCTTACTTTAATCGTCGAGGATGGATAAAAATCTGATGGTAACCGGAATAGCTATCAAGGAAATAGAAGGAGTGTTTTGCCAACCGTTCCAGCATCTCATCAATGAACGGCAGCAAGTGATCTCTTTTTTTGGCCTTATTAAGCTTCCTGTAGTCGATACACATTCTCTATCCTGTGACGGATCGCTGTGGAATCAGTTCATTCTTGCTATTTTCCACGACCGTCATACCTCCTTTCTTGGGCACAACATGAACCGGGCTTACCCACTCGTTGTACGGGACAAGATAGATTATCCCAACATGTAGGAGCTTGAGGACCTCCTTCTTTACAACTTACCTCATCATGTTGTTCAACATTCTTTGGGATTCCCTAGAAGGTGCCATAGCTAGATCAATAAGAATGTGATGGGTGCATAGAGTGGGACTGATGCCCTTGAGGCCCTGCAGAGCATAGCTGAGAACAGAGTGATGCTTTTCCAAGACAAGGATGAGTTTTGCGGTCTCCTCTTCTGAGAGTTTATCGCTAATGATCATGGGAGACTCTACATCGCTGTTTAGGAAAACATACCGCAGCCCAAAAGGTAAGGGTTTGAGCTCGATCAGAGCCCATGTTGGCGTTACAAACTCGGGTAGCTCAAAGACTTTATCGGAATCATCCTCTTCTTGGATGAAGTTTTCAGTGTCTCATTCAATGGCTGATTCCAGTGAGTCAAACAGAGATACGACCAACACTTCCTCGATTGGTTTGATGACAGGGGAAGTCTCTATCAAAGAATTTATTGATCGAGTAATCAAGACTGAGAGAGATTCCTTCCCTAGTTTGATGCTAACACTTCCTGATGCATTCATAAGGAATTTTTAAATAGGATGACCGAACAAGACATCGATGTTAGGAACTCCGAAGACATAGAAATCCAGGTTGGCCTTGACATCATTATGCCATACGGACACTTTTGAAGTACCCCGTAGCTATCTACGAGAGAGCCTAAAAGTCTCTTGAAGATCTTGCACGTCGATGCCAGAACTTCGCTGCCTAAGAAGGTCGACGCAAAAGTATCAGACATGTTATTAGCTCTGACGGTGGGGTTGTAGAGAGCTTCCACCTCCTGGTCTTTGATGTAGCATCAGATGGATGAGAAAGGGGAGTTGATTTGAAGAGGTTTCGAAGACAACTGTCCCTCTCTCAGCCATTCGCTGCTTAATGGTTTCCCGAAGGAATTCTTTCTTGGATAGCTCGGTAGGAGTGATGGGGACCGGTGGTCTCTTCTGATAGAAATAGTCCGAGGTGTTTCCGAAGTCTTTGAAAAGATCATAAAACTCCAAAGGTTGAATTTCTTCGCCCTTTAACGATTCTGTTTCAGCTGAGGAGCTAGGAGTCGAATCTATTGATTGGATTTCTATGAATTCGGATTCGGTTGCTAAAGCTTCCTCATGTTGTACCTTGGCTTCTACCTGAAGAGGCTCACTCTCACGGACAAAGGAAGTGTTCTCCATGATTTTATCTAGGATCTCTCTCCCTTCAGCTGGAGTTTTGTGTGTGAACGATCCTCTGGCAGCAATGTCTAGATACAGTGTAGACTCCTTGCTAGGACCTAGACAAAAGTGCTTAAGCAGCATATGATCGGGTATAGACAAGTCCGGGCTAGATTGAGCTAATGAAGACAATCTGGCCCAGGCTGCTCCAATGGATTCCATCTCACCCTGGTGGAAGATCAAGATTTCCACTTGCAAAGCAACGATACGAGAGATCGGAAAGAATGCGAGACAAAACCTGCCTCGAAGATCATTCCAATCTCCGTTCGTACTCTTCACGACGTGTGTGTACCTTAGCTTCGTTATCTCCGTTCCCCAGCAACGGCGCTAGAAAGCTTGTTGGTATTTTTAACGGTCATAGATAAATCCGCAAGCATACAAATACTATTGTAGCTTTCATCTAGGAGTATTCCAGGGTATTGTATCCACTGGAAAACCTGAGTATATTATCTAAGGTTCAGGTTCGTCCAAGAGCACCACACTAGAAAGAGGTAAGGGGTAGAGAGGATTTCTATGGGTAAGAATCTAGCGTAAGATAGAACTATCCTAATTGCTTACTTCGGGCTACCGGCTTCTTCCTGGATAAAACCAGGCTGCTCCAGTAATATGGCTTCTATGCTATACCCGGACGTTGAGGATTATGGAGGATGGATACACCTACCTCTACAAACTAAAGGTAACTTCTAGTCTAGACACCACGTCTACACCGTCTTTTACTAACTCTAGCCGCAGCCAAGAACATCCATCTGTATCAAGAGTCTTAGACTAGAGCATCCACTAAACTAGTGAACGATGGTCCCATAAGCAACCAGGGACTAAAACTAAACTTAACTAAGAAACTAAAGCACAAAAGAAATTATGAATACTTGCTTGTGATTCATAAGCATTCGTCGAGATATAAACTGGAGGAGAGTGCTGACAAACCTGGCACTTCCCCAACTTTCCTTCACTCTCTCCCTATTTTCTAACACCGCCGAGACAACGCTAGGCCTCTAGAGTGAGCCTTGAGATCGGATGTGAAGGTTAGAGTGTGAAGTGTGCGAATGTGTTGTGTGTCTCTAAATGAACCCCCACCTAGTCTTTATAGGCTTCTAAAGACGGTTCCTGGTCGGTAATCTTGTTGTAGCATGCACCACCGACTTCAAGGCTTCACCAGGAGCTACCACGTGGAGGCTGGAGGGCATTGGACCCACCATTGATTCGGCCGAACCAGTGGCACCGCCTCTGTCCACCGCCTTTGGCACGGTGGCTAGCAGGTGAGCCCCAAGGTCGGTTGTCCTGGGTTTGTGCTATCCCAAGTCGGTTTTGGTCCTGTTTGTGGGTCCAAGGATCCGTGTGCTTGCTCGTAATTGATCGGAAGCGTGTTAGTTTGGATCTTGATTATGTTATCTTGTGTTTTCAGCCCAAATGCACCTGCACACAATTTTTGACCAACATCTATGGAATTCGTTAGATAGAGGCCCTATTTAATGTCACTCCATGTTGGTACTTTATATTTTGTACGTTTTATGCAGGTCTTGACGGTCAAATTTGGTATTTAATGATTGTAACACCTGCTGAACATGTCGGCAAAAGAATGCTGATTTTGTGTACTGGTGCGCCTATGTTGCCGCTTTGGACCTGCGCCCTCCTCCACGGCTTCAACCACATCTACCTCGGCTACTTTGGCACTAAGAGTCTATCATCTGCATTAGCTCTTCCTGATTTCTGCTCCAGCCGTAACATTCGCACCAGCGTTCTAATTGCGGGGATGTCTTTGTTGTTCTCCAATATGTCCATTTGTGTTGCTACCGCTACGACTGCGGGGATGTTAGAGTATATTTGTTAGTATAGCGACTATCTCGAGAAGGCTTCTTGCCTTCCAAATCTTTTACCCCTACATATTCACCCTCGAGGCTCAATATGCAAAACAACCCACCATCCATAAGCAATCTATCCTTCCTACAGACATGACTATTCTGGTAGGAGTGGACCTACACCGCTAATACATGTCACCCATTAACCAGAAATTATACAACATCAGCACCAACCAATCGGCATATGCCAACCAAGCGAGAAGATAATCAACAAACTATTAATCTCACGGACACAACGTGCATAATACAAACCAGCAGGGGCGGGCCTGGTGAGCCAGGCTCTCCGGACGCTGATGACTCCATTAGCTTCTTCAATGTCGAAGTTGCTGGATCCGCCATTGTATTGAAACAAGCAGTATCTGTTCTGTGGTTTTCCATAACTTTGTACCGTCACAACTTTACTTTTCAGGTAGCTCGTTTGCTTTGGCCCAGAGGAAGACGTAGGTCCCAACAATCACCAGAGTTGTCCCAATGAGGCTGCATGTTCAGAAGATATTATGAAGAACAACACAGTACAACCGGTCGTGACAAAATGCCATCAAAACAAACAATCCATTGTGCTAATTAATTAGCTTGTTTCAAGATTAGCGAGTACTTGAGAGATGGCATAAGTAATTGAATTAATCAAGAAAAAAAGATAGAACACGTAGCTGGAGAGTGAGAAAAAGTAAAAAAAAAAACAACGGAGAACGCACCTTCCCACAGTGATGTCGTCACCTATGAAAATGGAGCCCAGCACAACAGTAAAGACTACAGATAATGGGCTGAACATGGGAGGATATGACGGGCCTTTCTTAGCCACAGCCCACGAGTTCAAGCTATATTTTCCAGCAGTTGCAAGTGCCCCCTGCACCAAGTGGCATAGTCTAATATTATTTTCCTTGGAACTGGTTTGATGCATTGGATTTTGTCATCACTTAAATAAGCTCCAGCAGTCAGTGACAGCAGTCAACTAATCCTAATTGGAAACCGATGATGCTATAACTCTACTAGCTTCAGTGAACATTCGAAGGGAAGCGATAGCATTAGTAACTAGCATTCATCAAACCTTCAAAGAGAAGTGATAGCATTAGTCTGCACCAAAAATTATCATCTGGGTTTCTGACAAAAGTTTAGATCAGTTACCGAGTACACAATGGTCAGAAGGTTTATGTCCCATCCTATCTTCCAGGCGTCCTTGTCCCTCCTCACTATAACTCCTGCAAATGCAGTCTGAAACCCTCCAACCAAGCACGTCGCCATGGATGACCAGTATTTGTATGGATACACCTTGAGAACCTTGGACTGAACGTGGCCGAAAATCAGAAAAGCAAATTATTGCGAGCCAAAGTTACTCTGAAATTGAGCATGGTCAGGGTGACGGCATCATTACCTGAATTAGATACCAGCAAGCAAACATGAAGCTGCTGCCTGCCAACAGGATCTTTCCACGCAGCTGATGACTTGCGACATCCACATGCTCTTCATTGTGATGGTGAAGGATAGGGTTCCAGAGATGTAAAACCTCTCCCTTGTATAGGCTGATGATCATTGTGCCCCCGACAGAGAGCAAAACTCCCGTGATCTTAAGCCATCCTACCATGCTTCTGATGTGCAGTGCCTCCAATCTAATGCAAGAACAATATATACAGGCATCTGTGTTTCAGGTCAGAGTTTATATATATAATTGTTTATTTGTAGCAAATGATGCAGTTATACAGGCATCTGTGTTGCCATAAAATTGTTATATAATTGCAAACATGAGACTGAGAGACCATGTGTATGATACAAAGTTAGAGAAACTCTACCTGAGAACGAAGGAGAGGATGAAGGTTGTCAGAGGAATTATGTTCAGGAATATGATGGCGTAGGATGCAGTTGTGTCTTGCAGGCCATAGTAGTATAGGCTCATTGGTACAGCATATCTGCATCACATCTAGGTACAAGTAGATCAACACGAGTGATGATCAGATTGATGCCCCTAAAGACTTACGCTTTTACAACCAAGAACTCCTTGAAACATGAAGGTTCGGATTGACTATGAAAAGAAATTGTGTAGGTATGCCTCCATGTTATTTTTTCAAACTTGTAATTTTTATAACATTTTATAGTTCAATAAACTGGAACAGAAGTTAGCAGGTGATGACACAAATTCGGAGCCTCAGAATAACTTGAACACTTATATACCCGATGAATGCATTGAGGAAGATCCATCCAGCAGCGTGCCAGTCCATCTCTTTCCACTTCCCCCTACACAAAGATGCAAATTAAAGATAATTGAAGCTGTTTGAAACTAGGAAAAAACATAAGCGTTTTAATTCCAAGATTTAAGCGGGACCTTAGGTTCCACACTGCATTCTTTTATACCCAAATTATCGATGCTCCCTCTATCAAACCTATCTCCGTTTGCAGTGATCTAGGTCACACTTGCTATACAATACTCGCTCCGTCTTAAAAAATAAAAGTTATTTTAGGATTCAAAATTTACCCTATAAACAAATCATTTTACCCAATTTAAAAAATGCATATGCAGCCAAGAATTAATTACTATCAAATATGTGTAATAAATATGAGCAAATTAACATGGTCATTTTTTTTCTTATTAATCTATCATAAAATTTCTAGAATGATTGTTTTGGACGGAGGGAGTATACATTATAGATGGAGCAAAACTACTAGGAGCAAAGAGGTAGCTAGTTTAATTAGCTTCTGATGGAGTATTAGCGACCTGCCGGACGGACGCGGACGCGACCACGTACCTCTCACGGAGGAGCGCGAGGGGGAGGATGATGGCGGCGCCGAAGAGGCTGCGGTAGGCGAGGAGCGCGAGGACGAACATGCCGCCGCCGATGGCCACCTTGGACAGCAGCACCATCCCCGTGTGGAATAACTGCACCAGCACCATCGCTGCCGGCGCCTTCCACGCCACCTCCTCCTCCTCCGCGTCCGCGCCGCCGTGCTGGCGCCCGTCTCCAACGTCCATCGCGATCGGTCTGTCAGGAGACGGCTGGTGTCGATCGAGATCTTCTGTTAGATGCTCTCCGACGATCTCCGGCCGCGTTCGAGCAGCCCACGGCTTGATCGCGCCGGACCCGGACGATGTCAGAGATCGCCGGAGGGACGTCGCTGCCCGCGACGCCGTCGAACTCAAGAAACGCACACGCACACAACTCACGCGAACTGGAACTGGATGAACACGAGGACACGATCTCGTTGTGCTGCAATGTGGCAGCGTTTTCTTGACTCTATGTATTGCATATAAAGGAAAGAATACAACTGAATCGGGGCCGTGGCCTCCGACATGCGCGGCACATCCATCACGGAGCGAATGCTATCCCAGACGCCCTAGTACGTGCTGCACGACGCGCTCCCTCGCGGACACAGCGCGAGTCAGAGCACACGATGCGCACAGCTCAACTAACAGCCATGCACAGCTAACTATTCTGGTAGGAGTGGACCTACACCGCTAATACATGTCACCCATTAACCAGAAATTATACAACATCAGCACCAACCAATCGGCATATGCCAACCAAGCGAGAAGATAATCAACAAACTATTAATCTCACGGACACAACGTGCATAATACAAACCAGCAGGGGCGGGCCTGGTGAGCCAGGCTCTCCGGACGCTGATGACTCCATTAGCTTCTTCAATGTCGAAGTTGCTGGATCCGCCATTGTATTGAAACAAGCAGTATCTGTTCTGTGGTTTTCCATAACTTTGTACCGTCACAACTTTACTTTTCAGGTAGCTCGTTTGCTTTGGCCCAGAGGAAGACGTAGGTCCCAACAATCACCAGAGTTGTCCCAATGAGGCTGCATGTTCAGAAGATATTATGAAGAACAACACAGTACAACCGGTCGTGACAAAATGCCATCAAAACAAACAATCCATTGTGCTAATTAATTAGCTTGTTTCAAGATTAGCGAGTACTTGAGAGATGGCATAAGTAATTGAATTAATCAAGAAAAAAAGATAGAACACGTAGCTGGAGAGTGAGAAAAAGTAAAAAAAACAACAACGGAGAACGCACCTTCCCACAGTGATGTCGTCACCTATGAAAATGGAGCCCAGCACAACAGTAAAGACTACAGATAATGGGCTGAACATGGGAGGATATGACGGGCCTTTCTTAGCCACAGCCCACGAGTTCAAGCTATATTTTCCAGCAGTTGCAAGTGCCCCCTGCACCAAGTGGCATAGTCTAATATTATTTTCCTTGGAACTGGTTTGATGCATTGGATTTTGTCATCACTTAAATAAGCTCCAGCAGTCAGTGACAGCAGTCAACTAATCCTAATTGAAAACCGATGATGCTATAACTCTACTAGCTTCAGTGAACATTCGAAGGGAAGCGATAGCATTGGTAACTAGCATTCATCAAACCTTCAAAGAGAAGTGATAGCATTAGTCTGCACCAAAAATTATCATCTGGGTTTCTGACAAAAGTTTAGATCAGTTACCGAGTACACAATGGTCAGAAGGTTTATGTCCCATCCTATCTTCCAGGCGTCCTTGTCCCTCCTCACTATAACTCCTGCAAATGCAGTCTGAAACCCTCCAACCAAGCACGTCGCCATGGATGACCAGTATTTGTATGGATACACCTTGAGAACCTTGGACTGAACGTGGCCGAAAATCAGAAAAGCAAACTATTGCGAGCCAAAGTTACTCTGAAATTGAGCATGGTCAGGGTGACGGCATCATTACCTGAATTAGATACCAGCAAGCAAACATGAAGGTGCTGCCTGCCAACAGGATCGTTCCACGCAGCTGATGACTTGCGACATCCACATGCTCTTCATTGTGATGGTGAAGGATAGGGTTCCAGAGATGTAAAACCTCTCCCTTGTATAGGCTGATGATCATTGTGCCCCCGACAGAGAGCAAAACTCCCGTGATCTTAAGCCATCCTACCATGCTTCTGATGTGCAGTGCCTCCATTCTAATGCAAGAACAATATATACAGGCATCTGTGTTTCAGGTCAGAGTTTATATATATAATTGTTTATTTGTAGCAAATGATGCAGTTATACAGGCATCTGTGTTGCCATAAAATTGTTATATAATTGCAAACATGAGACAGAGAGACCACGTGTATGATACAAAGTTAGAGAAACTCTACCTGAGAACGAAGGAGAGGATGAAGGTTGTCAGAGGAATTATGTTCAGGAATATGATGGCGTAGGATGCAGTTGTGTCTTGCAGGCCATAGTAGTATAGGCTCATTGGTACAGCATATCTGCATCACATCTAGGTACAAGTAGATCAACACGAGTGATGATCAGATTGATGCCCCTAAAGACTTACGCTTTTACAACCAAGAACTCCTTGAAACATGAAGGTTCGGATTGACTATGAAAAGAAATTGTGTAGGTATGCCTCCATGTTATTTTTTCAAACTTGTAATTTTTATAACATTTTATAGTTCGATAAACTGGAACAGAAGTTAGCAGGTGATGACACAAATTCGGAGCCTCAGAATAACTTGAACATTTATATACCCGATGAATGCATTAAGGAAGATCCATCCAGCAGCGTGCCAGTCCATCTCTTTCCACTTCCCCCTACACAAAGATGCAAATTAAAGATAATTGAAGCTGTTTGAAACTAGGAAAAAACAGAAGCGTTTTAATTCCAAGATTTAAGCGGGACCTTAGGTTCCACACTGCATTCTTGTAGGATTCAAAATTTATCCTATAAACAAATCATTTTACCCAATTTAAAAAATGCATATATGCAGCCAAGAATTAATTACTATCAAATATGTGTAATAAATATGAGCAAATTAACATGGTCATTTTTCTTTTTATTAATCTATCATAAAATTCCTAGAATGATTGTATTTTTGGACGGAGGGAGTACACATTATAGATGGAGCAAAACTACTAGGAGCAAAGAGGTAGCTAGTTTAATTAGCTTCTGATGGAGTATTAGCGACCTGCCGGACGGACGCGGACGCGACCACGTACCTCTCACGGAGGAGCGCGAGGGGGAGGATGATGGCGGCGCCGAAGAGGCTGCGGTAGGCGAGGAGCGCGAGGACGAACATGCCGCCGCCGATGGCCACCTTGGACAGCAGCACCATCCCCGTGTTGAATAACTGCACCAGCACCATCGCTGCCGGCGCCTTCCACGCCACCTCCTCCTCCTCCGCGTCCGCGCCGCCGCGCTGGCGCCCGTCTCCAACGTCCATCGCGATCGGTCTGTCAGGAGACGGCTGGTGTCGATCGAGATCTTCTGTTGGATGCTCTCCGACGATCTCCGGCCGCGTTCGAGCAGCCCACGGCTCGATCGCGCCGGACCCGGACGAGTGCACTGCGCCGCCGCCATGCATTGTGTATATCTTCAGCGATCCCGTGGCTGGGGGGTGGCGACGTGACGCTGTAGAGAAACGGCACAACGTTTTTTCGGGTTTCTAGGCCGCGTTTGCGTGCTCCCTTTGTCTCCGAAACGAACCGGCAGTTGCGAGGGGAGCCCATGCCGATCACGCCCCTCTTCAAGCCAGCCTTTCCCCTAGCTTGGAGAAACTTTTAGACTTGATCCAAACAGGGAGAATCTTTTAGACTTGATCCAAACGGCATAGCAGGGTTAGAATAGGCAGTGATCAATAAGTGGGATTATCACGGCCTGTTCTGGGACCTGTGTCCGGCAATGGCATTGCCATTCAGTTTCGTCAGAACTTTTAGCTCGGGTAGCAGTTGATGGAAGTCGGCAAGAGTCTGGACGGGTGATCGACTTCAACTCAGAAGCGTCGGTTTCACATCCAACGGCCGTGATTGAATAAAGGCGTTGCTTAGCGTCTAAATGGGTTGCCACGTACTAAACAGTGTTGTGCATTTAATTTAACTCTTAACCCAGCCGCTGCTATATATTTAGGCTTGGGGGTATGGATTGTAACATTCATTCAGTTGAGAACTCATAAACCCTAGGTAGGAAATAGGACTAGCTGTAGTAGGTTCCGTCTCCCTGGCCGCCAGATCTCGATCTGCTATCGTATTTATTTGTATCTGAGATTCAGTAATACAGCTATCCTTTTCCTCCCATCGAGTTCTTCACTGCGTAGAAATTCTCCTTTTCATTTCGCACCTTTACTTGTTCCTCACAACCTGCAGCGTGACAGTCAGCATCAGAGCCAGTTCAGACTTGAGAGCTCGAACAACTCTACCGCCAGACCTTGATTTCCACGGTCCATGCATCCAATTGTTCCGAGGACGCATGCTCCTCGTGTCACTGAGCACTCAGAGACACTGAAGCTGCCCACGAGTGTAACCGCCACAAACACACTTGTGTCTGTTTTTTCAGTTTGCAACAACTACTGTATTGTATATACCAACTAACGTGTACACTTTTCAGGTAGCTCCTTTGCTTTAGCCCAGAGGAAGATGTAGAGTCCCGCAATCGCCATCGTTGTGCCGAGGAGGCTGCAAATCCGCAAGAAACAAGACCAATAGAATGCGATCAATCGTTAGTTCGTCACTGAAGGCCATCATCAGCCTGATGTTACCCCATAACCGAGAAGTATTGGAGAGAGCATGTGAAGAAATTTTCTAACTGAAATAAGGACGACAAAATGGCGAGGGGAAAACGAAGCAGCTGGCCCTCCTACTGTGATGCCATCTCCTATAAAGATGGAGCCCAACAAAACAGTGAGGAAGGCTAGTGGGAATGGGCTGAATATTTGAGGGTACGCTGGGCCTCGCTTAGCCACAGCCCATGAGTTCAGGCTATTATTTTCCTGCTGTTGCAAGTGCTCCGCGCACCAAAACATGCATGGTTCCATTTCGTGTTAATTTCGTTGGAATTTCATACATTCCCAGCCCCAGGACTTGAACCGTATAATCTCAAACACCAAGGTTATCAGTTACTTCAAATAATTAATCTCCAAATTAAGCAACAGAAAAACATATGAAAGAAAATTGAGCGACTGGACGTTTGACTTAATTAAAAACAAGATTCATAAATACACCTCGAATTGTAGTTCATCAAGTAGTTCTTCCTGATAAATTTTCAGAATCTATTATTATGAACTTACGGAGTACACGATGGTCACAAGTTTATGTCACATCCTATCTTCCAAGCATCCTTGTCTCAACTCAATATTAATCACTCCATCAACCGCCGTCCGAAAGCCTCCAACCAAGCATGTCGCCATGGACGACCAATACTTGTGTGGATACACCTTGATGATCTTCGATTGCAACCACAACGGTTCCCAATTTATTCATCCAAATTTCAGACATGGTGACAAGGATGGGCGTGAGTACCTGAATTAGGTACCAGCAACCAAACCATGAATCTGCTGGCAGCTAACAAGATTGTATCCCGTAGTTGATGGCTTTCACCTTCATTCCATTCCACCTGCTGTTGCTCGTGGTACGGTGATGAAAACCTGGGACATGCCGTCGCTGATGGCCGCCTTTGCTTGGACAGCAGCACCATCCCGGCGTTGGAAAGCTGCACCAGCACCATCGCCGCCGGTGCCTTCCCAGTTCCACCCCGCTTTCGCCGCCGCGCAGATCGACGCCCGCCTCCACGTCCATCGGGCCGACAATCTTGCTTCTCGGTCCTCGATCACGCGCGCTTGCTGTGCCTAGGTCGCCGTTTATTTTTTCTTATAATTTTAACCCTTCATCTTATTTAAAAAATTATGTAAATATCATCTACTTTATCTTATATATGGCATGATTTGCATTATAGGTAGCTTAAGCACGATTTAACATTTTGTACGTTTGTAATAAATATTTGAGTAAAACGAATGGTCAAATTATAAAAAAAGTTTAACGATGATAAATATTTTGATACAGAGACGGTAGGAATCATAGGCTCCAGTACAGTAGTTCTCCGGCGCGCGTGCTGTTCACAGGACAGCTCACCCGCCGGCCGCCGCAACGCGTCAGAAGCGGTTGGAATTCACGGCGGGCAGGCACTCCTGACGCTTTTGGGTGTGTGGATGGGCCGGGCCGAGTTGTACGAAGGACCAAAACAGTGTGACTTGGCCCACCAACTAAGGAACTGTGTGACCAGGCCCATCGACAAAAGATTTTCGAACAGGAAATGATGCAAACTATTTTTTTCCGGATAAGGGGCGCTTTATTAATTTTCAAGTTTTTTATGTTGAGCTGAAATTTTTTTGAAAAATATTCCCAGCCTCTGCATATACAAAGACAGCTAAAAAAAAAGCACGAGATAGCAGAGAAAAATAAGGGAGCTCAGTACACGCATTATCCGAGGGAAGTAAATGGAGTAGCCCAAGAAATAGCTAGCTAGATTTAGTTTTTTACATTTGAATAATACATGTAATAGGGTCTCCCAGATTTTACTATTACCAAGATCGTGGAGCCTTAGGTGCAAATTAAGAGCCCCTATTAAACATCACTTTATCTCTATGTCGACCTATGCTTTATGAATTAGACATTTAGTTGAACCTGCGAATGTTTCGCAGGAGCAACTAAACATAAGTATAGGTTGATTTTCGAAAGCAAGAACGGCATATAATCATAGTCTGATACTCTAGTCTGCTCAGATTTTGTAACCGAAAGATGGGGTCAAAAATTTCTATCAAAATGTTTATGTACACAAAATTCTATGATTTTTTTTCCTTCTGTCTCAAATCCTGGGGAGCCTAAGCAGCTCATGACCCCTTGCTCTCTGAGCCCTCTCCAAGAGCACCATCCTAACAGCTATCAACTCTCTGCGCAGCTCGCCGACCTTCTCCTCGAACGCCGACACCGTCTCCTCCAGCTCGTCGCACCGTCGCCTCGCAGCGGCCGCGACAGTCTCCGGGCACCGCCGCCCGCCGGCCACGGCGCATCTCACGGCCGACCCGGCGGCCGCCACGGCCTCGAGCTCGGCCATGCACGGCACGCCGTCCTTCCTCCGCCGGTCATACTCCTCCCTGACGTGCTTCTGCACGTCCTGGAGCTCCAACTCCCACTGCGCCATGGACTTGCAGCCGCCGGCGCGGTAGGCCACGCCGGACACGGCGCGGCGCGGCCGGAACGCCACCGCGGCGCCCAGCGCGCCGACGGCGAGCAGCGCGAGAGCGCGCGCGCCGGATAGCTCCTCGCCGTCCTGGTGCGCGGCCCCGGTGGGCTGCCTGGCGTGCACCAGCGCCCTCTCGCCGAGCTTGCGGAGGTTGGAGCCGCACTTGGCGAGCTCGGCGCCGCACCGCCGCTCTACGGCCTCGCACTCCGCGAACGCCGCGGCGGCGCGCCGCGCGGCCGCCTCCTCGCCGCCGTTGCCTTCGAGCCAGTGGAGCGCGATGCGCATGGCGGTGACGTAGCTCCTGAGCATGTCGAGCCGGTCCCGGATGCCGGCGCAGGCGTCGAGCAGCTCCGCGGTGTCATCGACGCACTCGTCGATGGTCTTCCGGTCGATTCCGGCGGCCGCGGTGGCCGTTCCCGACGCGGACGCGACGAGGCGCCTCTGCGCGGCGACGGCGAGGCCGAGCGCGCGTCCGAGCCACGCGGCACTGGTGCACGGCGCCAGCGGGTCAGCACGGAGCTCGTCGATCTCGGCGGCGAGCCAGCGGTCGTACGCGGACCGGACTGGCGGCCACGGCGCCACCGCCGGCGACGGCCCGAGCCTCGTGGAGAGGCGCGAGGAGAAGGACCGGAGGAGAGCGGAAGGCTTCTTCATGGCGCTGTGTGGCGGCGGCGCGTCTCTGTGGTGGCTGTCGCGCACTCCCGTCCTTGGTTGCGGCTGGTGAGGTGGTGTCTCCGGTCTTGAGAAGGAAAGGGAGCTTGAGATGCCGATGTGCTGTGTGGTTCACTGGGAGGGCTGCTGGGCTCTTTATATGTCTGATGAGCCTCTGTGCTATGTGTGCTGTGATTTATCAAGTGTAGATGTGTGCTTGGACTTTGAGTATTATATTGTTGGAATGTAGAGTGTGAGTTGTGCTAACTGCTAAGTGAACACACACATTATTAGGTCCCATTTAAACAGCATCCACACTTAGTCACATATACACATATATCCTTCTGATGGATATTTATGCAACAGCAAATAAAATCAGATATCAAAAGATTTTATAAGATTATGAGTGTTTATAATGGAAACATAAAGGGGAGGGGAGGAAAACCAGGTGGTTATTGGACTAGGCTCTAAAGTAGGCAAAATCAAGATTCAAATCCTCACAATGCTGCTCTCGCTAGAATTTCGAGGGCGGATATCATCCAGGTGTATCATGGAGAGAACCTGATCCTTAGATCCTACTATGCAGGAGGCTATTCTAACCTCTAGCCTCTATTTATAATGAAAGTATAAAACAGTAAATACATATTTGTCTGGTTGTGTCATCAGTACTGCAAATAGCCTACGATTTGTTAGATTTGAAATAAAGACCAGTGCTTTTACTTCAAAAAAACAGTGCTCAAAATGCTCTTTTGAAGATGTTGCCTTTTGAAATACTTTCATATCAAGTATTGTATTGCATGAGCTATATTTTAGACGTGCTTGGAGGTCCGAGCGAAGCACTGGCTATAGCGTTATGTTGCAACGGAGCTGGCGAACCTTTGTCACCTCCTGATATACCATATTCAGTGCAAAACACACCATTTGATCTATTCTTTTGTTCCATATATCCAAGAATCCCATTGTCCAGTTGCATCTCTTTTTATTCTCGAATTCATACATCTTAAATCACACATAATTGATCCATCCCTATTCTCTAACAATCAATCCTAGTAACGAACAACCATTATCACGCGTTACAGTGGCAACTCACAAGCGCCACCTTATCCACGGTAACACGAAAGTTAAGACCACGGCACCGACTCACTGTTCGGATCCGAGCTCGGGTTTGTGTGACCTCTACCACAAGGATGCGTGACCCTACCATTTTCCCATCACTGCAGCAACTCGGGATCCGAGCTCACCAGGATCGCTGTCGTGCTACCCCCGCACCCTACTCGCTAACCCGGATCAAGGGAATCATCGGGGAGGGCGTAGGCCGGGCGTACGTGGAAGCCATGCGTGGACGGGGGCCTTCATCCGGTACAGCCTGTTCGTCGCCCGGAGGCCGACTGCTGTCGCGAGGCTGCAATGGGAGGCCACCACGGCGGCACGGCGAGATCCGGCGCCAATCATCCCGGCGTCAACTGTGCCCTCCCAGCTGTGCGGGCGCCCCGGTTCTTTTATCCGCGTGTGGCACCAGGGCGTCACAGTTGTGAGCTCTCAAATGATCGGTGGCGTTACAGAATATTGGAGGCTGTAGGATGCAACAGTGCCCTGTGGGAGTAGGGACATGGCGGTTTGGTAGAAATGCCTGGTGCATGTGTAAACTATGCGAAAAGCCTGCACCGGATGTGGCACCAATCATATGGTCCCTGTTTAGTTTTTTTCCCCCACCGTACCTGTGTGTTTGTGTGTGTGTGGTGGGTAGTGGTGGCCAGAAACACGATAGTCCAAGAAGCGCTCGTTTCTCTTCGGCCAAAACAAAAAATGAGAGATGGATTTGATAAAGGAAACTAATAGAGATAGATGGAAATTGTTATCCAATTTTCTACCATGGATGGCAATGACAGGTAGGTAAGGGCAATGGTCCTCTATTTATCGAGTGAAAGAGGATGATATGTATTGCCAAAGAGCTGGGGTGGATAGTTTTCTGATCTTATCTCATATGGTCTCTTCCGTGTTATCGGAGCCGGGACTCCCAACACCTCACGAGTTGGTTGTTCCTAAACGAGTCATCAATAAGATGATGACATACCATGTCTCCACATCCAGAATAGGATCAAAGGCGTAACTATGTGTCGCAGATACTCTAATTAACAAACCGTAGGAGAATAATTCCTAAAGCTATGATGGATTCTTCATTTCCAAGCCTGAAAAAGGCTTCAAACCTAGTATACCAACACGGAAACATATAAAACATAAGAGCCTTGTTACGGTGGTTTGGAAGGTCGCTGACGTACGGTACCTTCCGGTACAATTTTTGTTTATTATTGCTAGACGCTGATCTGATATGTGAATTAAAATTTTTAATTTTGAAGGCAATGTATTTTCGTAATATAAACAAATTAAAAAAAATCAATTAATGTTGGTACCAACCCCAGCTATTTTGGTACCGGTCCCACATATTTGGTACTTTTTTTTAGTATCTCTCGGCACCTCTTATATCTTAAACATTGATTTTACCGTGGAGAATGATCCTCATTTATTTTAATCATAGTAAAATTCTCAAAAACTAATATCATTTTATATGGAAAAAAAGTAAAACACAATGTAAAAATGCTAAAGTTGGTAACTAGGAAGAACGACGAACGTTGGATATTTGTTCAGTTCATGGAATGGATTGTGCATTATTGGTGGCCGACTTAGCTAGGGATCTCTATCTTCTTTGGAGTAAGACCATCTCAACTAGGATACTGATGTAGACTAGGATTCCCAATCTTCCGAAAGATTCTGATAGCTCTCGATTTGGTGGAGTCGCTACACAATTCGATCCGGCTTCCAAACAACACGTTCCGAATCCCGCAATCGCAACACAACGTCTCCTCTAGTTATTGACCGGCGGTGCTCCGTCGACCTCACCAAGAAGGCTAATCCTTGCCTGCGAATCGAAGAACACAAGCAAGAACAAGGAAGAATGCAACCAATTTGCAGATGAATGATTAAACTCACAAGTTAGGGTCTCACAAACCGATGAACGCCGGCACTGTTCGATGATAGATTGAATCTAAGTAAAAACCTCCAAACCCTAAAGTGGCGATAGCTACTGAATAAATAGGAGTTAGGGGCATGCAAGTCCCCTGGACGCAACTCTAACGGGCTCCAACACGATACACGGGCCAGCAGCTCAAAAGATGGTGACGCAGCATCCTGACAGATTCTGGATGTCCAATTGTATCGACGATTCCCGTCAACTCAAAAGGAATTTTAAGATGGAACCGGAGCCATTGGAAGCCTTATGAAATTCTAGTTCCATCCATGTATAGAACGTCCAAATCCTACTCCGTATGTGGCCTAGGCGTCCAATTTAAGGCAGACTGCTTCAGGACTCCGAGGTGGACTCGAAGTCGACTTGGATTGGATCTCCAACTTGGCTTGCACTTCCTTGCTGTACCTCCACGCCTCCAAGTCCTTCTCCATGCATCTCCTGATCCTCTTCTTGGTTTCTAATCATAATATAATCATTAGATAGGAATCTATTCTTAAAATCATAAGTTGAAGTGCTTAGGAACGAGCTCA
Source organism: Panicum hallii (assembly GCF_002211085.1). Classification (NCBI taxonomy): domain Eukaryota; kingdom Viridiplantae; phylum Streptophyta; class Magnoliopsida; order Poales; family Poaceae; genus Panicum; species Panicum hallii. The sequence goes on from NC_038049.1 coordinate 6,293,544, forward strand.
CCTCTAAATTGAATTGTCGTGCACGAGCTCTACTGATTGGACCTTGAATGTCCAGCAGAGAAGTGTTGTGTGCATTCAAATGAGTGATGTTCTCATCAGATACAATGTGGGATGGGATAGTAGAATAAATTCCGTTTAACTGCCAATAAACATATCAATTAAGCACTAAATTAGAAAATTATTAACCAAGAAATAATTTCTATTTGTATGTATTCATTTGTGCTTAACTATGTTAATAAACATGCTGACGGGTCCAGGTATCCGGGGTCCCCAGCGGGACCATTTCCTATCGACTGTTCAAGGCCTCGCCTGGGACAGACGCCTGTCCGTACGAAGCAACAAATTCATTTGGGCTATCTCAGCCCACAACCCCGAGTGGCTACTTAGTCAGGGTGGCAAAGGCCTCTATCCCCGATTGGCTACTCAGTCGGGGCAACCAGGGCTTCTGTTCCCGACTAGCTGCTCCGTCGGGTGACCAAGGTCTGTCTCCCCGTCTGTAAAGCAGCCTGACGGGTCCAGGGATCCGGAAGTCCCAATGAGCCCACTTCTCGCTTGGTAGCCCAAGGGCGCTCGTAGAATGAGTGCCAGTCTACATCTCCGACTATTTCGACTACATCTACGACTACTTCAACTACATCTACGACTACTTCTAATACATCTACGACTACTTCCTGGTGACTACATCGACTACACCTTAATCGGTTACATCAAACAGGCTCGACTAGCAAAGTTGAGTAACGGCGCATCCGGTGCCTTCGGCACTGGATCCGCCTCTGGTGATAACTTCATCTAGGACGCCTCGGCCCACAACCCCGACTACTCAATCGGGGTGACCAAGGCCCGTGTCCCCGACTGCAAAGCAGTCGAGGTCGAATCCATACCTAGGTTCCGACTGGGGTTTCAATTGAGTTTTGCCCAACACGTGCCCGCCTCCTCGACTGGTAGCGCATCAGAAGGTTGGACTCAGCTTGCCAGCAGGCCCCAGGAGTAGATGCGGAAGATAAGGATGGGTCTTGAGGTCAACTTATCATACACGGCCAACCACCCCCTCCACGGGGGTTACAGTCCTCTTTGCTTTGGCAACCGGATCCCACTATTCTACCTGCCCGTCCTTGCAAAGGGATGGGCATGGCGTCATTGTGATACGGCTGGAATGCTGCCGTCACAATGAGGTGACCAGGAGGGCGCCAAAGATGGGGGCGTGATAGCCGTACCGTACCTATCAACGCCCCATGACCTCCGATCGACGGATCATAATGCACAGGACAGGGGGGTTCGAAAATCCAATCTCCCAATCTCACAACTTCCACTCGAAAACTTCCACTCGAAAGCTTGTAACTTCTCAACTCTCATGAGCACCTGGGCTCAAGCAATACATCCGACCGACACCCGACTGGACATAGGGCATTGTGCCCGAACCAGTATAAATCTTGAGTCATTGTGTGCTAGGCCACATCCGATCACGACGCGTGATACACATCGTCGAGTAGTTTTAACTGCCGTCCATTTCTGGAACTGACACATGTCATGATCATCATGCGTGATAAATGGACTAAGATAACTGATATTTTTATTAATAAGCCCAAAAGATAATATCATACTACTATATATATGGTGCTGATCTGAACTTTACACAAAATACTGCCATTTGAATCTCAATGAAAATAATGCTGAGCTTACTTAAGACCTAATGTTGTTTGGTGCCACGTCTAGGCCTAGCTAAGTTAATTCCAAAGATAATATAAGATGACGAGTAGGAATGGAAAGGACTGGAAAAACCGCTAACTACTTTCTTTTTTGTATTTTTATCTAGATATGAAATTGAAAATCTATATATAAAAATAATATTGGGTATTTTGTGATATAGGAAACAAAATCATCTGATTGAAAATAAGTAAGTAATGGTTGTTTGGCAGCCTCACTTCTTGATAGGATCAATGTTTTAAATCACGGGCTAAACCATTTAGCGGTCATCTCCTCCGGCCGCTAATTACCGTGATAGCAAGCTTAGCTTCTCTAGCGGAAGAAAGAGCCATATCATAACGGGAGCTTCTCTAAAAGGCTATAGCGACGCTATAGCCCGCTATTTTGAACATTGGATAGGATACATATATATCGATACCTGCTGAAATTGTGAAACGTCTGAAATACCTTGTAGAGTTAAACAGCCAATGATGGTCGTTTTCCTTTTTATAAATTATGAAATATGAGAACAATTATTAATATATAGAGAGAGAGATATGTATTCATATATGTAAATAGGTCTAAGGAAATAAACAAACTTAGAGACAAAAGGTTACATCAGATTGGGGCTAGGCTGTTGTCACCGAAGACTTTTCCCTCCATACGAGTGAAGCGAATATGTGTGCGGCGTTGAACGAGGGGAGAAAGGCAGAAGGTAGCGGTTTCACCTATTTATATAATAGCAAATGTGTCTAAAATGTTACAATTTTAGCATCAAGTTGGCAGCTGCCGCCAGAAAGCCACCACGCCTTCATTTCAGGATATATTTGTTGGAGAAGTTGCAGATAAGTTTTACATTTGGACAGGTAGTAACTCTTTATAGTCGGTGGCTAATTAAAAATTAGTTCCAAAAAGACCCAATGACTTACATACTTATCACTCAATATATTTTGTTGAAAAAGTTACTAAATACAAATTTTCTAAACATGTTCAAAAATTAATTACTAAATGTAAATTTTTTATATATGGTTGGGACATGCTATGTAAAATAAAAACTGAAAACTACAAAAAAATATGAAAAATGATAGAATTAGAAAAAAAATTTGACTACAGGAAATCTCTAATAAACTCATATGTCACGAGATGCCTTTTGGCATCATAGCTCTGATTGGCTTCATCTTTGACCGTGTGCTAATGAGTGTCATGGACTTGAGCCTTGCATGCATGGTCGTTGACTTGTCATAGTGCTTATTATTCCCAAATAACCATCTAGCAAGCATAAGGAAACTATACAAGGTGATACTATTTAAGGAGATCTAGGGGCATCGGGAAGGAATGTTTAAGATTTGTTGCTACATAATCAGCTACAAAATGGATTGGTGTATGAGAAAAATTTAAAACGATTTCGCTTAAATACTAAAAAATATAGGATATTTAGAAAATGAAATTGGATGGGAAAATACTATCCTGATTTTTAGCCCAATGAGATTGAGCAAGCATTGGTGAAAGCAGACTTGTTGCCAACAACGATCGTCATGGTCATGACAAGATCCATCCTCCACCTCATCCCACACAAGGATCAAAAAACTACGTGTAGCCCCACCCACTATCTATGGCTTTTGCAACATCCACATCCATACCAATCATGATATCATGGATGGTGCCATGCCATATGCAAAACTAACGACGTCATTCTCTCTACCTCCTCATTCACTTCCTTGGAGCTCAGCGGTGGTTGTTCATCCATGGTGTCTCCATTCTTCTCATCGTCGTCATCTTCCTTTTCATTGAGGTCATCCACCACCGTACCCACCTCCTCTTCCTCCTTTTCATTTAAGAATCATTGATATGAAACAAAGATAAGGGAGGAAATGGGAGATAGACAAAGCGCTGCAACTACATGGATGAGAGGGGTTGGTTGTGTTGTGAGTAATTAGAATTATGTAGATGAATGATGAATCATATAATTAGTTATGGCTCACACTTGAAACCTTGCATAATGATGAATTTCTACCACAGAGGGTTCTTTAACCATTAAAAATACATCTCGCAAATAGATCAGTGATAAATAACTTGTCTCGCATGGCTTGGGTTGCCAGCCATAAACGAAGTTTTCATTTTCACAATTTAAAACTATGGTAGTGCAGTTCATACTCCCGAACTATCATAAAATTTTCAACCTTTAACTGCAAAACCGGATAACGGGGACCCATCCAACCGTTGAAATCGGACAGATTTAGCCCTTTGGATGGTTTTAAAGGTGGTATTCCATTTTACGAAAATTAAAAATATTAAATTTTAAACTAAAAAATTCATATGTAATTTATTTTATATAAAAAATTCGAAATGGTGCTAGTATTTTTCTAGAAATAATCTATCTATTTTGCTCTATACTTGTCAGTTGTTTGGATCCAATTTTTTTATGTTTCTAGTATTTGTTTACTTGTAGTTATGCCTATTATTTTTGAATAAATCAGATAAAAAAGGGAAACAACAGATAGGTTATATTTTTAAAAAAGTTTGGTACTAGTTTCATATTTTTTGATTAAAATAAATTAGTTTTAATTTTTATATCCAACTAGAAATTTTTATTTTTAAAAAAAATACAAAACCACCTTTAAAACTAACCAAAGGGCCAAATTTGTCCAGTTTCGACAGTTGGATGTTCCTTGTTATAACTTTTGCTATAGTTCAAGAATGCCATATGGACTTCCCTCAATTTAAATGTTTCATTGTAATGTATACTTAGAAACCACATAAGAGATCTCAAAATCTAGTGTAAAACGTGGGACTGAACTCCACACATGTCAGGTATTTTATTTTATTTTCTTTTTGACTTGCACATTTGTTTGTGAGGGAGAGATTTGAAAAGAAAATAAAGCAAATATATCTTCTAACTAGAAACTCTGAGTCTTAAGAAAAAACTATGCTTTGTCATATTTCTTTAGTGGCATCCCATAATATTTTTGATAATATTCAGATTGTACTAAACCTCTTATATATGGGCGCGCGTAAGGCTTCTTTCAGGACATTAGGTTCCTGGTCTTGGGAAGAGGAATCTCTCTAGAGCTCTACGGGAGCTAAGGGATTGTCTATTATCGGTCGTGTTCTTGCTCTGTGACAAGCATCATCTAGCGTTTTAGTCTCCTTGACCTTTAGGTCCTTGCTGTATTTCTTCTGTTTATGCTCCTTTTTTGTTTGGGGTTTTGGTTTTGTTTCAACCATGTTGTGCCATCTTCTTTTGTTAGTATCATGATGAGCAGCTTCTACCAGGTCGAGAAAAAACTGGTTTGCTGTTGATGGATGGTAGTCTTGCCGACTCTGTTCAACAGCACCAGCTCGTCTTTTTGCTTGGCTTAATGGAGAGAATAACCGAACTCCAAACATATAATTGTTTGTGATTCCTTCTGGAAGAAGTTATTTTGCGTGAAAATCATGGGGTATCATATATATGGCTAACCTACAATGACCTGCGAAGATAGTTTGGTCTAGCTAATGAAATTAACGAGTAAGCCCCTGTTTGGATGGACTAAATTAGGAGGACTAAAGTTTAGGCCGATGTTAGCAAACATGGACTAATTCAAAACTAATCAAGGCTAATGGATTCTAACTACCAATTAGCCATTATCGATGCAATTAGATTAACAATAGGTCCATATTTAGTCATAATTAGTTCATGCCAAATTTAAGGACTAAAAGTTAGTCCTCAGATCCAAACAAGGCCTAAGAAGAGAAGGAAATGGAAGACAACTTATGCCACAATTGTTATCTGCAAAGAAAAAACCTTATGTCACAATTTTTGGTGTTTCGAATTAGATGTGGTGAGGATTATTGCTTCGAGGTTTTCTGAGATCTGAAGGGGAACATCAACATCTAAACTGCCCTCCCATAGCGAAGGGTATGTCTGCTCTGTGTTTTAAGTTTTCCAAATAACCGAAGATTGAAGGTCCGTGAAAACGAGAACCTCCAAGGAAAGCATGAAGCCTACGCTGGAAGAAGCGAAGGCTCTGACGACCCTTTGACGACCCTTTGCAAGGTGGCCCAAACAGAACAAAGGGGGGAAAGGTTCCATGCGCCTCCAACTCCAAGTGACAAGCGAAGACTCAGCACGAGTGCTCCACTGCCAAGCAGAAGCACGTGGCGTATAAAGTTGACTCCTTTCTATAGGAGGCATGTTGAGTTTTGCGTTTTGAGGCAAGCAAAACACCATTCTGATAATATAGTTGGTAGTGGCGTATGTTGGGTAAAGTAGGGGGCGGCTCCCCTATAAATACAAGGGCACAGTGACGTTGTAAAGTAGAGAAGAGATCCTCTTCCCGTCTTAATCTCTCTATGTTTTTGAATCATGTTGAATTTGTAATCTTAAATCCAACAGAATCCTGAACTCAGTCCAATAGACAAGCCATTAGTTGGGTACATATGAGGGCCATTGCAGGTCAGTCAGTCAGTCAGTGGCATTATTTCCACTCTCAGTGCCTCAAAGGGACATTGTAGCAAATGGGAAAATATGCTAGCCTTAATCCCTTCCCTTCTTGGATCTCTCCCTTTTAATCAAAAGCTTTTCTACGTTGAACCCTTGTTCCCCTCCGGTGAAACAGTGACATATGGGGGACACCTCACCCCATACATAATTCAGGTCAGACAAAAACAACCCTAATCAACGCAATTGGAACTTAACACAACATCATGGTTACCTTAACGACAGTTCCGCCGTATTTTGTCCAACACTAACCACTCATCGATCACTAACCAGAAGCCCACACCGGAACAAAGCTAAGACCACCGCTATAGGTGGCACTTTGTTTGCTTGCATACTATCAAGTACTTAGCCTCATATTCAGCACCACCCCTGCCATGTGCTTGACAGAGTGAGGACCTGAGCGTGGCGGCAGGATGGCAACCGCTAGATTCTTGGGTGCTCCTTGGTCCCCTGGTGCAGGACCAAGATCAACTGACCAACCTCTGTTTAGGTGCCATCTTGCTCCAGGGTGCAGCAGCAAGGATCTACGCACTGAAATGGTTGTGAATTCATGACCAATCTGTCGCGATACGGTACCGGCACATCGTGTGGGTGAGGAGATGAACACGTATGTCCCGAAGAACCGCATCATTTAGAAATTGGAGTTTTGTTTCTCGTTATATGTCAGCCTCCATGAGTCGAACATGAACAGCTAGCATGGATGCGATGAGAAGTTGCAGAACATTGTCCAAGCTGGTTGCGGCAGCTGTAGACGTCTCATCTGACTGCTGGAATAGTAGATGTGTGGGTTCAATTCAAGTTCCAATGTTGTTGTGCAGTTACATCAAATTGGTTATCCCTCCCAAAAAAAAATTGGTTATCCTAGTTGTGCGTGGCAAATTGATTTGATCAATTATTGGGATTTTGTATTCCTGCCAATGCTCAGCTTGCCGTCAGCAGTTCCATAGTTTCCAAATTTTTTATGAAAAGAAGCTCCATTATTTGAAAAGGAATTTGTGGGTCTGGCTGCATCTGCGAGATGAATGATTTGTAAGAGAACTAGTGGTCACGGTTAGATGTGTTCGCACAAGTGTTTATATGCACATATTGGCAAATTGTTTCAAACATCACATCATATATCATATAATAGTTTCAGTATTCAGATTTGCCCTAAACCCAGTTGCCATAATCTCAACAAAATAAATGAAACGTCATTTCACATCCCAACCATAATAATTCGCTTCTAAAGTTTTTCCCAGCACCAAAATTCTTCTATCCCATGAAACAGTTGGTAAACACCGCTCATCATCCTACAACTCTACCGGAATCGTCGACTCACTTAAGACTCAGAGAATGAGAATTTTAGAGGAATTCTACTAGAAAAGAAAACGAACAGGATTCTTGTCGTAGTATACCTTCAAGACCCTGATGTGCCAAAGGCAGCCTACCTGTAATGACGCCAACAGCCCTAACAATCCGAAGTGATCTGCTAGTATCAGCATAGGCCTACAGCTACTTAACTCCTAACACCCAACATCCGACCATTGGATTGAGAACAAAAGTGGTGATTAAGTAATCTAAGCAGGGCCGAGAGTATACAACCGCACTATCGCTTAACGATGGTGAAAGTGATTAAAATTTGGTAAGCTGGGGTCAAGTCTAATAGAAATACTTCTGCTGCAGATGCTGCTGCTACGCACATGGATGGAAGCATGGCCACGCCGGCGGCTTTGTGGTGGTGTACGACCAACTGTCCTTAGCACCTTTGCTGCTGTTGGAAGAAAAGGAAAAAGGAAATGGTTCTCTTTGTTTTAGGCAAGTTGTTCTCATAATGCACTGAACTATATATGTAGGCTTCTTGATAGGTTCAGCTTCTAGCTTTATGTCAGATTTAGATATTGTAAGCCAAAATGATGTAGTTTAATTCTCATTTTTAGCTCGAATTAGGAGAAAAACGATTCACACAAAAATGTGATTTTTAAAAAGATTTTAGCTTGGAATATAGTACATCTAACTCAAAGTTCAACAAATTTTGAAGATACACAAGTTTAAAGAAATTAAAAACTTTAAATATGCATATGCAAAATATTTCAGTTACAATATTTTTGTTTTAATACGTTCAGTTTCGAAATGTGAAATATGAATCACATTCACCGACGAGTCCAAGCAACATTGAAAAAATTTAAAAATAGAAATAATGAGATACAAAGGAAAAGAAAAATATATAAGACATTATGGTTCAGGGCGAAGAGGCACAAATGAAACTCCACACTTGTCAGTCTCCATGTGTCCCACATGTCTGCTCAACTAATATGACACATGGGTCCGGTTCATAAGCTTTCCGCAGATGGGAATCTCGTGGCCATTATTCTTAACTCTTAAAACCATTGAATCCATAGATCAAGATCAAGATCTATGATGATCCGGCACCGTACAGCTAACGATGATTAAACAAAAACTTCCCTACTTCTACGGACGGCTGGTCATGCATTGCCTTTTCGAGGCAACTCAAAGAATTCCGCTCATCTTAAATTAGTTTAGTTAGTGATACTTTTAGCTGTTCCATTTCTTCATTATTTTTGTTGCAGCTGCTGTGTGGAGCATAAAGGAGCAACAGCTTTTAAGCTAGAGGGGCTCATGCCATTCTGATTCCTTTTTTTTGTAGGTTTTTGTATTCAAAATTCCAATTATTCTCTTATTCACATCCAAAGTAAGCAATATAAGATGAATTAAGTGAATTCTTCTGTAATTTCAGGAAACAGCTGTTCACAGTTTTAAGAAAATAACATGTTCAACGCGTAAGGTTCGACAATCGTGCAGGAAAATTTCTTGTAAGTAGCAACGTATAACCAACCCAGGCACCAAGCCATACCGCGGCATGGGAGCCGTATAACTGATAATTAATCCACTGAATAAAGTGTTGGGATCGATCAAATCCAGCTAGCTTTTGGTCGTTACTCGAAGTACCCGTATTCTATACCGTCAACTTGCACATTGATGCATTATATCAGATCTTAAATATTGACAGGCACAGCCAGAGCGGCGAGCATTCGTCCCTAGCGTTAGTACCGGCTACATTTTGTGCTGGTGCTAACGTCTGATCGGACAAAAAAAAAGTATCCCAGGGAGCCATTAGTACCGGCTGGAGCCTCCGAGCGGCAACGGCTAGTGCCACTTTAGTATTAGTTAGGGGCTCCAACCGGTTCTAAATGGCGCCGAGGATATTAGTACCAGTTGGAGGCTCAAGCCGATACTAAATGGAGAGATCTAGTACCCGCTTAGCCACCAGCCGGTACTAATGTACCTACGTCTATATACCAGCACCTTTCTTCCTTCCCAAGTCCGAGTTATTCATTTGGAGCTTGGACTTCTTCCGCCCCATGGCGTTTTAGAGAGGAGGTGCTGCCTATTTTTCTCAAGATTGGTGGGGATTTCACGTATCCAAGTGCTCAAAAGGTTAGCAACTTCATCATCTCTTCTTTGATGATCTTTATGCTTCGTTTCATGCTTTATACTTAGATAAATTTTTGATTATTAGAAAGAGTGAGAATGAGCATAATTTTTTTGATATTTACACATTTATTTGAGATATATAGGTAGAAGCGATGACTAGAATTCGAATGTGGTTAGTTTGCATATGGGAAATGTAGAGTGATTTTTTTCAATTAATTTCAAGTGACATGTGTGTAAATATCATTATGCTAATATTTGTTTTCAATTAATTTCAAGTGACACGTGTATTTTCAAGGGCGGCTATTATTGTTATGCTTTGAAGCTAGTGAAATGTATAATTAGTGAATGTGAAATATCTAATTTTTAACGTAAAAAAATGTATATACTTGGTATTTATTTTGTATTATGAAGGAATTATTTTGACACTCTAATAATGTATTTATTCAGGCTCCCATTGAAACCATCGAGATGTAAAAAAAAATTATTTCGAAACATGTATCTTTCGTTAAACTTTACCATACGGTGATGACACTGTCATTCGGGGCCAATATGATATTCGCGACACGGTGCGGTATAAGAACGTGATGATGGAGTACGGTCTTGGTCCCAATGAAGAAATCCTCACCTTTGAGCGAGGTGAGGATGCCACCATTCAGACCAAGGCTGTACTCCTTCATCATGTCCTTGTACCGCACCGTGTTGCGGATATCAATGTTGACAACGAATGGCAGTGTCATCACCGCAGGGTCAAGGTTACCGATAGATACATGTTTCAAAACAAAGATTTATTTTCTTCTCGATGGTTTTTGCATATAAAGCCTGAATAAATGTTTCAAACTTTGATTGCATCCCATATGCTGTGGGACAATGAGTGTTCGCTTCAAACTGAAGAGTGTCAAAATAATTAGGGTTTAGAAATAGTGAATGTGAAATGTCAAGTTGAATGTGAATGCAAAGATGTAATTTGAATATAGCTAGTTAGTATGAGTATATTTTCATTGTAATTCTAAAAATTTATTCTGTTATTTACATTTATTTGATAAGTGTACTAAAATTAGTTTTACTTTTGAAAGTACTGTAGTTTAGTGCTTCACCCAACATGATGAATAATTAATTGATGAGTAATTAATGTCTAATCTGTAAAAATGGCTTTGCAACATGATGTATTGGAGCGCCGTGTTTTTGCTCGGGCGTCGGTACGCAATCATTTGAGGCGCACCGGCCATTCCCTTAAGTTCCACCCTGAAGAGCATCTTGGACTTGTTAGCAATCGTATTTGTCGTTGGATTAAGAAAGCATTTGATTGCCTCGCCCTATATAATGCAAGGCTCAAAGTTGAGCGTGAATTAGATGTCGAGTTGCATGGTACGGATGATGATTGCGAGTTGATGGCTCAACGTAATGCAAGGCGCGAAGCACCGGGGATAGCGCAAATTGACCGTTCGGTGTCGAGAGCTCATGAGGTGGTTCACAAGGCATCGGTCAATAGGTCTCATAAGTAGTTTGTATTAGCAATGTAGCTTATTCAGAATTTTGGATCTTTTAATTAATCATGTTGTGTAATTGATAATGTTTAATGATAACGTGGACCTTTTAATTAGTCATGGTTTGTGATGTTTATTTGGACCTTTTAATACTGGACCTCTTAGTTTATTATTCATGTTGTGTGATGGAGATTTTAGATTTTTTAATTATTCATGCTATTGTAATAGTTAAAAATGAGCATCTTTGATTATAGTTCCTTATTAAAATTAGTATGACCGGTGCACCATGGCATGGGTAATATGATTGCAGATGGACCGACAATGGATGTACGGCGACCGGTGCACCATGGCGTGGATTAATAGCCTAACATCTTTTCTCGATGCTGCTGACACCCACAGGTCATCGAAAGGTTTCATGAGCTGTCCATGCCGCATTTGCAGAAATTACAAGAAATTCTCTAGAAGAAGCACTCTACACGTCCAACTTATTGAAAGGGGTTTCGTGGATAACTAGACTCTTTGGACCAAGCACGGTGAACCTGGAGTTGATGGAAGACGATGAAGAAGCTGATGATGATGATGATGATAACATTCCAGACTTGGCTCACTTGTATGAAGCGGGTGCCTTTGATGATGAATCAATGGATGTTGCTGAAGAAAATATCGTAGAAGAGCAACCACATGACGAACTAGGTCAGGTGTTGCTAGATGCACAGAAAGAAATGAAACTATGAAGGAGTCAAAGAAGTTTGAGAAGATGTTGGAGGATCATAAAAAGTTGTTGTATCCAGATTGCAAATAGGGTAACACAAATTTGGGTATCACACTGGAATTGCTGCAGTTGAAGGCAGCAAATGGTATTACCGTTAAGGGATTTGAGGAGCTATTGAGAATCATAAAGAACATGCTTCCCGAGGGTAATGAACTGCCCTCGACAACATACGAAGCAAAAAGGTTATTTGCCCTCTTGGATTGGACGTATAGAAGATTCACGCTTGTCCTAATGATTGTATCCTCTATCGTGGCGACGAATATGAGAAACTGGATGTTTGTCCTGTTTGTGGTGCAAAGCGATATAAGATCAGGCAAAATCATACTGGTGATGTCAATGGGGAGCCTGCCAAGAAAAAAAATACCCGCTAAGGTTATGTGGTTTTTCCCTATAATACTACGCTTGAAGCGCTTGTTCAGAAACAGGGCACACGCTAAGTTGATGCGGTGGCACAAAGAAGAGCGTAAGTAGGATCAGATGCTGAGACACCCCACAGATGGGTTGCAGTGGAGAAACGTGGATAGAGAATTTTCAGATTTTGATAACGATGCAAGGAACATAAGGTTTGGTTTAAGTACGGATGGAATAAATCCATTTGGCGAGTGGGGCAGCAGCCACAGTACATGGCTTGTGACTCTATGTATGTTCAACCTTCCTTTGTGGCTATGCATGAAGTGGAAGTACATCATGATGCCAGTGCTTATCCAAGGCCCAAAACAACCTGGTAATGATATTGACGTGTACCTAAGACCGTTGGTTGATGAACTTTTACTGTTGTGGAAGGAAGAAGGTGTACGTGTGTGGGATGAGTACAAACAGGAGACTCCCAACCTCCGAGCATTGCTTTTTGTAACCATCAAAGATTGGCCTGCACTTGGTAACCTGTCGGGACATTCGAACAAGGGATACCAGGCCTGCACCCACTATCTAGAAGAAACCGACAGTTTTTATTTGAAAAATTGTCAGAAGGTCATGTATATGGGCCATCATCTAGATAAAAGGAATTACTTTTTCTAGGCAGATTTATTCTAATTGAAAGTTTTCTTCTCCTCAATCACCCCTTAAGAGGGAAAGGGAAATATTTTAAAGGGGAACCAGAAACTCGTGCTAAGCCTATGTTTCATGACGGAAAGCGTGTTTTCTCGATGATAAAGGATGTGCATGTAGTGTTTGGAAAGGGCCGCGGCAGCCAACAAGTTCTTAATGACAAAAACAGACATGCACCAATGAGGAAGAAGAAGTCTATATTGTGGCAGCTACCTTATTGGAAAGTATTAGAGGTTCGCAGCGCAATTGACATGATGCACCTGACGAAGAATTTTTGCATGAACCTACTCGGTTTCCTTGGTACATATGGGAAGGCAAAAGATACAATCGAAGTAAGGCATGACCTAAAAGAAATGAAACAACGAGAAGACCTGCGTCTTGAAAAAAGAGACAATGGACAACACTACTTGCATCCTGCTAGCTACACTCTCAGCAAAGAGAAGGAAAGCATGTTTAATTGCTTGAACAATATGAAGGTACCATCCGGATACTTCTCGAATATACAAGGAGGAATAAATATGAAAGAGAAGAAGTTCACAAACTTAAAGTCTCATGACTGTCATGTCCTGATGACACAATTGCTTCCTGATGCACTTAGGGGTATTCTACCGGAGAATGTAAGATTGGCGATCATGAAGCTATGAACCTTCCTCAATGAAATTTCGCAGAAGGCAATCGATCCAAATAATCTCATAAAGCTACAGAATGATGTGGCCCAATGTCTTGTCAGTTTTGAGATGATGTTTCCACCTTCATTCTTTAATATTATGACATATCTCCTCATTCACATTGTGAAAGAGATAAACATTTTGGACCCTGTATTCCTACACAACATGTTCCCTTTCAAGAGGTACATGGCAGCCCTAAAGAAGTACGTTCACAATCATTCTCGTCCAGAAGGATGTATCGCCAAGGGCTACAGAATAGAGGAGGTCATTGAGTTTTGTGTTGACTTTATTGATGATCTCAGTCCGATCGGGGTCCCCATGTCACGCCATGAAGGGAGACTGAAGGGAAAGGGCACACTAGGGAAGAAATCTAATATGCATATCCCTGACAATAAAATCCGCAAAGCAAACTTCATGGTTCTATGGAATTCATCCCTGGTGGCTCCATATATGGAGGAGCACATGAATATTGTACGGTCTGAAAATCTGGGAAAGTCTGAGACCTGGATCACACATCATCACATAGATATCTTTGCTGTTTGGCTCAGACAAAATTTCATGGGTGACGGCACGGTTGATGAACAACTTCAATGGTTGGCTAGGGGACCATCAATCACAATCATGCAATACCAAGGGTACAAGATAAATGAGTATACATTTTACACCAGAGCCCAAGATGAAAAGAGCATGAATCAAAATAATGGTGTGCATATAGATGCAATAGGCAATGATGGAAAAAAGGACAGCTACTATGGTGTCATAAAGGAGATATGCAAACTAGACTATGGACCTTTGAAGGTTCTTTTGTTTCACTGCCAATGGGTGAATTGAGATGGAGGAGGCATGACGACAGACCAGTATGGGATGACAATAGTGTACTTCAAAAAGATTGGATATAAAGACGAACCATTCGTCCGAGCTAAGGATGTGACACAGGTGTTCTATGTGAAGGAAATGTCAAGCAAACCTAAGAAGGACATGTCAAGCAAATCCAAGAACGATGAGCCAAAACACCACATAGTTCTTCCAGAAAAAGAAAAATTATTGGAGTTGAGGACATTTCGGAGAAGTCAGAAGACTTTGATCAGTTTGATTACCTTCCTCCATTCTGAGTCAATGTTGACCCCAGTATCCTGTTATCCAAAGAGGACGCTCCATACTTACGCTGCGATCACAACCAAGGGACCTTCGTCAAACGGAAGATTATCAATGTTCCATTAAATAATGATGAGTAGTTTTGTGTAACGTTTATGTTCTATTTGGTGATTTATATAATGTATGTTGTCGTATCTTTCAAATAACGACGATACTATTCGGATAATGTGGTCAAAATGTTATATATTTACATTTTTTGCACCTATATTTAATTTATTACACACAAAAAATATTTAAAACACTTATAAAAGGCAATTTGGAATCAATATGTTGAATTAAGTGCATAGAACTACATGCCATGTGACCAAGTAATGTAAACTATACAATACTATAATTTTGCATGCTCAAAATATTATATATTTGTAGTTTTTGGCCTTTAGTTAATTTATTACACATAAAAGATATCTGAAACACCTATAATGCAAGGTATAAAAGAAATCAGAATTTAGCTCTTTAGTACCGGGCCCAGGCAATGCTCGGTACTAATCTACCTCCACCAAAATTTCCCGCTAGTGGAGGCAATTTCGTACTGGGCAAAGGCATTGCCCAGTACTAAACTAGGAAGTTTAGTATAGGGCTGTGGTTGTGCCCGATACTAAATGGTGATTGTGCCAGTTTAGTATCGGGCACAGCCACGGCCCGGTACTAAACGGACTGCCCTATATAGCGCACAGCCCCGCTCGTCTTCGTCGCTAGCCGTCGCTCCATCTCGGTCCACCTCCCGACCCACCGGACCTCCACGCCGTCGCTCCGCCACCGCAGGGCCTCCACGCCGCACGCTGCCATCACCGCGTCGTCCACCGTCCCGGTGGCGCGCACCGATGTCCCGTCTCGTCCCCATCCCGGTCAGCCACCGCCGCGGCCCGACCTTCCCGCCGCGGGCCGCCCTGCCCCGGACCCGGCCTCCGCGCTATCGTGCACTGGCCCTTCAACACCGCGTCCACCCTGACCATCACCACCGGCCTCCGCGTACGTCAAGCCCGGCCGCCCGCCTCCACACGCGCCCGCCGCCGCCACGCCCTTGGCCGCCGGTCTACACCAGCCCCCTCGCCCGCCGTGCCCTCGCCACACCCTCGGCCGCCCGTCACCCCCGCACGCACCGTCACGTCTCCGCGCCCCCCTGACACTAGCCCTACGCTGATGTCAGCACTACAATGTGCCGGCGTCAGCCTATTTTTAGTTTTTTTAAAATTTTTGTAAGTGTGGTAGAAAATTATAGAAATTTGAAGAAAATGGTAGAAAATTGTAAAATAGTGTAGAATACTGTAGAAAAATGTATTTATTGTATAACATTGTAGAATAGTGTAGAATATTGTATAAGAAGGTGAAAAATTGTAGGGAATAGTAGAAAATTGTATAAAATTATAGAAATTTTTAGAATATTGTAGAAAATGGTAGAAAATTGTAGAATAGTGTAGAATATTGTAGAAGAAGGTGAAAAATTTTAGGAAATAGTAGAAAATTGTAGAAAATTATATGTGATGTCAATTTGTTGCAGTACAACTTCACATATTTATTGTATAAAATTATTGAATATTTTAGAATATTATAGACATTGCATATTTTGTTCGTACAAGAATCAAAATGAGTCCTAGTAATGACAACCAGGAGTTCCTTCACAATATAATTCCTGAAGGTACCAATCACCCACCGTCCCTCGAAGATGATGCACCCGAGGATGACGGCAGCCAATATCTCAACGATATTGGCGATGGCGATGATGAGCAGATGGAAATTGCTTAGGAAGAGGTTCAAGCCGGGGTATATGAAATTCATGCATATATAAATGCATATATAAACTAACATGATATATATATATATATATATATATGAATTCTCTACGTATGAAATGTGTGTATTAATAGATATTTTTCCAGGCATCTGGATCGAGGAAGCCAAAACGGAAACGAGGCTCGAAGAAAATGATGGAGGGGCGTACCAACATCACCTTATTGAAAGAGGACGGTGAGCCAATGGTTCCCAAGGGTGTTCATAGGACATTGGTCAATCAATGTGGATATTTTATCCGGGAAAACATCCCCATAAGCTACAAACTATGGAAGAAAACTAAAGTCACTGATAATGATGCAGACATCATCCCCAACACGGAGAAGAAAATGTTATGGACAGAGGTGAAACTGCACTTCAATTTTCCAGAGGACAAAGAGGGAGTCTTGAAGGATTGGGTCACGAAGAAAATGGCTATTGCTTTCTAGAGGTTCAAGAAAAACTTGAACAACGACTACATCAAAAAGGGCCTCACGCCAGACTTTGAGAATAACTACAAGAAGCAACGTCCTTTTTGGGATAAATTTGTGTAGTACAAGTTGTCCGAGGATAGCGAGGAGCGAACAAGATGGAACAAAGACAATGCGAGCAAGAAGAAGCACTTCCATCATCTTGGCTAAGGAGGTTATTATTCGGCAATTCCGAAATGGCAGAAGACAGAAGAAGACCTAATGGCAACAGGAATCATATCGGCGACTTTCAATTGGCCATTGCAAACAAACTATTTCTTCTATGCTCATAGAGGCACACTAAACATGGAAGCAGTGTTAGCCTAAACGGTAAATGCTAAACAGTCGGTCACATACTGTTTAGGTGTTTATTCGGACTAAATGGCCATTTAAACAGGTTACACGGTCATTAATCGGGGTAAACAGCTAATTAAACGGACATGGCTAGTCACTGTGATGCGTGTACATGGGCTAAAATGACCATGTAGACGAACAGTGCATCGAAGATGGATCGTTCATGACTACCGATCGAATAAGAGAAGCGGCCGACAGGCTCGATATGGCACTAAAGACTATTGCCGAAGGCACTTTGAAGCCTGACAGAGAGAAAGACGAGCTGACATATGCTCTTGGGACACCAGAACACACAGGACGTGTCCGAGGTATGAGCGTAGTTCCATGGAAGCATGGCTTCAATGCACATATCGACACTTATCGAAGCCGATGCACAAGGAAGGCTGAACAGGAAGAGAAGATGCCTGCCCTAGAAGAATGAGTAGCTTCGATTGAAGGTGCAATAGCAGCTAGCCAACAACTACAAGAAGCACCTTCAGCTCCTAATATGGAGAGCAGCCGGAGCATCCACGGAGCATCCGGCCGGCGGAGACCAAACTGAAATGGTTGCGGACAACCAACCATGTTACCCCGTGGATGACATCACCGTGAGGACCCCTTGCGAGCTTCTTTATCAGCAGAGGAAAAAGGTCAAATTAGTGGCTCACGGTATTGCCGAAGTACCTGTCCAAGGCGGGACAATTAATGGCATGCCGATTCCTAAAGAATATGCTAGAGTCATGGTTGATTGTGTCGAGAAAGGATGGGAAGACCTCGATCTCGAGATCCCTAGAGGAGATGGAGAAGAGGAACTACAACATGCGCTCCACACTTGGATCTGTTGGAACAAGCGCTACATAAGATTTCCGCAAGGAGCCACAGATCCTGCAGCATCAGCTCAGAGCCCAAGGCCAAGATCGCCAACACCAACACCCAGCATGGGTCCGCTGTCACCACACGCACAAAAGGACCCCAGCATAGGTCCGCCGTCACCACCCGCATAAAGGGACCCCAGCATGGATCCGCAATCACCACCCACTCCAAGGGACCCTAGCATGACTCCGCCACCAGCTCCTAAGCCGAAGAAGAATGCAAAGGCTTGGGTCCCACCACCGCCACCTCCTAAGGCGAAAAAGAACCTAGCTAAGAAGAAAGAGAAGCCTCCACCTTCGAAGTTCGCATACGAAATGACTCAAGAGGAATTGAATGAGCATGTGAGAAAGGAGGTTCGAGAACAATTCGCGCCAAGGAAGCCTGAGCCGAAGCAACCAGTGGATCCAGCCGGGCAGAAGTTCTTCGTAACCATGTCACAACCAAGGGAGAAAGAAACACTATCGGACTACGACCACTCAATCACAAAGTCTTATAAGAAGAAGAGTAATCGTCAAGGCAAAAACATTCCCTAGCTCGGAGAACAACCCCTACAATCGATACCTCCACTCCAAATGCTTCCAAAAGAGGATGAAGCTACGGCCGAGTTTGTGGCAAAACGAAACTCACAGAAGCTCAACTTCGAGGGGAGGTTCCAATCCCGATTCACCCATGGGTAGGAAGAAAATCATTTGTAATGGGAACCTCTTATGTGGCCTGAGTTGCTGAATATGCTACCAACGAGAATGCGTGAGTTGCATGAATGGTACATGAGGGCCACTGTAGATAGAGACGTAATGTTCGCAGCTTAGGTTAAAGATAGCGATTTACATTAGAGGCTAGCTGACTTATGGATCGAGTTTGTGAGTCTTTGGTTTCTATACCATCAAGATGTCCTGGACAAATCCCTTGTCAGTGTATTTCTTATGTAAGTGCTTCCTCTTATTTCTATATTATAGCTCAACTACTTATGTACTTTCTTATCCCCTCTTTTTTTTTATCGTGTAGGATGAAGGTGCAAGAATATCAAAGAAAGGGGTACTATCACATCGGCTTCATGGACATGGATGTTATAAATGAGAATAGTGTAAATAGATGGCCAAATCGGACCGAGAACAATGTATTCAGGACCTTGGATAGGCAGCATACTTGTACATTCATTTTGTTGTCGTGGAACTTCAAGTGAGTACTTTGACTCTATTTTCATCCCTTCAATTTGATAATAAGTATATCCAACATTTAATCTATATATGTGTATCAACAGCTATCACCGGATCTTGCTCAGTATCGAGATTAATTGAGCTCGAGTTGTGGTGTTCGACAGAAAGAGGACGCTAATAACATAATATCAAAACTTCATAGACATCCTCTAGAAGGCATGGGCTCACTTCATCAAAAAGCACATAGGAGTCGTAAACACGCTGTGTGATCTTTATATCAAGACAGGCTTTCCGATATGAATACAATTCGCACATCTAGTGTCATTTCTTTAAACACCATGAATATTTCATAACTCATCTATATATAGTGTATGAGATAGGCGGAAGGAAACAACTTACATGGCTATTACGTATGTGAGTGGATCCACAACTTTACCGGCCTAAAGAAAATGACACAAAAAGATTTCGATGTACGTATCAAATTAATAACAATTTCTTGCATTTAATTACGTACACGTATGAATTTAAAATAATATTGTTTGTATGTGACAGCTTTGGAAAATGAAAGAAAATCTCATCGAACCGGAAAGAGTTAGGGCAATTCAAGAATCACTCAATGGATTTCTAATGGATGAGGTGATAAATTCCGCCGGTGAATTTTATGCCGATTATAGGATAAGCATAGGTTAATTGGATGAAAATAAGAAAGACGATGAACACAATGAACAGGAGTAATATTTAAAGTACTTGTAATGAAATAACTTATGTGGCTACTTGTAATATTTGATCCCAAATGTATATATATTATAATTAATATATATGTTGTCTTTGCTATGCAAGATATGAATACAAATATGAATCAAAACTAAAAAGGAAAAAAATAAGCAAACAATAAAAAAGATGAACTTAGTACCAGCCGGTACTAAACTGCCCCCCCCCCAACCACCCTGCGTGGCGAGCAATTTAGTACTGGCTGGTTTTACCAGCTGATATTAAATGCGGCATTTAGTACCGGGCATTGGGCTCGGTACTAAATGCATGCTACTTTAACCGCTCAAGCTCTACCGGGTGGGGAACCGGTACTAACCCGGATTCCCGCCCGGTACTAATGCTCGGATCTGTAGCTGTGAGCATAAGCATGACAGCAATTAGTTTAAGTACTTATCTCTTATTATACAACCAATCAAGGGCAATGCGATCCACTACATTGGTGGACGGCTACGCGTGCTTCAGTCTTGCATGGCACACACAAAGGGGAAAAAATAAAGGTGAGGACACAACTCAATTGAAGCATCCGTTTCAAGAGGTCATCACAAATGATGTACTTTTGGGCGGAAAACCAATAATAAAGTGCACCATCGATCCTCTCAATTACTCTGAGAAATCTTCTTTTTGCAGTAAAAAAAATCAAATCCTGCTGCTACTCTCTTTTTTGTTCCTGAACAGGGGCATTTTTTGTTCTACACGAAGAGTGAAAATAGAAATTAAAAACATTTTTTCCACAATCTTCCATCTTAGGAATGGGTGGAAATGATATTACCGTGCAAGGGACAGAGAGGAATGGGTGCTGCCTGCTTGCCGCCAGGTTGCCGGTGAAGGACACGACGCCTGTCTGCAAATTAGACGGCATTTCGTTGAGGCCCTTGACCATGTGCCTCCCATGCATGTGAGACGTAATAGCAGGAGCTGATGGAGGCAACTGCGCAGCTAGCGAATGGTTTTGTCGTCACTCGTCACTAATTGAAGGAGCAGAATGCAAACCAAAAATTCGTCAAGCAGGATTAGAAGGCGTAAAGATGATTATGTGTGTTGGTTTTGTGTTGTCCGTCCTCTATATTTTTCTGCTTTTCCTTCTGTAAAAATAGGAAAAGATTCATTTACTACTCTTACCAATTCATTTTGTCCATTTAATTCCACGAATAAAATGTAGACTTATTTTACTCTCTTAAACTATTTCAATTGATCCAATCTATCTCTAATGGATTTCTTCTTTTTATCCGTGTACAAGTTGAGTTTTAAGTTCAAATTTTGCGAGATGATTTGTAACATGATATCCTAGGTATAAAAATACTTTAGAAATTTTTCACGATTACTTTTCATACAATTTTGTATCATTAGCATCAATTTCAGTATTAAATATTGCTAACCTATGAAAATAATTATTTTTCTTTATTCGGAGTAAGTCGAGCCTAAATTTCATTATTAAATATTACTATACTCTTTAGAGTAAGTCAGAGCCTAAATTCGGAGGGTACAGTGAACAAAGTGGATTTTTGAGGGTAATAAAATGGACATGTTCAATAAAAATATAATTGCCAAACGGCGGTGAATAGAAGTAATGATGACATGAAAAATGAAACAAGAGCACTTTTCTTGCTGCCATTGTTGACTCTTATGTTCATGAACAATAAGTGAATTATTCATCTTTACACCTCATATTAGACTTTTGAGATCAACCGGCTAGTAGATGCAGCTTAATATGGAAATGGTTATTGTTGTGATTTTTGTTGCGATTGCCCCTGACACTGATGCTATACTGATGCCGCTATTGCTGCTCTAGAACCAAAGCGAGATGATTGATTGCAATTGTGGCAATGGATGAGGAGTGCGGGTTGAAGGTCACTGTGACCTCCATAAAGTGAGGGTCAAAGTGCACCTCGATAATGGAGGGAAATAGCTTTGCCTACTTCTGCTTGAACCGGGCCACCATCAGGAGCGGATCTAGCACCGGGGCGGATGGGGCTCGAGCCCTTCCTACCGTTGCTTGAAGCATAGAGCCCCTCCAAAGCCTCTCCTACAAATTACGCCATTGAAGCTTGAAAGGAGGGGCTAGAGGTAGAAGATGAAGGGCAGAAGCCCTTCTAATGTTTTTTTCTAGATCCGCCTCCCCCCACGAAGGAAAATATCTCATTTAGGCCGTGCCAAACGCACAAATTATGGTCTCATCTCCTTTCAGGTCTAGTCACATTTATAGTACTAAGGTATCAGACCCACCAACACAGCCCTGTGAATCGCATAGTCGCACATTCACCCATCCTAACAATCTTAGATGACATCCTTTTTTACTACTAGCACAGGCAGATGGCTCATCCATGACCCCACAGATAACCTAGTCATTGGTACCTATGCCGGTTATAGGCAAGGTTTTCATCATCACAATCGCTCTTTTTTCATTATGTAATGACGATTCGGCACTCCTTTGGAGTGCAACCTCATGGTCTAGTAGTGGGAAATCTTGTGTATGGTTACAACTTGATTTTCCTTGTTTAATTTTCTAACACGGTTAGCGAACGGCTTTAAGATCTGTTTGGTTTCTGACCTACGGCGCCACACCGCGCCGCACATTCCGCACCGCAAGTGTGGCGGCTGAATCGGCCGCCGCACCTTAGGCTAAAAAGCAAACACGCCTTTAGATCACCTGATGAAGACGTATGTGTGGAGGTTTTTGTTAGTTAACATCACTTTTTCTAGACCATGAAAATCTTGGACATGATGCTTCAGAATGAGTGGGAGTCAACTGCCACGGAGTATAGTCAAATCTAAGTAGCTCATGCCCCCTTGCTCTTTGAAACCACTCCAAGAGCACAATCCTAACACCTATCAACTCTCTGTGCAGCTCGCCGACCTTCTCCTCGAACTCCGCGACCGCATCCTCCAGCTCGTCGCACCGCCTCCTTGCTGCCGCAGCGACTGTCTCTGGGCATCGCTGCCCGCCGGCGACGGCGCATCTCACCGCCCGCCCCGCGGCCGCCGCGGCGTCGAGCTCGGCCATGCACGGCACGCCCTCCTTCCTCCGCCGGTCGTACTCCTCCTTGACGTGCTTCTGCACCTCCTGGAGCGCGCACTCCCACTGCGCCGCGGCCTTGCCGCCGCCGGCGTGGCCGGACACGTTGCGGCGAGGCCGGAACGTCAGCGCCGCGCCCAGCGCGCCGACGGCGAGCAGCGCGAGAGCGCGCGCGCCGGACAGCGCCTCCTCGCCGCCGGACCGGTGCCCACCGGCGGGCTGCCTGCCGCTCAGCACCGCCCTCTCGCCGAGCTTGCGCAGGTTGGAGCCGCACTTGGCGAGCTCGGCGCCGCACCGCCGCTCCACGGCCTCGCACTCCGCGAACGCCGCCGCGGCGCGGCGCGCGGCCGCCTCGCCGCCGTGGCCTTCGAGCCAGTGCAGCGCGATGCGCGTGGCGGCGACGTAGCCCCTGAGCGCGCCCAGCCGGTCCCGGAGGCCGGCGCACGCGTCGAGCAGCTCCGCGGTGTCGTCGGCGCACTCGTCGATGGTCCTCCGGTCAATGCCGGCGCCGCCACCCAACGCGACGACGAGGCGCCTCTGCGCGGCGACGGCGACGCTGAGCGCGCGGGCGAGCCATGCGGCGCTGGTGCAGGGCGCGAGCGGGTCGGCGCGCAGCTCGTCGAGCTCGGCTGCGAGCCAGCGGTCGTAGGCGGACCGGACCGGCGGCCACGGGGCCACCGCCGGCGACGGCGCGAGCCGCGTGGATAGGCGCGAGGAGAAGGACCGGAGGAGCGTTGCGGGCTTTTTCATGGCTGCTGGCGCGCTGCGGCGACGGCGGCGCGTCTCGCCTTGGCCTCCTTCCGGCCGGCCTTCCTCGGTGAGGTGCTTCAGAGATGTTGATGTGCGTGCTGCTGTAGGAGGGCCTGGTCACCCCTCTTTATATCTGTGCTCTGTGCCTGTGTGCTTGTGGTTCGAATTGTAAATGATTGGAACTTAGAACCTCTCTCGCGCAACATTAGTATCTATGTACTCATACACGTATGTCATGCTCCTCATATCCTTTTGGAAGAGGGATACATGGAAGATGTTTCATATCATAAGACAACAAAAGATAGAACACAGTTCATCTGATACTCTCTTATATCATGTCGTGGGATTCACAGTTAGAAACAAGGGGCTTTACGGAGAATTAGAATGCTTCTACATGGCATATATTGTCCTTGCGGGGGATATGATGATATTTAATTTTCAGATCCACCGTCTGATAAGATCCACTATATCCACAATGATCAGTCAATAGCTCTTTCGACACAGCCACACGACTACACTATGTGCTTATAATTCCTTCACGAGGATATGCGCGCGTGGCTCTACCAAATTCCACCACTGAAGCCCCTCTCCATCGGGATCAGAGCTCAAGATCGTTGCCCCTTGCTGCTCCTAACCCTAGCCGAATAATTGGCGAGGGCGTAGGCCGGGCGTATGTGGAAGGCATGCATGGACGCAGGCTACCTGTGCCTCGCCAAACGGCGGCGTGCCCTGGTGGCGCGAGCTTGCAATGGGAGGCCACCACGAGTGCACGGCCCCGTTGGGCGCGATCTGGCGCCAATCATGACCCCTGCACACGTCGCACAAAAGCTCTACTCGACTGTTCGTCATGTGCCATCAGTGTTTGGACTGAGATGATGGTGTTGGAAATTAGAAAATACTGCAAGGTCCAGATGTAGTAGCTTGCATTATTGGGAGCTTCTCGATCGAGGTAGTACTACCCTTCTTCTTTTTCAGAAAAGAAAAAAAAACATTGTGAGATAGAGTCAGCACAGGTCGATAGGTGTAGGATAGCGATCGATGGATTGTTGGTTTTAAATGTGACGGAGATCTGCATGCATGTGAGCAGGATCCACTGATCAAAAGTTGGTCGATCGTGTTCTTTAGCTCTTTTTCTTAAATTTTTTGAGAGGCTGAGCTCCTGCCTTATGTTCAAGTGGCAGGAAAAAAAACTTGAAGATATCGCCTTTTGTAAGGCTGACTCCTGCCTTGTGTTCATAGCCAGGACGCAGCAGTTGGGCTTCAATGCATGCTAGTCACAATCACTAGATCACGGATTATTGTTGATCCCTGCGTATTTTCTTTTAATTTGCTTCTTTAATTTGGAGTGTGTGATGGGGTCGCGTGAGCGCTCTACTATGCGTGGCGAAATATAGGTGTGTCGAGAACAACTAGGAACATTACACACTCGATCCGTGTGGCATTCAGTATTTGGCATGGCGAAGTTGCCAACTACGTACTTGAGTGCCAAATTTTGGTCTGGAAACCTGAACAGCAAGTGATACTATACGACCAAAATTTTTAGCACTCAAATTTTGGGGAGAATGCCTGTGCTAGCTATAGGCAAACGACGACATTGCAGGACATGGGTCGATGTTTACAGAATGTGGAGCATGACCTGTAGTATTATATATCTTTACTTGGTCCATGAGGATTCAGGAGGGTAGCAAGTGGTGGTAACTTGCTAATAATTAAAGGAACTCAACTAGTGTAAAATAGCCAAGTTCAAAAAACATTTGAACAGCATTTAGCCAAATTACACTTTCCTGAAAACATAATGCAAAGGGCCCTCGATCTACAAATGAAGAAATAAAAAATAAGGATGAGAGGGAAGAGAGGGGTAATGCATAGCATGATTACTTGTGTTTGAGAACTAAAAAATTGTTGGTGTTTGAACAAGGGATCACTCTGATTTTATAAACTTGGAATCGAATTGTCACTATCCAAACAATCTTCAGCGCGCGGGTGCACTTGGAGGCCGGGGCATGTCAAGGAAATGAAAATATCGATTACCCTTACCCATCTCTAACTGAAGCTCTTCATTTAACATATAGTTGTTCCACTGTTGACCCTGTCCCCTCCACTGAAACAAGAACATATGGGAGGACAACTCACCCCATATATAATTAAACTCAGACAGATGCAACCGTAATCAACGTGATCGTTACTTAACACCACCGCGATTAACCTAACATCTCTGCCCTACTTTATTCGACATTAACCACTAACCAGAAGCTATACCACTGCACTTAGCAAGGCATGATTATTATTTTATTTTGCTTCGAGTGCACAACCTTTTCAACACCCTATCATGTGCTTTGGGGATCGGAGCGTGGCGGCAGGATGGTGACCGCTAGATTCTTGGGTGCTCCTTGGTCTCCTGGCAAAGGACCAAGATCAACCCCAGCCACCTTTTTTTGGTTATGTCCCATGCATGCATCCTGCTCTAGAGTGCATCAACAAAGGATGTAATTATGTATGGGATTGCATTGTGATGGTTGTGCGTACATTTGCGATCAATTTGTTGATAGGGTACCGGCACTTTGAGTGAACAACAAGGTGACCACGTATGTCCCTAAGAACTGCACCATTTAGAAATGGAGGTATTCGTTTTGCTGTTCTTCAGTCTCCAAAAGAATCCAACGTGAACAGCAAAGGATGGGAACGCGAGATCTGCAGCAGATTGTCCTAACTGGTGTAGCAGCTGTAGGCGTCTCATCTGACTGGAATTCATGTGGCTGCAAGTTCCAATATTGTTGCGCCAGTTACATCGATCCAAGTGGATGGCTGTTCAATCAAGTTAGTTATACTCGTTATGCATCTCAAGTTGTGCATGGAAAAATGATTCAGTGAATTATTGGTGTATTTTATTCTGCCAAAGCTCAGCTTGATGTATTTTTAACTATTTTGAAAAGGAAGATTAGAAGTTCAATTATTTGAAGAAGAATTTTGATGGTTCAAAAAATAATGGAATTTGTTTAAAAAATCGACGTGGCGGATTCCTGAGCAATTTAGTGGTTATATTGTGCAAGTGTTTCCGTGCCCATACGGCCAAATGTGCCCTTTTCATTTCTTAAGCATCACATCATACAAAAGAGTTGCACCATTCTAGCTAGGCTTGACCAGGTTGGCGATCCAAGATCAAAACGTTTTTTAATATATAAAAAAAGGAAAGGTCATTTCACAACCCAAACAATAGAATTCTTCTTGATGTCCATTCTCAAAAGAGAGAACATTTTTCTTCAACATGAAAAATTATATATAGTTTTATAAAATTAGTATCCGAAGTTGCACGGCTCATTATTGTCATCTCTACTACTTGCATTGTCAATTTCTAACACAAGCAAACTCTATGAGCGCAACCACGATTCCTGCTGGAGTATTCCTTCTAAGCCCTGACATGCCAAGGCAGCCTACCTGTAATGGCCCCTAACAGCGCTAACAATCCAAGACAGTATGCCTACACTGATACTTTCACCATTGCCCAACACCCGGTCTGCAGACGAACAATTCAACATAGAACCAAAACTAGATCAACACTTCTCATCCAAAGGTAGGAACTTAACACCCAACATCCGACAACCAGATAAAGAACAAAAGCACTGATCAAGTAAGTAAAGCAGAGCCGCGAGTATACAACCGCGCTATCGCCTAACAATGGTTAATGTAATTAAGTATTGATGAGTAAATCTAACAGCGAGATTTCTGCAGATGCTGCTGCTGCGCACATGGAGATGGCTGCTTTGTGGTGTTTGACCAACTGTCCTTGGCATCTTTGCTGCCAATTATGCGTTGAACTATGTAATAGTGGCATATCAGCTTATGTGATTAGGAACTAAAGAGATCACTTCCAGAGAAAATTAATGGTGAGGATTTTCATATATCAAATTCCTATAACCATTTCTTCACAGCCAACCAGCAGCGCGAATTCGCCATTTTCACAAAACACGTTGTGCTTGGAAACCAATATATACTTCCAACACAAAGTTCAATCCAAATTTGACTAAATTTTGAGCTAACCATGTCCATGGAAAATATTCCGATTGGAAAAAAAATAAAGTTTGACTTACGGAGGATATTAAAATTCAATTTCTGACAGGAGAACTTGAGAAGCGTGCACTGGAGTTATTGAGCTTCCGGCTGCAACTGAAATTTTAGAACTCCAGGCAAGGGGCGACGGAGAAAATACAATATGGTGTGCGTACTAATAAAGTGAGGATGGAGGCGCAAACAGAATATTAGACTAGAAGAAGATGTAAAGTAGAATGTGAGTCTGAAAAATAAATTCGGCAATGAACATGATAAAAAGGAGATGTGCACGAAGAAATAGGGAACCCTAGAGCCGCAAATTTAGCAGATCAGATAGTGCTAGCAAGTGTCCAGGAGAACCATAACTCACAAACTTGATTTTTCTTTTACGGATTTAATTTTCAGTCTTTGTTGGTTCTCTTCCTGACCTTGTTCACACAATCAAGGTTGTCAAAATTGAAAATTTAAATTGGATCAGAGGACTTTAAGTAGGATCATAATAATAGGATTTTAAACATAAAAGCATTGAAACGTAAATTCTACTGACTAGAATACCAAGCCCCTAAATTCCGGACATATAATTGCATATCGGGAATTGGTAACTAAGCATATAATGGGATCCGACATGTGTGGCCCCACATGTCTGCTCAACTAAACTGTCACATGGGTCCCATTCGGACGTCTTTTTTTCATCATTTTTTTTTGGGCACGGATGGGGCATCCTGTGGTCATTATTCTTAATTCCCCAAACCATTGCAGCCGCATTTCGCCATGTGCCACGCATTAGGATCGATGGTTACTCGCCCTAAATCAAGATCCATTTGATGATCCTGCACCGTACAAGTTCATCATGACTGCATAAAATTAGGCTTGCTTCAACGGACGTTTATCCATGCATTGCCTTTGGGAAGCAACACAAAGAATAATAGATCTGTTTATAACACTTCTTTCTATAATATACTTAAAGTTGTTGTCGAGCGAAAGTAGCAAAAGCCCTGGTCCAAAGGAATTCTTGCTATTCTGTTAACTTTGTTAGGTTTCTTGAACCCAAAGTGCATTCAATAATCAATACTGATTTTTTTGAATTTTTGCTATGGCCACTATTTGGGGAAGATGCAGTATTTTCTTTCTTCTACTAATTCTTATTACTATAAGCTAGTTGCTGAAACAAGCAATGGTGTAGAATTTAAGAACCATAGAAATCATTAATTATTGAGAAGCAACTCGCAGTTTTAAGCAGATGAAAATGTCCAAGGAAGCTTTTTTCTAAAAAAATATATGTATTTCTGGAGAAGTGTAGAACCTCTCTCTTTGATAGTAGGCGCACACTAGTACTTCAAGTAGCAAGTGCAAGTGCAAGCAGCCCAGGCATATGCATGGGAGACATGATACAGTTGATAATGAATTAAGCTACTGAATAAAGCGATAAGATCGATCAAATCCACCTTACCTTTTGGTCGCTACTGGAAGTGCCTGTATTCTGTACCGTCAACTTGCACGCTGATGCATTGAACCCGATCTTAAGCACTGACAGATTAAGCAAGACAGCAATTGGTTTGGGTCATGTTCTGTTGTGTGCTCTCTTGTGTGTTATGCAACTAATCAAGGGGCACTTGTTGGCGGTTATGCTCTGCTTTGGCCTCTTGCAGGGAACACAAAGCATTTCTGCTCTGACGAATTTTGTTGCTGTTCAGGCAGCCAGAAAAGAGCCTGAAACATGCAACCTGTCGCGATGTTTCTCTCCAGTTCTTTGGCGGCCCAACTTGGCCATGTGTGGACCGAACGATGCAAGAGGCCAAGCACTAGATCAGGCGGCATGATGTGCTAGTTCCACTCCTGGACAGAAAATAAGTTACAGCGAGATGTCTTTGTAAAATTGCAGTGAAACATGTCCAACCGGATTGAGTTCTCGATTTGGCACAAGTACTCGTATTTTTCTAGATTTATTCTAGAATTTAACTGATGGTATTCTTTCAGTGGTGAGAGGTGTGCCCGTCGACAAAGCTCCTATAGTAACTCCGTTAATCTTGAGATCTTGTGCAGTCTCTCGAAGATTTTTATATAGGTAGAGTTACATGTATGTATTCGTACGAGTGAGTGTGCGCAAGTATATATAAGCGTCTATATTCCGCAAAAATGCAGTGAAATGTTACCCTCATTCTCCTCTTGAACTGGAGCAGCTCTTTTTGTTATTTTTCAGACGTTTTCACATTCTCGGGGCGAGGCTAGAAAAACATTTCTGTTTTCTCACAAATTTCCGTCTTTGAGGTTTGACTAGAATCTGTGTGACCATAAACGGCAGGAATATTACCGTGCTGCGAAACACAGGGAATGGGTGCTGCCTGCTTGCCGCCCGGGTGCCGGTGAGCGGCACGACGCATGTCTTCGTATCGAACGGCATCTCTGGTGGGTAGCTTCGCCCTGTCTCACCATCCGATGAATGAGTGGAGGTAACTGCGGCGGCGCCAGATCGCCCTAGTCGACTCCAATACCGTTGATCACCGTCCATGTTCTGAAGACCGACCACCGATGTTTTCGAAACTTTGGGACCCATAATTTCAAATTTTGAAGAGCAAGAAACGCATCTCATGAATTACCAATATTGAACCATGGTGATGACCAGATACGGCTTTGCTCTGCATCTGAATCCCTATCACTCCTTCAGCTGGCAGTACTCCAATCACTGTTAACCTGTCTCTCAAACATGTTATGCAGATAATAGCTGCCCCACCTGTATGTAATCTGATCTTGAGTCCATCATGTACTCGGACAGTGATGTTGAAAACTTAAGAGGTATTACGAATTCAAGAGCAAGGTTCAAACAATTTCAATGAGACTAGAAGATGCACGGTGGAGCATGTATAACAGACTAACCTAACCTGGTTGTCTTGAGTTCATCTGACCACTTCCCCATTCCGAGTCAGCTATGGGGCTTCCCCTTGTTGCCTGATACACGAAAAAGGGAAGCCCCCCACAACTTCGCGCCGCATGCATAATACATCACATGACGTCGCAACACCGCCAACAGAACTAGTTCTACCTACGAACCCAACATGTCAAATCCTATGCGATTTTTCCCCGCCTTTCTGAGATGAAGGGACGGCAGCTTGACGACCTGATACATCAAGCGAAAGCTATGCTCTACGAAGTCCAGACCTATGCAATATTAGCAGTTTAGCAACCAAAACACGGCCACGGATGTACACAATGGAAAATTTTGTTTAGAGAACCGAATCCCCCAGCAGATCACACAGCGTTCTTCATTCTAGAGATTTGAGGAGCCTGAACAGCCCCGCCGCCTCTCTTATTCGTGAGAAGGCGATGCAAAATGCTTGCACCTCGACGAAGAGATCTTGCACTGTACAAAATGAAGCATTCAGAAAAGATGTCATTGTCTGCACAGTATGGAATTTCAGTCTCAATCAATAACGGAATAAGTAATGCACAAATGATTAGAAGCCTAACAAATCAATAGTCTCTCAAATGAAGGGAAAAAAACAATGTGTGCAGCATTCTTCTACGTAACAGCTCAAGGAATCAGTTTTCACTGAAAACCGGTTAAACCAGTCATATTCTGTGAGGAGCCAGTTCAGGGCACAAATGATACACTCATCTATCTGTTTTTGTGGAATAGATTTTAGCAAGTCAAATTATCAAAAAGTGAAAAGGAAAATCAAATTTAAATCAGTCGGTTTTGGGGAACAGATTTATAACTGTACTTCTATGATTGTTCCAAAGTTTCAGAAGGTAACATAATTCGCTGTGCATACACTCAGTATAATTTAAAATTTCCACATATAATGAGTATGCACGTTTATATCCTTTTGCAACCTTCCTACATAAGGACCAAAACAACTTCGAATTTCTGGTAAGTGACAACAACCACGAAGCACCTCCTAACTACTCCCTCCATCCTGGAATATAAGGAATGTTGGCACTTAAAATTTGTACACAAATATACAGAATTGTGGGCATATTAGGAAACCACATCTTAACTCATTCTTAAAAAACACCCTTCATGCCTTTTAAGGGCTGGTCTATCCCTTGATTTCAGCCTATTGCTGGTTTAGACTGGATTAAATGAGGGCGCATGAGCCGTCTCTTATTCTCCTTATACCCCAGGATTGAGGGAGTACTAAGTTATATACAGAGAGAAATAAAAAAAATTAAAAATGTTAAATCTGGACACAGGTTTTCAACAGCCATGGAGTTGATTACCAATTTAGAATGAGAAAGGAACCGATGAAAATCAGTTTCATCAAAGAAAAGCTCAGAGTGCTATCTTCATGAAAGCTCGTTATTATTTTTCCCAGTGGACAAAGTATGATGATTCGTGAAGCGTTACCATACTACTAATATAGGTAAAAGTATAGAACTGAGTGGCTTGCAGAGAACATGCAAGTTCTAAATAAAGTACAACTAAAGACATCTTAATCATTTGGTCCTGTACAGCACAAATAGGGGCAGTACAAGAATTGCACATGGATGCACTCACCATTTATTATCTTGTTTCGAATGAGGCTCTGTAGAAAAACACATACTAATCTCACTAGCCTGTTTTGCATATACTTGTCCTGCAAACAATGCCAATTAAGAAGCATTATCAACATTCTAGAAATTAAATAAAGTGCCATGCGGAATTTCAGTTTTCATTCAAATAGCCAACAGAGACAAAAGTGGGCCCTCAAGTTAGCATGTGCAAGAAGAAAATGGTAAATAGGAAAATGAAATACACTGGCATAGTACATTGGAAGGAGCAAATAGATGGCTGTCTCAATAGACAAATTCAAACTTGAAATTAAAATATTAGAGTACCATACAACACTTTGTAGACAGTATCATGAACTTAATTATTTATTCAAAAAATATCATGTTGATTTGGTCCTGAAACCAGAAATTAATGGCATAACTCCACCTGGAGGTGGTTGCACCTGGTATCGTGAGAAGAATGAATATTTCATAATATGCAATACTTTTGATTTGCATAACAAATGAAATTCATGTCCTTGGAGCAATCAGAATTTGATTGAGGACAAGTAGGGATCAATCCGATAATTCTTTTAGCAGTCCCGAACTCATGCTGGAATCATGTTACCATAATTATCGAGAGATACTGATCCACCAGAAAAGATGACATGCATGATTAAGAACCAAACCTTAATGTCTTCACATGATCGAATACAGTTTGAGATGTAGTCATGAATGAATCCTGGCGGTAAAACAACTGCAGTAGTGAGCCTGTTTACTACTTCCATTGAATGCAAACTCATTTCCATATGGACAAGAACATCAAAGTATCTGTCAAACAATAAGGCAAGTATGAAACATGATGTACAGAAAAGCAAAATAGTTACAAAGACAAAGAATAAAAAAAAATAATTATGCATACGCATCCATGTCTGGAGAGTTGATTAGCTTTGAAAGAACTTCGACAGCTATACATGGATTATGTTCAACAAGGTCCTGAAAAAAAGAAATTTGTCAGATCAACAACAAAGCATGCAAAGGATTCAGCATGTTGTCAGAAGCGAGTACATACAGGGAGCTTCTGTGGTGTCATCCCACAGTGATAGACTAGCTTCCAGTCCATTCCCAAATCTAAAACAATTGTCTGCAAGAAGTAATAAATTCATTAGAGATGTAAAATGATCAAAATGGCACAATATAATACAAGTGTATGATTGAGGCCACTATAGAGCATCTGCTGTTACATGCACGCCCAGGTAAAAAATTCAATGATCTACAACAAACCGCACATAGCCAGCTACTACCACTATAGTACAAAAATGTTCAGGTTTATTTATGATTTATTTACTTTGTATTCCATGTTTCCAAAGATAGCACTCATATTTTGTGTTCCAAGTCCTATCACTGACTTTCCTATCTAGAGGTTTCATTTTCAGTTTCCCTTTTTTAGCATCAAAGCTGGTTTCATTTCATCATTCAAGAAACAGTGTAACAAGAAAGCTAATGGTTAACCAATCACTCAAAATGGATGAACAAAGGCTGTAGACATGCTCATAGGCAGCACCTAGGAATGATTAAACACCCAGCGATACACTCATCTGGCACCCAAGAAAGACGGAGATAAGTTCAAGTAGACTTAAAGCTTTTTCTGTATCTTCTTAAGAATCTGCAATTCTCAGTAGCTTAAATAACTATGCAATTAGAGTATCATCATATCTCTAAAAGGGGTAATGGATCTCTAACTGAATATGTTACTGAAATAGATGACAAGAAGTTACTCTTTCAACTTGCTACTGCTGTAAGCGTGGCTCATGAATGCATCTGTACTATTTCTGCCTCCCACGGAGACATCTAGACCTCAAGCTAGAAGTCAAGATGTAGGTGTCCAAACTGTGAACTGACTCCCTCTAATAACCAGCAGCCCTTACCACTAGACCTAATTTCCGCGTTCCCACAGTTCACCAAAGAATGAAGTGACGCACCTCAATCAGTGTTGGAAAAGCCTTGCAAAAGCCGAATTCAACAAATCCAAGAACAAACCTACGAGGTTAACTCCAATCCTGGACTTTGATGGGTATTAATTTCTTTTGTACTTTTGAGTATCTGGAGACTATTGCGGGGTTGAGGCCATACATTGAATTTTAGTTGATTTCTTTTCTTTTGTGTATCTAGTGCAAAGTTGATATTCATGCATGGAGACTTGTCTTTTCTTATGTTGGTAAGTAACAAAAGCTTGCTTTTCATTTAGTAGTCATATAAAACCTTCTACTTTTACCTCCAATCCATTTCGGCTTTCAATATGTATTTGCTTTGTCTTTGCTCAGCCAATCATGGCAATCTCATGACTAAAGTGAGGCCTCATTGCAATAACGATGGCATCACGGAAAGCTGTGAAACAAGAGATGTGTTGGTACCAGCAACGCTCATGAGAAAGCCAATGAATCACATGCATACGGCTCAAGCGGAATGCACAGAGGACAATGAGGCCTGAGGATCCTCCACACACTGACACACATACTATGCAAGAGAGAAAATAGACATCGGCAAATGGTTCTCATAATCCAACTTTTGTTGTAACTTTGTTTGCTAAGTCTAACACCTACAAAAGGTTTTGCAGAATCGTAGATTCTAAATCAAATCAAAGACTCGATGGTCGCATCACAAGTTGGAGGATCAATGTAGAATATAAGACTCAATATGATTCTACCAAAACATACACTTCGCAGTTTATGGTAATATCCCAAGAGTAATTTGGCACCAAGATTAATAAATGTGAACAATTTATCCATGTCTTATGTTGTTGGCTTGATAGTCCACCACCATCAAGCCCACCACCAACCCTTGATGTAATATACCCTAAACTCTTTGTTACACCCAATTCATGAATGTTAATTAGCTTCTTTCCCTAAGTATCTTCACTATTGATCGCCTGTTGTCGGCCACAATGTTGAACTAATGATTAGCAAATTTAGTGGCCCACGCCACCTCATTTGTCAACTCTTTTCTCCTATGCATGAAGACTCTAATGTTGTCCATCTCCCTAATCATATTCTCAAACCATGTGTTTGGTTCATGGGGTGAACTGGGATGGGTCAATCCCACTTTTGCTAGTGTATGGTTAGGGGCGAGGTGGGATAGGTTGATCCTGCATGCCATGCGGGACGTGCCTATCCGCCAAAAATGAGGGATCGGACTCGTCCCACTTGGGACGTGGCGCGATCGAGTGGGAATCTAGCGAGTGTGGCCAGCATGGGCGGCAACGAGCACCAGGGGAGGAAGAGGAGGGCGAGCCCGTGGCAGCATGGGCACGACACGGCAGCACATGGAGCTCGTCGCCGGTACTCGCAAAATGGTCGGAGCTATGGTGCTCAAGGGCGTACAGAAAGCACACGTAGGTAGAGGCGGCGTTCGGCAGCCAAATCCGGCACTGATATCGAGTCCCATCTAAATTCTTTCCTCTCACACCTCTTCACCATCAATTGATTCCATTTGATCCCATTGAAGCATCAATTCATGGGTGAGCTCGCCAAAATTTCAAATCTTGCCACCCTCATGTTGCCAGAATTCCATGTAATGATCAATGCATTTTTTGGATTCTATATTATCTGCATGTCTAGATCCTAGCAAGAAAATATCCCTCATTTTTTAGGTAATTGAAGTGGGATTGACGAATAATTGCCATGGCGACGATACGGGGAGCGGTGGCACAGCTCTCGTGGATTCACCTCAAAAAAGAATTTGGCACAAGCTCATGCAAGTCCCAAGAACACTACGATTGAAGCAATATGTGCATAATCACACCGCCCTTCTCATGTTCTCTAAATCAACCACTTGGATTCACCTCAAAAAGAGTTTAGTGCGGACTCATGCAAGTCCAGCGAAAAACTACGATTGAAGAATATCACGATTCCACCCTATTCTTCGACTTGGAACACAACTCTATTGTGATGTATCAGGTACGACTCGAATCTTTCTAAGGAATGTAGGTCCATTCTCATTTTTCACAAGCCTATCCATCATCTCTCATCTTGTCCCCAGCAAGCTAGTAACATAGACACGGCCAGCGAAATCACAAGTAAAGTTGAAGATGAAGGGCCACTATCCTAGCACCTTCTCATTGTTGAGGACGAGCGATGTACCTACGGAGGAGGCCGGCATGCCAAAGCAAAATCATGGATGGACGTGGGCATCGCAGTGGCGCCGCCAACAAAGGCAAACAAATGCGATGACGGCTTGTAGCACCACCTCCTACATTGGCCCGAGGAGGACCGCATAGATAAAGGGAAGATGATGTAGCAAACATCATGGTTATATGTGACAAAT
The DNA here is from genome assembly GCF_002211085.1 of Panicum hallii. Classification (NCBI taxonomy): domain Eukaryota; kingdom Viridiplantae; phylum Streptophyta; class Magnoliopsida; order Poales; family Poaceae; genus Panicum; species Panicum hallii. The sequence continues at coordinate 6,330,236 of NC_038049.1, forward strand.
TGACTGGTTTCCATACTATAGATGGCATCCATGATGGCTCTAGAGGCTGCTCCAGTGGACATGGGTTCATGAGGGAATATGGAAGAGGATGTAAGAAGATCAAGAAAATGAGAGGAATTTGTTGGCCCCATTTTTTGGGGAAATTTAAGCACATCAACGATGCAAATAAAGTCTAAGCGATGCCTTGGCTTTGACCATAGTCACAGAAAATAGGGTCGAAGGCACCGTCCTCGATCCGGGAACGTCGATCCCATCCCGAGAACTCGGGGTCATTTTCGTTCCCGCCTTATAAAAACCTCTTGCAAGGAGCGTCCACGTTCCTCAACCTTGTTCCTCAACCCATCGACCCAGCAACTTTTGTGACTATGCCTTTGACCTTGTGTACACAACAGGAAAATGATGCTTCAACGGGAATGAGTTGACCATCTTGGGTTTACATGGAGATATGGATGTGTGCTTGAGGGGACGATGTGGCATTGCAAGAGCTAGCTGAATAGGAAGAAAACAACATGTGTTGACACCGCTCACAAAGAAAGACTACGTTGAGAGCTCATAGGTCTCCACAACATAAAGCCACACACCACATGGATGGAGTAACTATAGGCGACGGGTTATCTTTAACAGCCATGAGAGCATAAGGGATCGATGATTGAGGCATAAGAGGAAGATGACCTAGTGAGATTGACTTGTAGCCCCTTGGTCTTTAAATATATTATCTACCACTAAATGTGAGCTGACATGAAAACATGGCTCCCAAAATGGTAAAGACACTCAACAAACCAGCTTACGAGTGAAAACTATACAATAATGATAGTTTGAGGCTGTATCATGTCCTTTTTAGGGTTAGATGGCCAAAATTGTACTTCAACAGCTATTGTATGGCCAAATCAGACTTCTTCCTATACAAGAGGCTAACTTTTCTCTTATGCGGACCAACCTCAGATTGTCCTGTCTATGAATACCCAACAACTATGCTAAGTAAACAAAATAGAGTATTAAATTTGGTAACAGTAATAAATCACTATAATTATGTCCACAATGTTTATCTTTTGTAAGTTTATTGTTGTTTGGAACCCGATGAATGGGTTGGCCCGCTACCATGTTTCCGATTGCGCCTGCTGTAGACCTTGCCGAGGAATGCACCCTTAGGAGGTATATTTATACATTTCTGTTATGGCATATATACTTAATATTAGCATTAAACAAACTTGAGCACTATAGTATTTCCAATAATATACTGCATAAGATGAGCATTCAAACAATATGTAGTACCATCCTTCAAAATGTGAGTGCAGCATTTGCAACGCAACTTTTAAAAGCCAAGCATAATACAGTGCAACAAGCTCAAACACTTTTCTTGGAGGTTGATTTTGAATAATGCAATAACTTTGATCTTTTTAACCAGAGTTGAGCATCTTGCACCCAAATACCGCATCTATCACTATCTGCTAGCACAAAACTTCACTAACACATTTCAGTGTAAAAACAATGCATCAATGCATTATATGGGATTCAAAGTAAAAAAGCAGGGTGTTTTGCACTTGATATCAAAAGCAAAAACGAAAATGCTATTGTTTAGTCTATTTTCCTACAAGAACATCCATCAAGAGTCCTAGTTGCTTTATGGGAGTCCCTCATTTTTTTATTAATGTGTTTAGGCTTGTATTTCTAAGAGAACTATACAGGCTCATTTTTAAGACTGGTTTCAAGCAGAACTAAGATTCCTGAACTATCAGTTAATGAAAATAAAAAAATATACAGTAAAAAGAAATACATGAAATTCATATGAACTAAACAGTACAAAATATATTTTGAAAAACATGATCTTTTCTGCTTCCTTTATACAAGCAATTCAGTTCCTCCTTTTTAAACAAAGTAGTTAATAGGATCAAATCAACAAATTATATACTTCCATAATTTGGCATAATTGAGCTGGGATGGGGAATCACCACATCACCTTCTATACTCTTGTAGAGAAAAATATGCAATTAGATCTAGAGACCTAACCTCTTGCGTGCAATCAACCATTTGACATTCCCTACTGTCCTTGTGCCCAGACTGCTCCAGTTGCCCCTCATATCATCACAAGTCACCTCGGGTTGAGACTAGTTGCATTGGCCAACCATTGGTTGCCCTAAGTGTTTGGTTGCCAAGTTGCCTAGGTGTACAATGCATTTGCACACCGTTACTTGTCTTCTTAGCAATCACACACTACCATATTACACTAGCAGCTCCCTTGGTGGCATTCACCGTCCATAACCAACACTTACACAACCAACATTCAGCAACACCTCAATAGTTAGTGCTTTCACCAACCATGACCACCAATTAAACAACCAACAGTCAGCAACACCTCGATAGTTAGTGAAGGGCTTGGGATTATAGCAACAACGACAGCTTACTATGAGAGCCTCTAGGAGAGATGGAGAATGGACCGCAGCAAGAAAGAAGAGAAAAACAGTGAGGAAAAAAAAGGAATATAACAAATTTGTTGACATGTGTGACCCTATGCTCATTGTATCTTTATCCTAAACATATCAAAGCACTTGGTACCTCAAAAGCCAAAACAAGTGAGCCAAGGGATAAGTAACATCAGCATTGACAAGTATTCAGGGTAGACTTACATTGCAAGGATAGTTGCAGGGCACATATAAGACCTTTCCCAAATAAAAAGGGATCTACTAAAGAAATAGTTTTACGGGCTTAGTTCTATTTTTCTAAAAAAATATAAACAAAGGGATGAAACAAGGCACAGAACAAAAATTCAATGGTAAAATATTCAGATCTCTAACAAATGCACGCTTTTGAGAATAAGATTGCAGAAAGAACCTCTTGTTGGGAAGGTGCAAGTGGACCTTTGCAAGCTTTTTCAACCAACTCTCTGATCACAGCCCCTCGGCTAGTGTCTGCACACATGCTACCATCCCATAGCAGTTCATGGTTGTTGTCTTGGTTCAGCCACTGTAACTGTACATTCATAGATAAATGCATATATATGTTCAGAAATAAAAATGGCATATGAATAAACAACTCTTATGTGTGCAACCTTACCTCCCCTTCAAGAATTTCAAGTCTTGGTGGAGGGGGTCGTATCCATTGAGGAGTCAATCCTTTGAGTGATGTTTGTTGAAGTAAACTAGCAATCATGTTATCTCTATTTGGTTTGATTGGTGACATCCTATAAATAATGAAAAAGTTTTGGTTCATAACCAAACCAATAGAAGTAAAATGAACTCCAAGCTATGGCCCTCAAAAGTCATTGCAAGAAGGTAGTTGAGTATACATACTCTGCTGAACTCCCACAGCTTTGAAAAACATCTGGGTCAGGAATAGCACTTCTGACAGTGGCATCTCTGAAACTACTCTGCAGGGATGATGCAGCATCACGGGAGCAATGCTTCTCAAGCTGCTCTCTTGGCAATAAAACCTATAAAATAGATGCCCCTCTGAACAATTAGTCCAACATGCACTGGACATAATTTGCGTGTATCCACTAGGTTTCATAATTATATGAAGGTACAACCATTTACCTGAGATGCATAATCAGATCCATTCAAGTAATCTACAGCAGACTGCTTCAGAACCTGTACATAGGCAGAGTTATTATACAGTGCCATGTGTAGAATGTATAAAATGAGAATTACCTTACAAACTTGTGGAAGTACATCTTTCAGTAAAGTACGAATTGAGAACTACCTCATAAACTTAGCGAAGCAGATCTACCATTTTCTGATGTATCTCAGCAAGGTGACAAGAAACTAATGCTTAATCGTTTAGTATCTAAGTCCACTTACAAACCCCATAACATAGAAACCAAACATCCTAACCCCTAAGCTTCTAATGCCAGAATACCTCAATCCCAAACATAGGAAGTCTTGCCAACTGGACTGTAATATTATCTGGTTTTTTGCTACAGGCAATAAAATGTGGATAACTCAAGAAGAGGCTAGCAGAGCAATATAGCAAAACAGCTCTCAGTTCTAAAACCAATCAGGAATTGGCAGCTGCAACTGTGAGCCATCCAATACAGCATGATACCATTACCATCAATTATGTAATCAAACATATCTATTCCTTGATATGTCCTGAGCATCTCAGTACTCCATTCAAAGTTATAAGGCACGCGTGCATTTCAATATTTGCTTGTTTTGACAAACAATTGGACAAATTATGCATAAGTTTTGTGATACAGAAATATAACACTAGATTTTCATAATCAATCTAAATTTGTAACACCATGGTTTTATATTTAGTGACAATTATTGCAAGGAATAATCTTCACCAATGTTCAATTTAATGCCTTACAAAAATGGAAGGAGGGCATAACCTCCTAACTGGATTTCATCTTAAAGGTCCTACATCATGAAACTTTCAAAATATATATGAAAACAAGATGAATTATTTACATATGCATATCAGAGCACAACTATATTTTAGGGAAGGAAGGCATATCGCCGTGTTCCATCACTATCCTGCGCTATATCTCAGCACTTATGCAGCCTAATTTCATGTAAAGTTTCCAAAATAAGCACAAGTAATTTGACAATTACACAAGACTTATAACAAGAAAATACCTCATTACTGTCCCCATTAGTCGAACTTAACAAAAGTTGGAGAAACACCCGTTCTGCTTTCTCAGAGGTTTCATCACATGCAGCCTGCAAGAAACAAAGAAAAAAAGGTCTTGAACGACTCCAAATATTATATGCTTTATGTAACACTTAAGAAAGCAGATAGATATGCAAAACGTTGGATCATGCTATTGCTGTTGTACATGAGAAACACAGCAACGGTAACTTGACTTCTTATGGGCAAAAGATCATAATCATAAAAGCATGATGATAAACAAAAGGATGACATAGCCAATTTTCAGAACTGCGGTAAGATATTATGCCAATCCGTGTACCATTACATCACACCTCTAAACTTAAGACACTCTAACAGGTTCACCTAGCTAAAGATAAAGTGTGTACCACAGTACCATACACATCATGAAAGTAAGGTAACAAGTTTATAGAAGGCCCTATGAGAAGGAAGGCAAATACTAAGTAAATTGCAAGACATCGACCCTTTGGATAGTGATACCAATCAACAGAACATAAAAGAAGAGTGATCTTTTTTATTACTAATTTACGGTAAGACCCTGGATTCCCTTGTTGCCCAGCCCTCTATTCCTTTTAAGCTGTTAGGAAGAATTATTTTGCTATGAAAAAACTGGATGGCATTCACTTGCGCGTATGTTATTTCGATAGATAAGAATAAATGAGACTACAGCTTAGACCTGGGTCTGTTAAAACTTTAGCTCAACTGCCAATTGCAACTGGCCAAATATAATGTACTGAAAAAACAATAACTGAATGTAAGATTACAATGTCAGCTATTTTTCATCAGAATATCAGCAAGGATTCAGTAATCTCTTGGTTAAGCAAGATTAAAGTTAGGCCTGGAGTTATTAGACACAAAATGGAATATCATGGGCAACTGAAAAGTGGGTGATTTATGGAGTAGTTTACAGATAATTTTTCGCTGTTGAATGTTTGGCAATGATTTTTCCCATTTAGTTAGCTTTAGTTAATGCAGATGGCAAAGAATTTTACAACTTGAAAATGAATCACAAAGGAATAGACAAGTTTACAGCTTACATTTAGTAAAAGAGGAACAAATGGATTTGCCAACTGTGAGGAATAACCTTGATGTAGAATTGCAAATGCAATTAAACGCTCAGCTGGTTGAAGCATCATCTTGTCCTGATAAGAGGAAAAAAACTAACATAATTGAAGCCTGGTTTTTTCTTGCTAAGAGAATAAACCCAAGAAAGAATAGAGCATCAAATGGAATAATGAACTGCCTGCCTGCATATTTTATGGTAAGTTCAGTGATAGATGAACAAAATGTTCCTTCAGGAGAACAAATATCGAGCAAAAATGCTTGCTGAGCCTATCCTTAACACTAAACACGTTAGTTAAGCCTGGACTGTGGAATCATATATACAGTACAAACAAATCTATAACGACAAGCCTTAAGCATGGTGAAATGACAAATGTCATCAAACCTATCTACTCTGGAAGCCTCTTATGTGTGTGCCTTTCTATTTATAGTTCTCCAAAAACAGAAAAATTAAAGACTCGATTATGAAATAGATGAGACAAAATTCAATGTTTTGCCATTTTTTCATAGAATTGTATAAATGTAACAAAGGTTTCAAAAACAAAACTTACAGAACACATTTGCTCTATGTAAATCGCCTGCATTTCACTAGCCTTTATTCTATTGAAGCTAAAAGACACATGCAACAATATTCATACCTCTAATGACCTTTAGTGGAATATGAGAATATAATAAAAAACCCGAAGGTATACTTCCAGTAAAAATTATCCAAACAGCAGAGGAAATCTCAGCTCTGCCCATTGATTATCCCAACAAACAGGTAAGAACATACCATTATGTGTGTCTATAATTTCATGCCTAGCTAAAAAAAGGATTATTTTCTTGTTCCCAAATCCCAACTTCTCAGGACAAGACCCTGAAGGATCTCGTGCACTGGGGTCATTGGAGGTTTGGCTTGGGCACAGTATTGCTGAGGCACTGGCCCTAACTCCGTTGACACCAGAGCATTGCACTGGTAACTTGAGGACAAGGATCATAGTAAGAGCACTAGACAAGCTAAAACAGTAAAAGATTCAAGCTACAGACACCAAACAACCTCATCGGCACCTGATACTTTTTCATTTCTGAGAAGTAATTGACCTACAGACAATCCATTGCTCTGCTCCAAACCAAACTCCTACATAACCTCAGCTGTAACCGAAGCAGCAAACTAAGTGCAAAATTTGAAAGGGGCGTACAATTAAATTGTCGTACCTAGAGTTCGCAGCCAACCACAATTCAGAAACCCACTGAAGCCTACCCAACCCAAGAAGCCAACTAAATTCGGAAAAAAGGAAGGAAACTAAGTTTAAATTTCCAACCGTAGTGTTCACCACGAGCCAAAATTCCCCAATCCACCTAAGGCTTTGTTTGGATAAACTCATTCCCTCCCAATACGTATGGATTGGAGGGGAAAATGAACTAAATTTCCACCTCAATCCCTCCCAATACATATGGATTGGAGGGGATTAGTATGTATCCAAACAAGACCTAAGCAAAAACTTTCACTAATTCTTACCTTGGGGATTTCGTAGAAGCAAAGCAGCCAGAATTACAGACATCACGGACTGCCCGCCAAGAGAAGAGTAAACATTCACTGAATCCCCACTTGAGACCATCCAAAGAAACACAAAATTCACCAATCAAACAAACAATAGGATTAGCCAGGCCCAGCCATTGCCTCAGAAACTAACTGTCCCCAAATCAACCCGGTGCACAGACCTCCACCCAACGTTACGCCCACTTGCTCGGCCCAAGCACCCCTAAAATTAAAAACCCGAGCACCCAACAATCCAATTTTCGCGGCTCCAAGCAACAGCGCCTGAAACAAGGCATCGGCGGCGGGGAGGGTCTCGGGGATCTCGAGAACGCACGCACCTCGAGGACGAAGCTTACAGCGGAGCCGAACCGGAGTCGGCGTTCGGGGGCGACGCGGGCGCGGAAGTCCGCGACGGCGTCCTCGAGCGGGCGCGTGACGGCGGCGACCAGCGCCAGGAGGTCGGCGCACTCGCCGCCCCGCAGCGCGCCCATGGGCACGTAGGTAGAGGGCTTCGGGACCGCAGCCGGGACGGGGGCTGCATCCGCCGCCGCCGACGGCGGCGGCGGCGAGGCGCCGCCCGCGTCGTCCTCGTTGGGAGACATGGTCGGGTGGGGAAGCGGGGGAGGAGAGGGGTTAGAACGAGACGCCGAATGGGTTTATTGGCTTCGATGGGCGCGTGAGGTTTTAATGGTTTGGACGGTTTTGCCCTCGCCGTTTGGGGCAGTGTATAATGACCAGTGAGCGTTCACACGGCAACACGTCCCTTTTGTTCTCAATCCTAGCGATTTCTATCCTAGAGCTAGAGTTTTTCTACGTTAGAGCTGGATTTGATTATGTATAAAAGAACTGAACGTGATAGGTATCATATCCAATAGATAAATCATAATTTACAGTGATTTAAGAAATATAGTTTTTCAATCTGAATATCTTCCACATTAGAGTCTAATATGGTTTTGTGATAGTTTAGATAGATTTCCACACTAAAGCAGAATTTTTTTACATTAGAGCTAGAGTTGATTATTAAAAAAGACTTGCCCGTGAAAGATATTGTATCCAATGGATAAATTATATCTTAGAGCAGTCTAGTGAGGGTTCACACATCAGAAAATATGATTTTCAAGCATCTTCCACACTGGAATCAACAATTGTCTCTAAAAAACTTACATGTCAGTTAAAGATACACATGGTAGATATCATATCCAATGGATCAATTGCGGTTTTGGGATAGCTTAGTTATAGATCAGATTGGGAGATATAGTTTTTCAATCCAAATGTCTTCCATGCTAGAGCTAAGGGTTGTCTACAAGAAATTTAACATGTCACTTGGTAAAAAAAGATATATGAAAGAGACCATATCCAATGGATTAATCTCGGCTTGGGCATCTAGCGGTGAGGGTTCACATTAGGAATACACAAGTCTTCAATCTTAGCATCTTCCATGTCAGAGTCCACAATTTTCTATAAAAAACATACATGTCACCTAAAGATAACATGAAAGATATCATATCCAATGGATTTATCAGACACTCTGGTAAGGGTTCACTCTGGGATAATTTTTCAATCCTAGCATTTTCCATACTAGAGTCAACGTTTATCTTTAAGAAACTCACATGTCATATAAAAGATAGCATGGTAGATATCATATCCAATTAATAAATTGATGTTTGGGACAGTCTAATAATGAAGGTTCACATTGGGTAACATGGGTTTTCAATATGAGTAAATCCCAAGCTGGAGTCACGATTGTCTCTAAAAAAATTTGCATGTTACCTTAAGATGGCATGGTAGATACCGTATCCAATGTATTAATATAATCATGGTTTGGGTGAAGGATTGCATTGGGGAAACATGATTTTTCAATCAAATATCTTCATAGTAGAGTTAATGTTTTTCTATAAAAAACTTACATGACACTGCCTTAAAAATAGCATGATAGATATTGCATTCAAGGATCAGTGTTTTTTCCAGAATCAACCGGATGTGTCGCACTAGAGAGAGAGAGAGAGAAGCATTGGCCGTGTCCTCCAGTTGTCCTCATGCGGCAGGGAGCCGAGATACACAAAGTACAAGGGGCACGTACCACAAAGTCCACTATAGCATTAGCAGCATTGCACATCACACAAACAAGCTATTTGGTCTGTTAAGTTAAACCAATATTTTTTTTGAAAAGGAACTTTCCTTCTATTAACCAGAACCACATGCCAGATCACTTGCCACCAGGTGATTCATACAATTTGGAATACTGTCAGCAAAGGGAGCAGTACCCAGGACACCCTGCGCCCCCACTGTTGCTCGAGGAAATCTATATGACACTAAATAAAAATCCGATTCTTCATGTGACACTACAAAAATTTATCTCCCTTATTTGACACTGAGATTTAATTTTCATTACTTTCTTGACACTTCAGTTAGATCTGTTAGGAACTTTTATCAAATTCACTCTCAATATGTCAGATATTTAGTTCGTAGACAAAAATGCCCCTGATATGACCTTTTCCTCCCAATGTGATTGGTTCCCATACACATACATGATAGCTCATAGGAAAAAATTATTTTTCTATAGAGAGGACACCGATCCTATAATATTCATTTTCAAGTATGCATATTCGTGGTCAGTTCTGGAACGGGAGGACCATTAATCTCTATTTTATCCGAATGGAAGGATCATTAATCATTAGATTAGATGAAGGATAAAAATATCTTTTAGGTGGGATATACCAGCCAAACATGAAAATGTCAAGAAAGGAATGAAAAATATATCCCGGTGTCAAATAAGGAACAAAAGTGTAGAGAAAGGAATGAAAAATAAATTTTAAATAAAAAAGATGAGGTAAAATGTTGTAGTGTTATATAGGGAACGAGAGTTTTATATAATGCCATATGGGAAATTTTGTCTTACAACTAGCTTGTGAGCTACTTTATTATAACTTTTAGGAGCAAAGTGAAATGATCCGTTGCCTAGTGGTTACGAGAATCTCAGTAGCACCTCAGGTTCTGAGTTCGATTTTTCGTGGGAGCGAATTTTTTAGAATTTAATGGCATGTGCTTTCTGTGGTATGCTACGTTTCCATCGACAGTGAAGATGCTTAAATCAATAGAGTTTGCTTACGTTGTAAGTGTCTTTAGTATGTAACCTCAAAAAACTCGTATGAGCAGAACCGAAGGAGGCACTTGAGAAGTATGAGAATACTAGATCGTTGATCTCCCATATCAGGCCGCTCGCAAAAGTAAGTCGGAAGAGGTCGTCTCCATAGCTTGTCTCACCATGGACTTAAGTTAAACTAATCTTGTTCCCACATATTAAGGAAGGGCATCGATTATCCTATCAATATCATCATCATTACAATACGTCCCCAAATTGCTTTAAACTCTGTTATAATTCTTCGAATGACCTCCGGCCCCGATCTAGAGACCCTGGGCTGCCACCCCAGGCCCGAAGTCTCGGCCTGATAGAACCATCTTCTTGCGTAGCTCTCAGCCCAAACGAAGAACCGGGAGGCCAGGTCCCCTTTCATATCAACTGGACCCCCTGCAAATGTGCGGCCCATCAGACTGGGCCATACTGATGCAAGAGCAATCCATCTCCCTGCCTCTCTATCCCTGCTGCGTAGCTCAGCCCACCAAGCGAAGCTGGCCAGGCCTCGTACCAACTGGAGCACATTCCCAACGAGTTTCCTTCTACCGCGGCACCTTCTAGAAGAGGACCGGGGGTGCCAAAGAGAGAACTTCAAGGTCCTGTCTGTACACAACACTGCTCATCCATGTTGCGTGGTCGCCGATACCCTTAACTTCCCGGCGACGGGATCCGCCTCCGGCACGTGAGATGCCGCCGTGCGCGGCCGGGACGGCGCATTCGTTCGATGCTGGGCGCCTGTTGCCAGGGGCCATGGCCATTACTTCCCGCCACGGAACTCTGCGGACCCGCAACCACCCACCGCCAACTAGAAAACCAACCCGCCGGCGGTGGGGTGGGCAAGGCGAGCGCTCCGGCCGCCCCGGCCCGGCCTTCTCCGTGACCACTCCCTGACGCCTCGGCCCCACCACGAGCCGGGCATGCCCGCTCTGCTCGCCGTGAATCCCACGGCTGAAACCCGGGGCGACGACCTGGGACCGCGCGACCCGAGCCCACTGACAGCTCGCCGCACCCGGGCGGACCCACCTGCCAGGGAGAGTGGGCAACTACCCGCGCCACGTAAGGACGCCAGGATCGTGCGCGTCTCCGTCTCCGCTTATTTTTAAGCGCAGGCGGATCTGGAGAGGAGACGGCGACGGCGGAGTCGGCGAACACCACTCGGACACAGAGCCTTGTCGTGTCCTCCCACTCGAAGAGTCCGGCACCACGCGAACTCCTCCGCGCGGCTGGCGCTCGCAGCAATGGGGGAGGCTGCGGACCCGGCGCCGGCGGTGGAGGCGGCCGCCAAGGGCCGCGTGGCGCCGCCGATGCCGTGGCGGACGCGGCTCGCGGTGCTGGCCGCGGGGTACGTCACGGACGCCACCCGCCGCGCGGACGGCACCGTCAACCGCCGCCTGCTCGGCGTGCTCGACAAGGGCGTCGCGGCGTCGGCGACCCCGCGGAACGGCGTCGCGTCCCGGGACGTCGTCATCGACCCGGCCGTGCCCCTCCGCGCGCGCCTCTTCCACCCCGCCGCCGGCGGAGCGGAGGACCGCCGGCCGCTCCCCGTGATCGTGTTCTTCCACGGCGGCGGGTTCGCGTACCTCTCCGCGGCGTCCCCGGCCTACGACGCCGCCTGCCGCCGCATCGCCCGGCACGCAGGCGCCGCGGTGCTGTCCGTCGACTACCGCCGCGCGCCCGAGCACCGCTTCCCCGCCGCTTACGACGACGGCCTCGCCGCGCTCCGCTTCCTCGACGACCCCGCTAACACCGCCCGCGACCCGCCGCTCGACCCCTCGCGCTGCTTCCTCACCGGGGACAGCGCGGGCGGCAACATCGCGCACCACGTCGCGCGCCGCTACGCGCTGGACCCGTCGGCCTTCGCCGCCGTCCGCCTCGCAGGGCTCGTCGCCATCCAGCCCTTCTTCGGCGGTGAGGAGCGCACCCCCGCCGAGCTCCGCCTCGACGGCGCGCCCATCGTCAGCGTCCCGCGCACAGACTGGATGTGGCGCGCGTTCCTGCCCCCCGGCGCCGACCGCACCCACGAGGCGTGCTCGCCCGACGCCGCGGTGGCCGGCATCGAGTCCGCCCCCGCGTTCCCGCCGGCCACGGTGGTCGTCGGCGGGTACGACCCGCTGCAGGACTGGCAGCGCCGGTACTGCGATGCGCTGCGCGCCAAGGGGAAGGAGGTGCGGCTGCTCGAGTACCCCGGCGCCATCCACGCCTTCTACGTGTTCCCGGAGTTCGCGGACGCCAAGGACCTCATGCTAAGGATCAAGGACATCGTCGCCGGCAGCGAGTGATGATGGCGGGCGGCGCGGCGCGGCGCGGCACGGCACGTGTGGCGTGGCCGCGCGCAGCTTTCGCCGCCGAGCTTCTGGTTGGGGTAGCCGAGGATTAGGTTGGTGGATGTGTGATTGTGTCGGGTGAGTGACTGGGGTCAGTGACGTGGACTGGGACGGTGGGATGTTGTGTGACGTGGACCTCATCACACAAAACGTGTGGGATACGCGTCATCACAAGTTTACTAGTGTGTGGGATCATGGCGATAATGAGTGATGCAAATTAATGTTAATTTTCGTGTTTCATTATGATGAGTGTTTTTCCTTGATGAAACACGAATATCTCACCAGATTCTGTCAAAATCAAAGCTGGCGAGAGGCGAGTTCTTGCAGAATCTAGAAACTTCGGGAAATTGGCAGTGCCAACACTGGATTGGACAAGCTGGATTTGGAGTTTACACATACATTCTCTCACTGACTGGTGGGTCCCACTGACGTAAGCAGGGAAGAGTGGAAGACTCACCCCACCACATACAGGCTGGAAAGTGTAGTAAAAAAGGACCGAGACTGTTTGAATATACTTTTCGTGCATATAAGGTGCAGTAGGGTGCATCCACCAGTGCTGTGGCTTTTTGGAAGCCTATGTTGGATTCTGAAATCTCAGATTTTGGTTGGATTCAGAAAATCTGGATTATAAACAAAATCTGAATAGTGCTGTTTGGTTCCTTGGATTCTAGAATCAGATTTTATGATTTTTTTTCATACATCCTTTTATTGCCACAAAATGCAGCACTACTTGCTTGCTAGCAAGCATCATACGGTGAAACTACATGACCATTGCAGCCATTGTGTCGTAGCTGAACCACTCGTCTTCGCACCCCCGTCCCGTTTCCATTTTGGTGGTTGCCTAGGCAGGGACACGGCGTGGACGGGCATGGACAACGCGGTGAAGTCCGGCGGGGACGAGCGGCGCGGCCGCTGGCGGGGAGTGGTGGCGGCGTGGCGGCCGCAGCGGGGAGCGGCGGTGCTGGTAAGGCTGCGGGAGCCTCGTGGCCGGTCGCGGTGGAGAGCATGCAGCAGGATTTGTGGGGCGGTGAGGTGGAAATAGCCAATGCTTGCAGGTGGGGTCTGCAAAGCGCACACGGCTGCTGCTGCTACAATCTGTTTGACAACTTTCAGGGATCCATGATCCGAGCAGGTACTCGCCACGATCTGTCCCAGGTCAAGCAGGAGATGAATGGACCCTGAGATCCTACACCTGGCGTTTATTCGAGATGCGAGCCACCATCGCCAACATCACCGATGAGGACATTATCCTGCTGCTTCCAAAACGGCCTCTTCTCGAAGCACACATACCACGACTTCGGATGCAACTGCCCGACTACTGCCGTGGAACTGCGCGACATGATGGCACAGTGGGCTGATCAGGAGGACGAGGAGAATGATCGCTTCCCCAAGCGGACAAGCAGGGCAACGGTAACAACCACTTCGACAAGGGCTAGCGGAACAACTAGGGGAATCCCCAAAAGCGCAAGCCAGATCAAAAAGTCGCGGCTGTTGAGCGCAATCCGCGGGGCAAGAAGCCGGGGAGCAATCAAGCTTAGTTTGAAAAAGTTCTGCACAAACGATGCTAGATGCACTCGAAGGCCCAGCATAAACTCTTCGAGTGCGTCAGCCTCCGCAAGTCACTCAACGCTCCACTCCGAAAAGCGGAAGGATCAAGAGGACAACGATGAGGGTGACAAGTCGGGGGCTCAAGATTTCCAAGACCCGAAGAATGTCGTCAACATCATCTTTGGTGGAGATGACGGCTTCCCTTCCAAGCGCGCGCAGAAGCTGACCCTGCATGAAACCGTCTCTGTCGAGCCCGCCATACAAAAGCCTCTGAGATACAGCGAAAATTCCCGCTCGTCCTAAATCCTGTCGTGGCGGGCTCAGAGCTGACCCGAATACTCATCGACTGCGGAACAGCTTCAACCTGCTCTTTGCGAGTACTTTGAAGAAGATGGGGCTGAACATTTCCAACATGCTCACCCCTAGCAGAGCTCCATTCTACGGTATCGTCCTGGGAAATGCGGCTACACCACTTGGTTCAGCGGTCCTGCCAGACTCCTTTGGGACGAAGGACAACTACCACACGGAGTACATAAAGTTCGAGATGGCTGTCTTCGAGTCGTCATACCACGCCATCCTCGGCAGACCAGCATTGGCCAAATTCATAGCCGTGCCTCACTATGTTTACCTACTACTCAAGATGCCAGGCAAGACAGGCGTACTCACATTCCGTGGCGACTTAGTACGACTGCGACCAAGAGGCGATCGAGTACACCGCGATATCACGCATGCTAGAACCTTCTGCGGAAGTTTTCGCGGCTGCGCAAAAGCTCACCGACTCAGAGATGGAGATCTCCAGCCAGAGGCTTAGCCAGTCGAGGGTAAAACCCAACAACAACAACGTCAACATCAAGGACATCCAGCTGGAAGAAGGCGACTCATCCAAAACTGCTTTAATTAGAGGCAGCTTAAGTGATAAATAGGAAAGCGCACTCATCAGCTTTCTTAGAGCTAACTGTGACATATTTGCGTGGAAACCAGTGGATATGCCAGAGGTGACCAAGGAGTTGATCGGGCATTGCCTAAAAGTCAACCCCAATGCCACTCCGAAGAAGCAACGACTACGACGTTTTGCTCCTGACAAGAGGGAGGCCATCAAGAAGGAGCTAGCAAAACTACTTGCGGCTGGTTTTATTAAAGAAATCTACCATCCCGAGTGGTTAGCCAACACTGTACTAGTCCTGAAAAAGAAAAATAATGAATGGAGGATGTGTATGGATTACATAGATCTCAACAAACACTGCCCGAAGGATTCATTCGCTCTCCCACACATCGACTCTATGGCTGGCTGCGTCCTGCTCTCTTTCCTCAACTGCTACTCGGGATACCACCAGATCGCTCTTAAGGAAGAAGACCAGATCAGATAGCATTCATCACCCCCTTTGGAGCATATGCCTACACGACCATGCCCTTCGGGTTGAAAGAATGCAGGAGCAACCTATCAGCGGGCCATCCAATTATGCCTTGCTGATCAGCTACTATCGGTGTTTTTATCGTCGGACTATCTAGGGATACTCTAAGGTAGGTGATTATTTGGTGAGGGATCGCCGGATCTGGAACTTGAAGGTGAATGCAAGGACACAAGATATAAATTTAGATAGGTTCGGGCCGCTAGAGTAGCATAATACCCTACGTCCTATTTTGGGGTGTTGTATATTGCGCCCTGCGCTTGGGTGTTGAGTTGCCTGTTGGCTGCTCTCTGTTGGTTCTCTGCCTATCTAGGTATCTCTGCCCTCCTTTATATATCCCAGGGGACGGAGTTCCTAGTAGGATTACAAGGTAGGAGTCCTAGTAGGATTACAAGGTATGAGTCCTAATAGGATTACAGTGGAATCCTAGTAGGAATCAGGCTTCTTTTTCCTCACGGGTAGTTTCCTTGCGGTAACCAGCGGATCTATCCCTGACACCTACATCGCAATGTTGAAGACTACGTGGACGATGTGGTCATCAAGACCAGATCCCACGACGAGTTCATCCCTGATCTTGAGGAAACCTTCAACAGCTTGTGCAAGTTTTGATGGAAGCTTAACCAAATCAAGTGCGTCTTCGGCGTGCCACAAGGAAAACTACTCAATTTCATCATCAATCACCGAGAAATTGAGGCAAACCCGGAGAAAATCACTGCCATCATAGACATGGAAGCTCCATGGACGATCAAGGATGTCTAGAAGCTCACAGGCTGTAAGGTGGTCCTGAACAAATTTATCTCGCGACTTGGAGAACGGGGATTACCCTTCTTCAAATTGCTCAAGTGCCACAACAAGCCCTCGGAGAACTCGATGGCATCATTCAACTTCACCATCGCTGTGCTTGATGTGGGCACGATGTTCACCTTCAGCTCCTGGTTCTGCAGCACCAACGATCATGGTGGTTTCAACAGCCACCTCGCCGACACCAGGGAGCCGACGGGCATATGCTCCAGCATCCTGCCGCGACATCGACGATCTCGCCGATGATCTCGACAGAATTTGACTTGCCGATCTAATCGGGAACCGTAAGGACGAGTCTGGATCCAACCCGGATCCTACTCGTGATCGACTCGACTTCAACTTGTGCCACAACGTCGCCGCACTGTTGCCGCCGACCCTGATGACGTGGCTCGACTTCAGCCAGCGCCGCAGCGCCGATGCGCTGCTGCCACCGGCCTCGACTACTCCGCCTGGCTTTAGCTCACAACATCAACACGCTGCAGCGGTGACCTCAACTACTCGGCTCGTGCCGTGGCTACGACTACTTCGACAAATCGGCAGCGCCAACGATTACTTCAACTATTCGTCTCGACTAGAAACTAGTCGGGGACAAGCCTTAAACTACTTGGCGACTAGCTCTGCACGGTCAACAACTAGTCGGAATCAACTCTGACTAGTTGGCTTCATCAACAAACCATCATAGCTCCATCGACGATGCTGCGACTTTGTCGACAATCATCCACGAATCAAGCTAAGTCACTTATACCTTTTTGTGCAACGCACATTCTCTTCACAGGCCATGTCATGCTTGTTCCTGATTGGCTGCACGGTCCACCCTGCATCACGGGTGATCGGGTTACACCCTATAAGTACGCTCCACGAGCATTCTCTTTTTTTCGCGCAGCGCCGACTGCTCTAGTTTTCTCTTAACAGTTGCTACAATACCTAGGTAGCACACGCTTTAATTCGTGAAACTTAGACTCTTTTGTAAGCCTATACTCCTACGCGTCCATGCGACCACACTCTTTGTGCTATGGTCTACCGCTGTTCGGGATCAGGTGCCTAAACGTAATAGGCTACCTCCCGGAAAATTATGTGACCCAGCAAGAGTACAACGCGAAAACTTTACATGCATTTTACAATGCTGGGATTTGCTCCCAACACGATATCATGCATATCGGTTACAATATACTTTTATATTTATCTTGCAAGGGACCTAACTTGGACCTTGCTGCTGGGCGAGTCAAAGTCAACTCCGACTAGTTGGCTTCATCAACAATCGCTAACGACTACTTCGACTTCGCGAGAACGCTCGACTACACGTCGCTGACTACAACGACTACTCGGCAAAACTTCACCTTGCGTCACTTGCTACATCGACTACTCAAATGCTTGGTGACAAGCTGGTGACTACGTCGACTACTCATCTCGCCTACAAATCCAGTCGGAATCGTCTCCGACTAATCGGCTTCATCGATAGTTCATCGGCAGCACCAACAACTACTCCAACTACTCGTCTCGACTAGAAACTAGTTAGGGATTAGTCTTAAACTACTCGGCGGCTCGCTCTGCACGGTCAACAACTAGTCGGATTCGACTCCGACTAGTCGGCTTTATTGACAGTTCAAGATCAAGCGGCAATTTGGCCGATGCCTAGGCTCAGGTGCTAGTGCCACCGACTACTAGGCATATCTCGTGCGACTCATCTGGCTCCCATGCTCAGGGGCTGGATATGACACGGCTCTCAGCGAGCAATGTTTGATTTGAGTGGTAATTTAGCGCGCTTGTTAGAGAAGTAATTTGTTTAACCTTTTTTTAGGAAAGTCATTACGAAAAAAGCGGTTTTTGAATTTTTGAACCAATTTGCCCATCTTAACCATCAAATCTTTACCGTCACATATTGCATGCCATGATTCTTCAGATCCTTTATTCGAAACCACTCGGGATTTGGATTTAAGGCTTGGGGGCTGTAGGGATACGTGTCATCAGTGATTTATTTTTCAAATCTTTTGGAAGATAAGGACAGAAGACTCAATACTAAATTGACCCACAGCCTAATTCTATGAGTCAATCTAAGCCTCGGGGGCTACTCCATATAGAGTGCGAGTTCAATCAAACCCCATATAAAAGAAGACATCTACTCAGAGCATGAGCACCTCACAGCCTCGATGCAGCCAAGGAAGTTCTTGGAAGACACCTTCAAGATGGAGTCTGGGAGAACTCGAAGATGCCTTCAGAAGTACTTGGAAGCCTGCGGTACTCGACTACGAAGAGCTCGGGGGCTTGTCAGACCCAGACCTACGGGACTGCGCACATTTCCTACATCTTACACGATAAGGGGTGGGATATGGCCTACACTCTACACTAGTTGTAACTACTCGTAGCGTGGTAGAACTAGTCATACAGTAGTGAAACTAGTCGGAACAGAAGGAAACTACCTAAAAACTACTCGGGTAGGACTCCTAGGCTCGTATCCGACTAGGATTTTTATGTAACTCTGTCCCCAGACTATATAAGGGTGGCCAGGGACCCCCTCCAAATAGGAGCATGAGCATGAGGGACAACTCATACCTCATGTAGGGGATCACCTAGGAGATCACCTGATTACCGCCTAAGGCAATACAAATCACACATAGGACGTAGGGTATTATGCTCTCGGCGGCCCGAACCTATCTAAACTTTGTGTTCCTTGCACCTTCGAGTTTCTGATCTCGGCGACACCCTACCTACAAACTCACCACCTTGGGGGTATCCCTCGGTGGGCGTGGCGGTAAAACACCGACAATCTTCAATTTTGCTAAATGGGGTACCCGGTAAGACCTTTTACTGCAAAAGAGGGTTAGGCAAGGAGATCCACTTTCTCCACTTCCGTTCATCCTAGCAGCAGATTTCTTGCAAACTCTAGTCAACAAGGCTGCACAACAAGGCCCCTTAAGGTTGCCAATACCATCCAATTCAGATAAAATTTTCCAATAGTTCAATATGCAGAAGATACTCTTATCATAATGGAGGGTTGCAGTGAACAACTCAGAATCTTGAAAGATATTCTCAATGTTTTTCACTTTGGCAAGTGGTCTGAAAGTCAATTTTAACAAGTCGCAAATGGTACCAGTAAATGTCTCTTAGGAAAAGCTACAGATTTTGTTAACAAGTTTCAGTTGTACAACAGGCAGCTTACCATTCACCTACTTGGGTCTGCCTTTAGGAACAACAAAATCAATAATAGAAGATTTTCTTCCTCTAGTTACCAAATGTGAGAGAAGGCTGCTAGCTCCATTTTTCGCTCACAAATAGGAAGGCTTCAAATGACAAACGCAGTTCTGTCAGCTTTGCCGATGTATCATATGGGTACTTTTCTCTTGTCACATACAGAAAATAGACAAATACAGAAAATATTGTTTGTGGAGAGGCTCAGACATTAATGCAAGAAGTTCCCCAAAGGCTGCATGGAGTATGGTTTGTCTACCTAAAGCAGAAGGAGGCTTAGGTGTACTTAATCTCAAAACCCAGAATGAAGCTCTCTTGCTGAAAAATCTGCACAAATTTTACAAAAAGATGGATACACACCCTGGGTACACCTTGTCTGGGATAAATACTATCAGAATGGCAAACTCCCTAGTCACATTAAAAAAGGATCTTTCTGGTGGAGAGATAATCTTAAACTTCTGGATAAATTCTAAGGTTTGGCTATGTGTAATATTTAGGATGGGTCCACTTGCTTCTTCTGGACAGACCTCTGGGGAGGTCAAGTGCAAAGTCAAGCTTACCCAGAGCTTTTCTCCTTTGCTAAGAACAGATTACTGAGTTTTCAGAAGGCCACGACAATGGAACCTATTAACCGATTGTTCCACCTTCTACTTTTAGAGGAAGCCTATGCACAATTAGAGGAGCGGCGGCGGCGGCGGTGCAGGGGGGGGGGGGATCAGGGGGCGGCGGCGGCGCTGGGGGGGGGAGCAGGGAGGGGAGGGGGCAGGAGGCGACGAGATGAGGGAAGGAGTAGGAGATCGAACCGGTACGTTGTAACCAGTGGTATGGTGAATAATTACCTCGCAACTCCATGAGTTGGTACGAAACTAGTATTTTTGGAGCACCTCTTGAGGTACTCCACAAAAAACGTGGATCTGGCCCTCAACTCCACTTTTTTTCTGGAGCTGGAGTTGGTGGAGCTGTACATGTTTGCATGGCAATTTTATAGAGTTGGTGGAGTTGAGCAATTTTTTGTGGAGTGGAGTGCTCCCAAACATGCCCTTAATAACCAAAATGTGAACACTGATATGGACTGGTGGAGCTACATTTGGGGTAACCCCTTTTTCTCTTCAAGTAAAGCTTACACGAATCTAATTTGTCATGCACAAGTACATCAAAGCTTTTCACTGGACTTGGAACTCAAGCTGTCAAAATAAGTACAAGATTTTCTTCTGGCTTATACTCAAAGACAGGTTGAGTACAAGGAACATTCTTAGATGGAAAACAATATTTTTGCCCTCTTATGACTGCGCTCTCTGCACCAGCAACACAGAGGAAACCTTGGAGCATCTCTTTTTACATTGTCCATTTGCTGTAACTTGCTGGGGGCTTGTAGGATTGCAAATACCTCATCAGGCAGACATCTTCATGGCAGTTGACATATTCAATCCTAGCTACGTACACCATTTTTTATGAACATTGTCATACTGCTTTGCTGGAGTATTTGGCTCTCAAGGAACGATCTCATTTTTCAAGGCTTGCAGCCATCAACAGCCAATTGTCGATTTGTCTTCTAGAAGGAACTCGTGTTGCTTATGCACCGGGTTAAAAACAAGCATAAAACTCTGTTAGAAGAATGGATACCCCTCTTTTGATAGTTGCTCAGATCTTTTTTATTTCATTCTTTGTTTCTTAAGCTGCTTTCGTAAAACTCTGTTCTTTTTTTTTTTCATATATATAAATATATAATCAGTAGGGGGATCTTAATCCCCTCCTGTTTCATAAAAAAAAACTGTAGCTCTCAGCCTTAAAGATACCATCCAAATAAGCAAGAAAATACTGGATACTTGATAAAAGCATACGGCACATGTATAGTCATTTCTGTCATCCAATAACATGACATAAGCAGTCGACTACAGTAGTAGAATTTTTGTTGTGTCTTATTGAATGACATTTCCTTTTATGAAGCTGTGCTAGAAAGCTATCATTGATTGTACATTCACATTGATTTTTGAGCCGTTCTCGGACGATATTTGTGCGATTCCTATCAAAGTGATCATGGAGTGGCCTTGTGCATATTGCTCGTTGGCCTATCAACCATTCGTGAAACTGTTTGGAACCCGTGGGTTGAAACATTTGCAACCGAACCAATAAAATACATCTTAAAGTGCGAACCGAGTGTATATAGCTCATTATGTTAAACCTGCTTATTCGGGTTCGAGTTATTTGCTCGGTATATTCTAGATTTATTTTAAAAATTAACAGTACTATTCTTTCGTTGATAAAGCAAGACAACTGTGCACCCTATAAAGTATCTAATAAGAAACTAGGCTAACAGATCTTGATATTTGACGAAATGCTGCATGTATCTCACAAGAATAATCATCCTGCAAATAGGAGAAACCAATAATGAGTTGGAGACTCTCCCCATACATGCGTGTTCCACGAAAAGAAAACCTACAAACTGCACTAGTACTAGACTCGCAAAACATACCGTTTGTTGGGTCAGCCCATTGGCAACCAACCAAAACAGGCCCAGAGCAAAACACAGTCCGTTGAAAATCATTTTAGCTACTGCTACAAGAGTAGCAGAACTCGAGCATGTAGTCGCTCCACCATTTTTTTCCCCACATTTTAATTGCACGAGATACTTGGTTTGATGTGGCTTTCGTGCCTACCTTCCAGAAGGACCAGAAGTTCGACAAAACTAGTAAACCAGCCAACCGAAAAAGCAGAGCTCAGTAGCTCACGCAGCCAATCGTCCACGCTCACGGCCCGGCCCGGCCCGTATAAATATAGCCACAAGGGAGTAGGGACCGATCGCATCAACCCCCGCGGCGGCCATGGCGGAGGCTCCCACTCCCACGACGCTGGCGCGGAAGCCGAGGCCGCCGATGTCGCGCCTCATGCGGCTCTCCCTCAAGGTCGTGGACCGCGTCGCCGACGCCACCCGCCGCGCCGACGGCACGCTGAACCGCTGCGCGCTGTCGCTGCTGGACCCGCGCGTCCCGGCCATCTCCTCCCCGTGCCGCGGTGTCGCGTCCCGGGACGTCGTCCTCGACCGCGCCTCCCGCCTCCGCGCGCGCCTCTTCCACCCGGCGGCCGCGACGGCGAAAGCCAGCGCGGCGGGCCTCCCAGTGATCGTCTTCTTCCACGGCGGCGGGTTCGCGTTCCTCTCCGCGGCGTCCCCGGCCTACGACGCGGCCTGCCGCCGCATCGCGCGGTACGCCTCCGTGGCGGTGCTCTCCGTCGACTACCGCCGCGCCCCCGAGCACCGGTTCCCGGCGCCCTACGACGACGGCCTCGCCGCGCTCCGCTTCCTCGACGACCCCAAGAACCACCCGCTCCCGCTGGACGTCACCCGCTGCTACGTCGCGGGCGACAGCGCCGGCGGCAACATCGCGCACCACGTCGCGCGTCGCTACGCGCTGGACCCGTCGTCCTTCAGGAACGTCCGCCTCGCCGGCCTCGTCGCCATCCAGCCCTTCTTCGGCGGCGAGGAGCGCACCGACTCCGAGCTCCGCCTCGACGGCGCCGCGCCCATCGTGTCCATCGACCGCGCCGACTGGATGTGGCGCGCGTTCCTGCCAGCCGGCGCCGACCGCACGCACGAGGCCGCCAACTTCGCGCACCCGGCCGCCGCGGCCGGGCTCGAGTCCCCGGCGTTCCCGCCCGTGCTGCTCGCCATCGGCGGCTTCGACCCGCTGCAGGACTGGCAGCGCCGGTACGCCGAGACGCTCAAGGGCATGGGCAAGGACGTGCGCGTGGCCGAGTACCCGGACGCCATCCACGCGTTCTACGTCTTCCCCGTGTTCGACGACGCCCGGGACTTCATCATACGCATGGCCCAGTTCGTCGCCGAAAGCGCCCCTGCCGCCGCAGCGGCGGCGAGTGACCAACCGTAACGGGTTCTCGCCCTCGCCGTCGTTGTCAAGTGTTGTGTGCCGTGCAGTGTTTCGTCGGAGTGTCTGCTTGCATCGCGGCGTTTGGGAGGATTGGGCCAGGTGTGGTTGCGTGGGCGAGAGAGTAGAAAAATGTGTGTGATTTTGTAATGCTACTTTGGTAAGTTTGGTATATGAGTGATGTAAATTAATTAATTTATTAATCCAGTGATTTTCTGATGTATGGTGAAAAGATGTATGATGGTGACTGAAGCCTACTGGCCAGGGGATTAGTGAGTAGTGGGGCGTGACGTTTGGGCCGTGGGTTTTTTCTTAAAGGCAGCATTAGCCGTAAAAATCGGACCGTGAGATTTGGAAGTTCTGCTTATCTCCAATGCACAAATCCTGTAAATTGGTTTCAGAGCGTACTGATAATTAGCAAGGAAAAAGAAATTTAATCAGTAAAACGATAAGAAATGTATGGGATTCCGAATAGTTCCAACAAACGCATCGGTCAGAACGTCCGAGGCATAATCCTGGCTACAAAGCTGATTTCGCGATGAAATACGATTAAGAGTAAAAATCTCACAACTAAACACATAAATTTAATTAAGCTAAATTTATTGTCACCATTAGTCGGACCAAACCGACACAGGCTAACAACAGCCACAAGTCGAACATAATTAACCAATGCATCTAATTAATTATAATTTACGCTTACCGTTGAGTCAGAATCGGCAAAGAAAGCCGATTGACACTACCGAACAACCACCATTATGCCACCGCTAACCAGTAAACAAATCCAGCCGATAAGACTCGACTTAGCATCATTACTCAAGGATCATACTTAACCGAGACAGCCTGAGATAACGACGACAAGGCAAGCAAATCGTCCGGTCAGCATACACGCAGCGAAGTACAAGATCGTAGATGATCCGGTAGTAGAAATGATAGTCATAGAATGAATCAGCTGTAAAATAACTGCATAAAAAGATTGGACAAAGCTGTAAATTGTGAAATCTATTGAGAACTAGCAAGAGATTAAACGATGTAGGCTTAAAAAATTTTGATAGAAATCGATAACTTGTAGATTGAACTAGACAAAACTACAGCGATGCGCCAATAGCTAAAGCCAAGAAAATCTGATAAATACGAACTTACCAACAAGCTGGCCGGAGATCGGTTCAATGCAGCCCTACTTGTTGAAGAATTTGCTGAGAAAGTACTCTACTCCTACGCCTAGGGTTCTGGCGAAGTGCCGAAAAGAGTTGTATTGATTGATGAGTGTCCTTTACAAAACACTAAGGTATGCTATTTATAGCATGAGGCTATGACTCCTAACTTATCACGACTTAACAAACTTGTTACAAGATTTCTCTCAAAAGGGATCGGCCTCCCAGATCTTCTGATGATGTCATCTTCTAGTCCGTTTCGAACTCTTCTAGTCCGATTCGAACTCTTCCTAACTGCTCCTTCGCTGAGTCAGCGTCAGCCTTGACTAACCGCCACGTCATCTTTGACCGGGACCCTTAACATATTTGACCTGAATAAATCTTCCCATAATCCTATCGACTTTTATAAATAACTCTGCAAATTTTTTGCGTTAACAATATTATTATATGAAACCAACCATTCATTACAAAGTACGGCCCTCATCGTCTCCGTAGGCTCATTAAACCAAACAAAACCATTGCGCTGATCGGCTAGTTTAGCTATAAGATGAGTTACCTTATCACGCCATCTACTTATTACAACATTGGTAAAGATTCTAGAGAAAAATTCCTTATATGCTATCCAAAATTATACCCATCTCTTCTGTGCCATGAGATTCTCTTCATTGCCACTGTTTTAGTTTCTTCGGTCCCCTGTGCCGTCCGGTCAGTTAAGTCATTGTTAGGGGCTCGGAGTTGAGGATGATATGTGCGCCTAAATGTTTTCCAAGTTCTAATAGAGTAACAACCAGTGGTGGAGCTAGGAATTAGACATTGAGAGCCGACCAGACAAGAAAAAGAGCTAGGAATTTAATTTAGATATAGGGGACCGACCAAACAAGAAAAACATCTTATTGAAAATCAACATGCCTAAGAATCTATTAAATACTGATTTTTTCACCCCTTTTGTATGTATTGAGCACCCGAAAGCAAATTATTAGATCACCATCAGTTTGTAGTATTTCTGTGTTGCAAAAAAAAACAAACAACTGTATTGTCCCTGTCTATTTTGCTATTAGAAAGTGAGTATAAGTAGGGATATATGTCGGCACCCTCAGCACCTAATTTTTTGAAAGCTGCGTGATCATGGCAGCATTTTGGTATTTATATGGATTTCATATTCATCGTTCCATCAGAATATTTGTTGATCGAGATGCAATCCAGCATTATTGATCTTGCTAATTTCGCAATAGCAAAATATTCAGGTATGGACAGTTTGCAATTCCGTTGTTGCGGTGATGGTATTAGGTGCCACGTAATTGAAAACAGAAACACCAAACATTCAACTACCTATATTGCAGAGAAAAAGAACATTAACTACCTGATAGAGGTGCATTTGATTCTGACGAAAGTGACAAGCAGAAATGGTCCAAGTTGCCCGCTAAACAGCACGTGCATGCGAAACAAGCCACATGAGTAGTTTTGCAACAATGACAGAATATACATTTCTTTCTGAAACCTAGTTAAATACTTTTGAAACTAACGGGGATTGCTATTTGTCATCGGCATGAATGCATTTTTATAGTGGATCTAATTGTTAGAAAATTAGCCCTCCTGACGACGAGCCGTCTACTAATCTCCACTAGCGGAAGCGAAGATTGAATCTACCGAAACGAACTTGCAAGATCACAGACGACACCGACGACACCGGAGACACGATCTTTGTTGACGAGGTTCAGCCAAAGCCTACATCCCCGGGGTATGACTATGGCCGCTCCTCCCCAATACCGCAACACCGGCCGCTTTAGGGTCTCGGCATCATACCGCCTCCCACTTGCGAGCCTGTCGCTATGTCATTATGGTTACAACGATAGCCCTCCTCTCATATTTATAAGGAGATTCATGTTACAGAGTTTAACACAAACTCTATTCTATACTGCTAAATACAACTCAAGTGCTATAACCGGACTCGTACAAATATTCAACACATATTCAATACTAATGAACAATAACGGTTCTCTTTCGACATCGTAAATATTATTGTTTTTTCTATAAAACACGGTTGAGCACGGAATGCTTTTGGACTTATGACAAACTCGGAATCCTCTAAGTATATTTTTATTGAAAATATACATATTTGCACTATGTAGTTTATTTTAGGTAAATGAGAGAAGCATTGTTTCATTTGTTTACAGATCTGAATGTAAGAAGCTGCAATTTTGTATACATCCTTCGTAGAGTACTACAGGTTTCACACATCATTTTTTTTTATCAAAAATGCATGGACTTCATAGCAATGTGGTACTTCGCTCAATGCAAACAAACGCCTCAATGCTCCGGCTCGGCAGCTCCGTTCACTGGCTGCGGCCACCGCCGCTCTCGGCGACGAACTCGGCGATGCGTATGATCAGGTCACGCGCGTCGTCGAACATGGGAATGGTGTAGAACCCGTGGATGGCGTCTGGGTACTCGACCACCCGCACGTCCTTGCCTCTGGTCCTGAGCATCTCGCCGTAGCGCCGCTGCCAGTCCTGCAGCGGGTCATAGCCGCCGATGGCAATCAGCACCGGCGGGAACGCCGGGGAGTCGAGACCCGCGGCGGCCGCCGGCGACGCGAAGTTGGCGGCCTCGTGGGTGCGGTCGGCGCCGGGCGGCAGGAACGCGCGCCACATCCAGTCGGTGCGGGTGATGGACACGATGGGCGCGGCGCCGTCGAGGCGGAGCTCGGAGGGCGTCCTCTCCTCGCCGCCGAAGAAGGGCTGGATGGCGACGAGGCCGGCGAGGCGGACGTTCGTGAAGAGCGAAGGGTTCGCGGCATAGCGGCGCGTGACGTGGTGGGCGACGTTGCCGCCGGCGCTGTCGCCGGCGAGGAAGCAGCGGGAGACGTCGAGCGGGACGGGGTGCTTTTTCGGGTCGTCGAGGAATTGCAGCGCCGCGAGCCCGTCCTCGTAGGGCGCCGGGAAGCGGTGCTCGGGGGCGCGGCGGTAGTCCACGGAGAGCACCGCCGCGGAGGCGCACCGCGCGATACTGCGGCAGGCCACGTCGAAGGCCAGCGACGCCGCGGAGAAGAACGCGAACCCGCCGCCGTGGAAGAAGACGATCACGGGGAGCGGCCTCCCGTCGGCGGCGGCCGCCGCCGGGAGGAAGAGGCGCGCGCGGAGGCGGAGGGCGCGGTCGACGACGACGTCGCGGGTGGCGACGCCGCACCACGGGGAGGGGACGGCCGGGACGGGCGGGTCGAGCAGCGAGAGCACGCCGCGGTTCAGCGTGCCGTCGGCGCGGCGGGTGGCGTCGATGACGAAGTCGGCGGCCATGAGGGTGAGCCGCGTGAGGCGCGACACCGGTGGCTCCGGCTTGCGCGGCGCCCGAGGCATCTCCGCCATGGCCGTCGCGTGGTTGACGGGATGGGTCGCTCCGGACACGATCGAGTGGCGGTGCTCTGCTGTATTTATAGTGGCCAGGGGCTCAGCGCTCAGTGCTGAGGTTGGCTCGTTTTGTAGCTCCAACTTTTTCATTCCTTGTTTGAATTTCCTCGATATTCTGCTGAATAATAAAACGTTCGGAATTGACTCTTTCATCGGAGAAGTACCCAATGAAATTTGAAAAGAAATACTAACATTTTTTCTGCGAAGTCCTGAAAACAAAGGACCACCATATCAGAGTAAATTGCAGCGTTGGCACTGCAACTTGGATGATGGGTGCCAACAACTTGCATTGCATGATGGGTGTAGATAAGCTATAGATCTTGTGAAATGATAAATAAAATAGGTCACCAATCTTGATTTGGACTGACTGCATGTAGGAATGAGGCATCCAGAAAGATGAGATCTTGCAAACCCTGTATAATCCTGATCGATCGGGAGCCTAAACCATGCAAAATTTTGTCTGTCTCGATGATGATCCTATTGTCGATTCATGGTCTCTCGTGGTAGAGCATCCCCATTGCCGACCCGGTTATTTATCAATCCTCCACAACGTGTGTGTCAAAGTGGCTAGCTACGGCTCAGTGTATAGCTGGTTGGATAGGCTAGACTGTTAGCTGAGATAAGGTTGAGTCCGAGTCTCTCGCCTGTGCTCCGCTTCCTCCGGCCACGACGCACGCATTGAGTGGCATTGGTTGAGCTCAAGTGGCTGCCTGGCCTTGTATATGTACCCCTGTAAAGGTCAATACGAACTGCGCGTTGCATTCCACTCTCGTTCATGGTACCATTCGCCATTAGATCCTAATTCGCTTCCGCTCCTTCTCCTCTAATTCATCTTCCTCCTTCTCGCCATGGCGCTGAGCTCCACCTCCTCCGATGACTCCAACCCCTTCGCTACAGAATCTGTGGCCATCTCGGCGGCGACATTACAACTGATCAACATCAAGTCTCACGTTCCCGTGACTCTTGATCTCGGTGACTCCAACTTTGGCACCTGGCGCACCTTCTTCAACATCGCGTTCCGCAAGTTCGGCCTCGTGGATCACGTCGATGGCACAATTGACGCCCGCGCCATGCTCGCCGACGCCGAGTGGACGCAGATCGACACCTGCATAGTCTCCTGGCTCAACACCACCCTCTCCTATGACATCCTCTCGGCGGTCATCCAGCCCAACGACAACGCCTACGCCACCTGGACCGCCATCGGCTCCCAGTTCCTCGACAACATCGTACAGTGCACTGTCCAAGCGCGGCAGGCATTCCACGCCCTTAGCCAGGGCGACATGACGGTGACTGAGTACTGCGGAAAGATCAAGACCCTGGCGGACACGCTACACGACGTCGGCTCTCCTCTGACCGACCAGGAGCTCGTCATCAACCTCTTGAGCGGGATGAATGACAAGTTCGCCCACTGCATCCCCACCATCTTGGCTTCGCGGCCGCCCATGACGTTTCTTCAAGCGTGGTCCTTTCTCCTCCTAGAGGGGGTATGGGCCGCCAATCAGGCGCAGAAGGCTGCGTCTACTGCTCTTCTCGCTGCCTCTAGATCCACAGGTGCCTCCAACAACGCGCTCGTCGCCGGATCCACGACTTCCTCCCTGTCGGTGTTTTATCACCATGCCCACCGAGGGATACCCCCGAGGTGGTGAGTTTGTAGGTAAGATGTCGCTGAGATCAGAAACTTGAAGGTGCAAGGAACACAAGATTTAGACAGGTTCGGACGCCAAGAGCGTAATACCCTGCATCCTGTGTGGTTTGTATTGCCTTAGGTGGTGATCGGGTGATCTCCTGTATGGAGGGGGGTCCCTATCCGCTCTTATATAGTACGGGGGGATAGGTTTACATGGAAGTCTTAGTCGGGTACAAGCCCAGGAGTCCTACTCGAGTACTTTTGGGTAGTTTCCTACCGTGTCTGACTAGTTTTACTACTGTATGAGTAGTCCTACGACGCTATAAGTAATTACAACAGATATAGGGCGTGGGCCATATCCCATTCCTTATCCTAGGAAAAGTACGCCATGTGCGCAATCCTGTATGACCGGTTCTAACAAGCCCCCGAGCTCCTCGTATTCACGTACTGCAGGCATCTGAGTACTTCTGAAGACGTATTCGAGTTCTTCCGAACTTCATCTTGAAGGTTTCCTCTGAATACTTCCTTGGTGCATCGAGGCTGTGAGGTGCTCATGCCCCGAGTAGTTGTCAAGTCTTCTTTTATATAGAGTAGCCTCCGAGCTTTAAGTTGACTCTAGAATCAGGCTGAGGATCAATTTAATCTTGAGTCTTCTGTTCTTATCTTCCAATAGATTTAAAAAATAAGTCGCTGATGACACGTGTCTCGCAGTCCCCAAGCCTTGAATCCAAATCTCCAAGATTTGGAATAAAGGATCCAAAGAATCGTGGCATGCAATATATGACAGTAAAGATTTGATGGTTAGGATGAGCAAATCGGTTAAGTAAATTTGAAAACCTCTTGTTTCGGGATGAATTCCCTTAAAAAATGGTTAAACAAATAACTTCCCCAAAAACTATCCGAAATTATCTCTTAAATTAGATCTTGTTCCCTGAGTCAATAACTAAATAAGATCTCTGGGTAATAATCTGAAAAAACCCCTTATTTCGGAATAAAATATCTAAAATAATGGTTAACAATCATCTACTCAAGATAAATCTTTAAAAGCCTCTTGAATCGGGTACATTCGAGTAGGTCTACAGCATCCAACGTTAAAAACATCAGATCTATTCCTGGAAGCACGCTGAGTGCCTTGTCATATCCAGCCCCCGAGCCCAGGAGCTAGATGAGTAGCATAGAATATATCCAGCAGTCGGTGGCGCCAGCTCCCGAGCCTAGGCATCGGCCAAGGAGCCACTGGATCTTGAACAGTCGATGGAGCCGTCTATTCGGAGTCGATCCTGACTAGAGTTGTAGGCGAGACGAGTAGTCGAAATAGTCAAACAGGTGTAGAACTAGTCGTAAACTAGTAAACCCCTTGCCATGCAAGCGGAGCCCCTTCAGTAACAAAGTGTACTAGTCGGAAACTAGTAATATGTTACTAGAAGTATGAGAGCAAGGTCCCTTCAGCAAACTTGCATGTAAGACCGGTCATAAACCGGTAAAATGGAGTTATACTGGAAGTATGAGCACGAGGCCCCTTCAATAACACAGGATACTAGTCGGAAACTAGTAATCTGTTTCTGAAAGTATGGGAGCGAGGCCCCTTCAGCAAACTTGCGTGTAATAGCAGTTGTAAACCAGTAAAATAGAGTTGTTCTGGAAGTATTATTCTCGAGGCACCAGTGGAAGATGTCCTGGTTGATCAAGGATGAAAACGATGTAGATGCTCAATACTTTAGGAATTAGGAACCTCCTGGCCATCAGGGTACTGTAAGCAACATGATCCAGGGCCTGTAACCTTATGGACGATGAAAGGCCCTTCCCATAGTGAGTTAATCTTGTGTAACCTGGTTCTAGATTCGTCGAAGAACCATATCTCCAACATTGAAAGAGCGTCGTTGAACATTCCGATCATGATAACGATGGACTTCTTGTAAGTAGAGGGCCGACTGGACCAAGACGTTGCATCTGATTTCCTCAGCTGAGTCAAACTCGAGATGTCTTGCGGTGTCAGCCTCGCCTTCTTCAAACATCTCCAGTCGAAGAGACTTCCACATCACGTCAGCTGGTAATATAGTTGCAGACCCGTATATGAGGAAGAAAGGTGAATGTCCTGTGGCTTTGCTTGGTTGTGTGCGAAGCCCCAGGCTATTGATGAGATCTCATTGATCCACTTGCCGCCCTTTTTGCTGTTCTCTTCATAGAGTCTTTTCTTCAATCCATCAAGAATTAAGCTGTTGGCACGCTCAACCTGGCCTTAGCCCGCGGGTGTACCACTGAAATGTATTTGACTTCAATGGAACTGCATTCACAGAAATCTCAGAACTGATGTGATTAGAAATTGGATCCCATATCCGTAATGATAGTGTTGGGGAAGCCAAAATGGTGTAGGATGTCACAGATGAAAGTAACCACTCGATCTGCAGAGAGCGTTGTAATTTGCTTCTACACGATCCACTTGATAAACTTGTCGATAGCCACCAACACATGTGTAAAACCACCTGGCGCGGTAGTCAGAAGCCCTATCATGTTCAGGCCCCAGCATGCAAACGGCCTGAAGGTGGTGATGAGATTGTGAGCCGGAACGTGGGGCTTTTTGCTGAAGAACTGGCAGTTTGTACACCAATGAACGAGTGCTTTGGTGTCTGCCAAAGCAGTCAACCAGTAGAAACCAGATCTAAAACCTTGCCGACTAGTTTGCGAGAAGCCACGTGGTTCCCGCACACGCCTTCATGAATCTCTTGGAGTATCTCTTTGCCCTCCTCCGTGCAGACACACTTCATGAGTATGCCTGACGCTGATCCACGCTTGTACAGGTTACCCCCAACTAGAACGTACCTTTAGCTGTGCCTCAGGATGCGAGTAGCTTCACCGCTTTTTGGGTCGACGCTGGAGGGTAGTTTGTGCTCCTGGATGTAGTCGATGAAGGTCACCCTCCAGTCAACCTCGATCATCAAGACCTCTCGATCGGGTTCCTTTGGACCCTGAGTGATGGAACTTGAGTCTAGTGCCTTGATGGAAGGGTGATGCAACTCATGAACGAAAACTCTCGGTGGGACGTTAGCTCGATCAGAACCCAGTTTGGAGAGCACATCCGCTCCCACGTTGTTGTCGCAAATCACATGGTGGATTTCCAACCTCGAGAACTTGTTCTCAAGTTCGCGTATCTCCATAACGTATGCGTCCATGGTGTCCTTGTTGATGTCCCACTCCTTTTTGACTTGTTGGACTACCAGTAAGGAGTCACCGTAGATGAGTAGTCGCTTGATGTCCAGAGAGACTGCCAGGCATAGCCCGTGCAATAATGCCTCATACTCGGCTTCATTGTTACAGACCTCGAATAGTATTTGGAAGATATACTTGAGTTGTTCTCCTCTTGGACTGATGAAGAGTACTCGCGCGCCACCACCGCTGAGCTTGAGTGAGCTATCAAAGTACGTGACCCAATGCTCTAGCTGGTTGGCTGGGGCTTCCACTTGATTTTCTCGCCACTCCGCCATAAAATCCACTAGTGCCTGCGACTTGATGGCAATCCGGGGCTTAAAGTCGAGGGTGAGGGCTCCCAGCTCCACTGCCCACTTGGAGATGTGCTTGGTGGCGTCCCGATTTTGGAGGATATCCACCAATGGGAAGTCGGAGACCACCAAGATGCTGTATGCATCGAAATAATGGCGAAACTTTCTGGAGGTGATGAGTATACCGTAAAGTTATTTCTGAATTGTCGGGTAATGAACCTTGGATTCAGAAAGGACTTCGCTGATGAAGTAGACTGGTCGCTGCACCCCGAAGGCGTGGCCTTTCTCCTGGCGTTTCCGCCATGATTGCCGTACTGATGACGTGAGTAGTCACGGAGTTGTAGTCTGGTTGGGGAGCCGTCAGGATGGGAAGCGACTGCAAATGGTGCTTGAGATCTTGCAGCGCCTGCTTTGCCTCTTCGGTCCACTGGAATTTGTCATGGTGCTTGAGCAATTTGAAGAAGGGTAGTTCCCGTTCTCCAAGTCAGGAGATGAATCTATTCAAGGCTGCCATGCAACCTGTGAGATTCTAGACGTCCTTGATAGTCCATGGAGCATCCATGGCTGTGATGGCGGTGATCTTCTCCAAGTTTGCTTCAATTCTTCAGTGACCAACAATGAAACCGAGTAGTTTTCCTTGTGCCACGCTGAAGACGCACTTCGTCGGGTTAAGCTTCCATCAAAACTTCCGCAAGCTATTGAATGTTTCCTCGAGATCAGCGATGAACTCATCGTGGGATCTGGTCTTGATGACCACGTCATCCACGTAAGCTTCAGCGTTGCGATGTAGCTGGTCCGCAAGGCACAGTTGGATGGCCCATTGATAGGTGGCTGCTGCATTCTTCAACCCGAATGACATTGTTGTGTATGCGTATGCTCCAAAAGGGGTGATAAATGCCATTTTGATCTGATCTTCTTCCTTGAGAGCTATTTGGTGGTAGCCCGAATAGCAGTCGAGGAAGGAGAGCAGGACGCAGCCAGCCGTAGAGTCGATGACTTGATCGATGCGTGGGAGCACGAAGGGATCCTTCGGGCAATGTTTGTTGAGATCAGTATAATCCACACATATCCTCCATTCATTATTATTCTTTTTCAAGACTAGTACAGGGTTAGCTAACCACTCGGGGTGGTACACTTCTTGAATAAGACTAGCTGCGAATAGTTCTGCTAGCTCTTTCTTGATAGCCTCCCTCTTGTCGGGGGCGAAGCGTCGTAGTCGTTGCTTCTTCGGAGTGGCTTTAGGGTCAACTTTTAGGCAATGCTCAATCAACTCCTTGGGCACCCTGGCATATCTGCTGGTTTTCACGTGAATATATCTCAGTTAGCCCTAAGGAAGCTGACGAGCGCGCTTTCCTATTTGTCGTTCAAGCCGCCTCCGATCAAAGCAGTCTTGGACGGGTCGCCTTCTTGTGGCTGGATGGCCTTAATGCCGATGTCACTGGGGTTGAGTTTAACCCTCGATTTGCTAGGCCGCTGGTTGGAGATCTCTATCTCTGAGTCGGTGAGTTTTTGCGCAGCCGCGAGTACTTCTACAGATGGCTCTGGCACACGTGATGTTGTGGCGTGCTCGATCGCCTCCTGGTCGGAGTCGTATGACTTTTTCAGGTCACCACGGAGAGTGAGTACACATGTCTTGCCTAGCATCTTGAATAGCAGGTAGACGTAGTGGGGCATGGCCATGAACATGGCCAGTGCCGGTCTGCCAAGGATGGCATGATATGACGAGTCGATTTCACCCACCTCGAACTTGATGTACTCGGTGCGGTAGTTATCTTTCATCCCAAAAATAACTAGCAAAACCACTGAGCCGAGTGGTGTAGCCGTGTTTCCCGGGATGATGCCGTAGAAAGGAGCTCTACTAGGGGTGAACATCTTGGAGATGTCCAGGCCCATCTTCTTCAGAGTACTCACGAAGAGCAGGTTGAGGCCGTTGCCGCCATCGATTAAGACTTGGGTCAGCTGTGAGCCCACCATGACAGGATCTAGAATGAGCGAAAATTTCTCGGCTCGGAGAAGCTGGTCCATTGATTGTCCCTGGAGAAGCAGATCAGAACCTCGTTGTATCTCAGAGGCTTTTGCGTGGCGAGATCTACAAAGAGGATTTCGCGCAGGGTCAGCTTCTATGCGCGCTTGGAGGGGAATCCGCCATCTCTGCCGAAGACGACGTTGATGACATTCTTCGGATCCTGGATGTCTTGAGCCCCGACTTTTCACCCTCCTCCTCGTCTTCCTGGTCCTTTCACTTTCCTGCTTGAGGGAGGGGTGTGGCATTGAGTGACTTGCGGAGGCTGACGCAATCGAAGAGCGTGTGTCGCGACTTCGGGTGCATCGGGCATTGTTTGTGCAAGACTTTCTCAAATTGTGTGTCATTATTCCCCGACTTCTTACCATGCGGATTGTGCTCAACAACCGCGACTTCTTGGTCTGGCTTCCACTTTCGGGGTAGTGGTTCTGCTGGCTCTTGTTGAAGTGGTCGTTGCCATTGCCCTGCTTATCGTTGTTGCGCTTGGGGAAGCGGTTGTTCTCCTCGTCTTCCTAGTCATCCCACTATTCCATCATGTCACGTAGCTCCACAGTAGTACTCGGGTGATTGTGTCCGAAGTTGTGGTACGTGTGCTTCGAGAAGAGCCCGTTCTGGAAGCAGCGGATGACGTTCTCGCCGGTGATGTTGGCGATGGTGGCGCACATCTCGAAAAAATTCTGGGTGTAGGATCTCAGGGTCTCATTCATCTCTTGCTTCACCTGGGATAGATCGTGGCGAGTGCCCGCTCTGATCAGGGATCCTTGGAAGTTGTCGATGAAGGCCCGCTTTAGGTCCGCCCAGGAGTCGATGGAGTTTGGCTTGAGGCTTTCAAGCCAAGTGAGGGGTGCAGATTCCAAAGCTACCGGGAAATAGAGAGCTTTGGTGGAGTTGGATCCCCCTGAAAACTCGATGGCAACGGAGTAGCATCGGATCCACTGGCGCGGGTCCTGCTTGCCGTCGTACTTGGGGATTCCGACTGGTTTGAACTCCTTGGGATCGGATTTGTCGGTGATGTTGGAGGTGAAGGTGGGGGAAGCGGTCATTCTCATCGTCGTCGTGATAATTATGGATATAGTCTCTTCTCCTTGCTTCGATAACACGCCGCACGTCGCGGCTGTCGTTGATCTTCTGCCTGAGGTCGATTGTGGGGGTGTCGTGAAGGCTAGCCTCGAGCGGAGCTTGGCCTTGAGGACTTGCACCACGCTGGTTGTGAGGTTGGCGAGTAGATTGTTGTACTTTTTGTTCCTCATTGCCACGCGTAGACGGGTGACCCTCGTTGCGCTGGCGGCTGTCGTTCCTCCGGTATCCAGGGCCTCCTTCGGAGGTACAACTGATTAGCATAGTTTCGCAATGGCGCTCAGACCTCGAGGGCAGATTCCGAGTGGAAGACACTGAATGTTGCCCGTCGAGTTGCACGAGTGCGCGTTGGGTCAGATACTGCAGCATTTGTATCTGAGGGTTGGGTGGTAGTTGTTGGGCTAGTAGAGCTGATTTTGCGATAGCGCCAATCGGTGTACCGTACTCCCGATCCGCGGCTGCTGCAAAAGCATTGTTGAGGTTCTTTTGGTACATTGGATTGCGAGCGCGATTTTCCACGTTTCGCCTGCGCTGGACGCGCTTGGCGTTCTTCACCCACTGGATCCTTCAGTGCTCCTCGTTCTAATCCTGGGGGATACCTGGCGCGCCAGTTGTTAGTGTTTTACCGCCACACCCACCGAGGGATACCCCGAGGTGGTGAGTTTGTAGGTAGGATGTTGCGAAAATCAGGAACTCGAAAGTGCAAAGAACACAAGGTTTAGATAGGTTTGGGCCACCGAGAGCGTAATACACTATGTACTATGTGGTTTGTATTATCTTAGGTGGTGATTAGGTGATCTCCTGTTTGGAGGGGTTCTTTGTCCGCCCTTATATAGTCTTGGAGGATAGGTTTACATGGAAGTATAGTCGGGTACAAGCCCAGGAGTCCTACACGAGCACTTTTCGGCTAGTTTTCTAACCGACTAGTTTCACCACTATACGAGTAGTTCTACTACGCTACGAGTAGTTACAATATGTGTAGAGCGTGATTTATGTCCCATCCTTTTATCCTAAGAAAAGTACGTCACGTGTACAGTCCCGTGTGCCCAGATCTAGCACTCGACCGCTCCTACCGGTGGCAACGCCGGCATCTTTGACCGCCGGCGCAAGCTCAAGAAGCGCGCCATCCGCACCGTTTGCCAGCAACCCGGCATGCGACCCGCGATGTGCGCCGATGGCATCTTGGTTCAATCCCTGAACGGGCGTCATCCAGGCTTGGCCCCTCGGTCAGCTGCCCAACAACCCGCCCACAGCCGGCGTCCTCGGCTCCCATCCTGGCGCCGCTCCTCAGCAGTCGATGACTTCACAGCACGCTCCAGCCGGTGCACTTCCCCCGGCGCTCTACGAGGCCCTCACCGGCCTCACCCTTCAGTCGACTCCACCAAGCGCTACCAACTGGCTCTTCGACACCGGGGCTTCGTCGCACATGGTTGGCAACTCCGGTATGCTCTCCTCCACTGCTCCCTCTTCTTCTCGCATCATCATCGGTAACGGTGCCTCATTGCCTGTGCAATGCGCCGGTACTGCCACCATTCCCACTTCTTCCTCACCTCTTCTTCTCCGTGATGTCCTTGTCTCTCCTTCTTTGAGCAAGAACTTAATTTCTGTGCGTCGGCTCACACGCGATAATTCCGTTTCAATTGAATTTGACCCTTTTAGCTTTTCCATCAAGGATCTACACAGCAAGATGGTTCTCCTCCGCAGTGATAGCACCGGCGATTTGTACCCGCTGCGTTCTCCTTTTGCGGCTTCTGCATCCCACTACTTCCACGTCTCTGTCGACCTCTGGCATGCGCGGCTGGGACATCCAGGACGACCGGCTCTCTCCAGCATTTTGAATTCATTTGATTTCGCTTGTGAGCCCACGCATAATCATTCATGTACTGCCTGTCGCATTGGCAAACATGTTCGACAACTCTTTAATGAATCTTCCACAGTTTCTCCCTATCCCTTCTGTCGCTTGCACTGTGATGTGTGGACCTCGCCGGTGCTGAGCAACTCCGGTTTCCAGTACTATCTCGTCGTGCTCGATGACTACTCTCACTACGTGTGGACCTTCCCCTTGCGTCGTAAGTCCGACGTTCTACCCACTCTGGTTTCCTTCCATGTGTTCGTGCAGACACAATTCGGCAGGCTGGTCTTGGCGTTCCAGATGGACAATGGTCGCGAATTCGACAATGCCGCCTTCCGCTTGTTCGTAGCAGTGCGTGGAATCGTCTTATGTCTCACCTGTCCATACACCTCTTAGCAGAATGGTCGCGCCGAGCGCATTCTGCGAACCCTCAACAACAGCGTACGCACCATGCTCCTTCATGCTGCCATGCCGCCAACGTTCTGGCCCGATGCACTGCACACCGCGACCTACTTGCTCCACCGCCGGCCGTGCACTCCTCGCAGCCATGCCACACCATTTCTGCTGCTCTTTGGACAGGACCCTGACTACACAAACCTCCGTGTCTTCGGCTATCAGTGCTTTCCCAACTCCACTGCGACTGCACCGCACAAGCTCGCACCGCGTTCCGTTCCATGCATCTTCCTTGGCTATCCAGATAACACCAAAGGCTACCCGTGCTATAATCCTTCAACACGGCGTGTACTAACCTCCAGACACGTTGTATTCGACGAGCTGGTTTTTCCTTTTCGCCAGGTACCCTCACCGCCGCCTGCTCCGCAGACAGTGCCTTCTGTTCGTGTCGAGCAGGTCCCGGTCGCCGCGGCTCCACGGCGTCGCGTAGGCGCTGTGCCACCCGCGGCCACCACCTTGTCATCCACGTCGTCAGCTCCTTCCTCGGGCGACTTGCCACCTCCGGCTTCGCCGCGTCCGCAGCCACCTGCGGCCACGTCGACATCACCCGCAGCCACAAGCTCGTCGTCCACGTCGTCAGCTCCCTCCTCGGGTGATTTGCCACCCGCGGCCACGCCACCTCCGTCTTCGTCGAGTCCGCAGCCACCTGCGGCCACGTCGACATCAGCTCGCCATCCCACGACGGCCGCGACACCGGCATCAACGCAGGACCTTCCAGAGCGTGCTCCATCTGGGCGGGAACCTGCACCTCCGCCGTCTCTCGGCGGCCATCCCATGGTGACGCGCAGGAAAGCTGGAGTTGTTCTGCCTAACCCCCACTACGCCCACGTCGCCACCGCCGACGATGTGCCGCGCACGGTGCGCTCCGCTCTGCGAGATCCAGCATGGCTAGCGGCTATGCAGGACGAGCACCACGCACTGAAGCAGAATGGCACGTGGGAGCTTGTGGCTTGGCCTCGTGACGCACATGTCATCAGCGGCAAATGGATTTTCAAAAACAAATACAATGCCGATGGATCCTTGGAGCGCCGCAAAGAAAGATGGGTCGTGCGTGGTTTCTCACAACGCCCCGGGCTCGACTTCGACCAGACCTTCTCTCCGGTCGTCAAACCGGTGACAACTCGGACGGTTCTTCACCTTGCGGCGGCGCGGGATTGGCCAGTGCACCAGCTCGATGTCAAGAACGCCTTCCTCCGTGGTGATCTGACGGAGAAGGTGTACTGCCAACAGCCGGCGGGCTTCGTCGACCCTGCGCACCCCGACAACGTCTGCTTGCTGCGCAAGTCGCTGTATGGCCTCAAGCAAGCACCCGTGCCTTGTTAGGAATAAACCCGGCGCTGTGTGTGTGCACGACGCTGGTGTGTGCGTGTGTGCGTTGTTCGTTCGTGCATGTGTGTGCATGCAAGTAGGTGTGTTGTGTGTATGCCACGGCAACATGCGTGCGTGCGTGTGTTGGGTGGTGTACATTGCTTGCTGCGTGCGTTGAGTCAGTCGGTGCGGTGCCACGTATGCTGCGCGGGTAATAGTTGCTGATGAGAGTTTGTTAGGCAAGAGCGTCACGATCTGTTGGAGTGGGCTGTGCCGGTTTGGTCAAGCGCGTATGGCGCGCGTGACGCCGCCGGGCCAAGCGGATCGTGGCGGGAGACCAGGGTGAGTGGAGTGTGTGCTCTAGTGCTGCCTGTGTCTATATATTCTTGTATGCTCTCTGTTTGTTAAAAAGATGAAGGCAATAGAGAAAAACGGCAGCGTGTGGGCGTTGCCGGGTGTTTGTGCGCCATTGCTTTGTTCCTCTCTGTTCTTCGTGTGTTTCTTTGTGTGTGAGTGCTTAGAGATTTCCAACATTTGGTGTCAGAGCCATAAACAGTGAATGCCCAAGATCCTGCGCTACTACCTCGAGCAAGAAGCAATGGCGGTGTTTCCACACGGCGCTATGGGAGGCACGGTGTCCATGTCGTATCCGGTGCTGTCGCCGGCGAGGTACACGGCGTGGGCAATCAAGGTGGAGGCGATCCTCGACGCGCAGGGCCTCTGGGAGGCCGTGTCTCCATCGGGTGATGCTGCGGTGGACGCGCAAAAGAACAAGATGGCGCGGGCGCAACTTCTCCAAGCACTGCCAGAGGACATCCTCATGCAGATGTCGACGAAGAAGACGGCGAAGGAAGTCTGGGAGAGCCTCAAGACAAGGTTCATCGGCGCGGATCGAGTCAAGATGGCGCGCCTCGCCACGCTCGAGGGGGAGTTTGACAAGCTGTGCATGGTGGACGGCGACGTGTTGGATGACTACGCCGGGAAGATCAGCGGCATGGCCGCAAAGTTCGCCGGTCTCGGGTCCACGCTCGACGATGTCACCATGGTGAAGAAGCTGCTCGACACCGTGCCTGATCACCTGTACCCGGTGGTGGCTGGCATTGAGCAGTTCTGCGACGTCGAGACGATGGCGTTCGAGGAGGCGCTTGGCAGGCTGAAGGCGTTCGATGAGCGTTCACGACGGCGCGCGCAGATCATCGGCGCGCAGGTGGCGAACGAGGTTCAGGCCGGCGGCGACAAGCTTCTGCTCGCGGATGCGGACAAGAAGGATCGGAAGAAGTCCACCATCGGCAAGTGCTTCAACTGCGGGATTTGGGGTCATTTTGCCCGGGATTGCCGCAAGCCGAAGAAGGAGGAGGCATTGCTTGCCAAAGCCGAGAGGAGGCGTCGCTGCTTTGAGCAGGCATACGGCGCCGTGTTTAGGGGGAGATTGTTAGGAATAAACCCGACGTTGTGTGTGTGCACGACGCTGGTGTGTGCGTGTGTGCGTTGTTCGTTCGTGCATGTGTGTGCATGCAAGTAGGTGTGTTGTGTGTATGCCACGGCAACATGCGTGCATGCGTGTGTTGGGTGGTGTACATTGCTTGCTACGTGCGTTGAGTCAGTCGGTGCGGTGCCGCGTATGCTGCGCAGGTAATCGTTGCTGACGAGAGTTTGTTAGGCAAGAGCGTCACGATCTGTTGGAGTGGGCTGTGCCGGTTTGGTCAAGCGTGTATGGCGCGCGTGATGCCGCCGGGCCAAGCGGATCATGGCGGGAGACCAGGGTGAGTGGAGTGTGTGCTCTAGTGCTGCCTGTGTCTATATATTCTTGTATGCTCTCTGTTTGTTAAAAAGATGAAGGCAATAGAGAAAAACGGCAGCGTGTGGGCGTTGTCGGGTGTTTGTGCGCCATTGCTTTGTTCCTCTCTGTTCTTCGTGTGTTTCTTTGTGTGTGAGTGCTTAGAGATTTCCAACATGCCTGGTTTCAGCGCTTCGCCAAGCATCTACACCGCCTCGGCTTCGTCTCCTCCAAGTCCGACAGCTCGCTGTTCGTGCTGCGTCGCGGCTCCGTAGCGCACCTTCTCTTGTACGTCAACGGTATTGTGCTGCTTCTTCGACTACGGCCCTTCTCCAACGCATCATTGCCTAACTCTGCCTTGAGTTCATGATGAAGGACCTTGGACCGGTACACTTCTTCCTCGACATTCAAGTACAGCGGACTGCGGACGGATTCTTCCTCTCGCAGAACAGTACGCCGACGACGTCCTCCACCATGCGGGCATGACGGACTGCAAACCGGCGTCAACTCCGGTCGACACCAAGGCGAAACTCTCGAGCTCGGCGGGCCAGCTTGTCACCGACCCTACGTTCTACCGCAGCATCGTCGGCGCCCTACAGTACGTGACATTGACGCGCCGGGACCTGGCATATGCCGTGCAACAAGCCTGCCTCCACATGCATGATCCGCGGGATGTTCACTGGTTGTTTTTCAAGCGAATTCTTCAGTACGTTCGTGGCAGTGCTCAGAAGGGACTGCAGCTGCGGCGCTCTACATCGCCAACCCTTGTCGCCTACTCGGACGCAGACTGGGTAGGCTGCCCAGACACACGACGATCAACTTCACGGTTCTGTGTGTTCCTCGGTGACTCATTGGTCTCCTGGTCATCCAAACGCCAGGCCATCGTGTCCTGCTCAAGCGCGGAGGCTGAGGATCGCGGTGTGGCCAATGTCGCGGCCGAGTGCTGTTGGCTGCGCCATCTACTCGACGAGCTACATGTCCCCATCGGCAAGGCAACGATTGTGTACTGCGACAACGTTTCTGCCGTCTACCTCTCGGAGAATTCCGTCCACCATGGCCGCACCAAGCATGTGGAACTCGATGTTCACTTCGTCAGAGAGAAGGTAGCTGTTGGCGCCATACGAGTCGTGCATGTCCCGACTCAACAGCAGCTTGCCGACATCATGACCAAAGGGCTGCCGGCGGCACAGTTTGAAGACTTTCGTTCCAGTTTGTGCATTGTAGACGATGCCCGAACTGCGCGGGGGGGGGGGGGGTGTTGTCAAAGTGGCTAGCTACGGCTCAGTGTATAGCTGGTAGGATAGGCTAGACTGTTAGCTGAGATAAGGTTGAGTCCGAGTCTCTCGCCTGTGCTCCTCTTCCTCCGGCCACGACGCACGCATTGAGCGGCATAGGTTGAGCTCGAGTGGCTGCCTGGCCTTGTATATGTACCCCTGTAAAGGTCACTACGAACTGCATTCCACTCTCGTTCAGTGTGTGCTAGTGCTTCTCGCCATGGTCGAACTCATCAATCACCAAACATGCATTCCTTCGTGCCCAACGCTACACTGCACCATTAGTCACCCTGGCCTGATCCATGTCACTAATGCAACCACCCAAAACAAGCTTAGTGACTCATTTGAGCATTTCACGAGACATGTGACTTACTTGCATCCACACTGCAAGTTGCATACGGTGCAATTTAATCCAAGGATCATTACAGGATCTATCCCGAAGATCATGTGACGGGACATCAGCATCGAGCCCATGCCTGACCATCAGAGAGGGAAGGCCAACCAAGATGGCACATGAAACACATGCACAGATACTGGTTATTTGCTGATGATGTTGATACGTGCGCCGGCTAACCAACTCTCATTAAAAGGGAAGGATATAGCCATATATTAGTGTTACATAGTCTAGCCATATACTAGTGTTATTTGAGGCCCATGCGCCAGTTTAGCTCGAGGCATGTGTAATTGTGCATGAAATAAATAGAAAACGATGCGGCAGTTTGAGAGGCACGCGAAAAAAAAAGTCTTGTGTTCTTCCTTCTCTATTCAAGTGTGAGTTGTTAGTACAGGACGGACCTACAAACCATCTATTTTTTCGCCAGTTA
Source organism: Panicum hallii (assembly GCF_002211085.1). Lineage (NCBI taxonomy): Eukaryota > Viridiplantae > Streptophyta > Magnoliopsida > Poales > Poaceae > Panicum > Panicum hallii. Next base: position 6,373,974 of record NC_038049.1, read on the forward strand.
ATCGAAATCGAATCCTATCTCTCCGTTAATTTCGTCTTCCCATCAGATACATCTATGTACCACGAACCCAAAACTCAAGAAAAGACACCTTTTTGCTATCAAGATAAATTCATCAACTACTACCAAAGAGCAAGGGGCAATTTCCACGACGATCATGAGCTGGAACTATGAAAGGACCGCGTTTTGCACTGTTTCAACTGTTTTCTTACACATGCGTCAATCAATCAATTATTTATTATCCCGGGCCTCCACTTGATTACTCATCTCGTAACAGGAGAATATAATTGATCGCATCCGAAAATTAAAGAAAAAACCAAATCCCTTCCTTGCTGGTAAAGGCGATCGATCCATCCATGGCCCTCATATCATGGCTAATTTGTTCTCGTAAATTCAGTAAAAGACTTGAAAATTGGGCACATGGAATTTCACCATCCCAAACCAGTTGTGCTGTACAAGGTTGACCCATCAACCAGTCACGGACGAAGGCGAAAATTAAGAGAGACGAAAATTGTTTTCCTGCCTATCTACCTCTCACACAGCAATAGGGCTGGAAAAAAAGCTCGTGGCTCGAAGCTCGGCTCGGACTCGGAGCGGCTCGGCTCGGCTCGGAGCGGCCAGCGAGCCTAGAACGAGCCGAGCCGAGCCTCTTTTCTCGGCTCGCTAAAACGCTGAGCCGAGCCGAGCTGGCTCGCGAGCTGAGGCCAAACCAATAAAAGCCTACGTGTAGCTGTTGCCTGTTATGAACTTATGATGTACTTTATGTATTTTTTTCTTGCTGTTAAACACTTAAGAGTCAGAAGTAAGTTAAACTAAGAGAACCTTGCTGTGGTCCTGTTGAAACCTTGCTGAGTTACTGTTATGAATGCTTCTTATTGAAACCTTGCTGTTTTCTTCAAAACTTGATCTGTGATGCAATAACTAGTTGTGGCTCGCGAGCTGGCTCAAGCCGGCTTGCGAGCCGATAATGAGCCGAGCCGAGCCTCTTCCACCAGCTCGTGAAATTACCGAGCCGAGCCAGGCTCGGCTCGCTAGATGACCGAGCCAAGGCGAGCCGAGCCGAGTCGTTTCCAGCCCTACACAGCATGGAAGTGGGTACTTATATTTTTGGTACTATGTGGAAGGCTTCAATAAATTCATCAAACTACAAAGCACTCACCTCATCTAATAACTACAAGGTTCCCATGTCCCGTCTGTCCAAACCCAGCGACAATGCGCATGCCACTAGTCATATATGCTCTAAAGACATTTGGTTTGCAAGCTAAACCCTCATGTTGTTTCTGACGGGAGACCTTGTGACACCTTCTATATGTACACCTTCTCGTAACAACCATACTCCTTCGGACAAAGCTCCTTTGTTTCAACTTCAAGAGCATAGGCCTGAAGCAAACTGTAAGGAGAATGAGGGAATCAAATACCACCACATACATCTGTAGTAGATAAGAAGTGACATTAATAGGAAATGGAGGCACTAGGAATTTTCCTCCAAGCAGCTTTTAAACATTTTTAGTTCGCTGTCCTTGGACTGCGGGGAGGAAACATGATAGAGCAGCTGCAATCCAGAGCGTCGGAGAGTGTCTTAGCACACAAACTAACTTTACACTAGGTGAGGCCTTGCAGAGTGGCAGTATGTAATACCCGTGGTCCTCAACAAGATATTGAGGCGGGATAAAATCATAGAGATCACGTAATTCGTAAAGGTCTTACGAATACCTAGGAAAGTAGTGATTTTGACAGCAATATAAAATCATGAGGTGATAGTATCGAAAGACAGCAAGTCTATTTTCTTGGACAGTCAATTGAACCGAACTGTATCCCTCCATTAATTTCATCATTTTAGATACATAATATACCACAAACACAAAAGAAAAGATCTCTTTTGCTATCAAGATAAATTCATTGACTTCCAAAGAACAAGGCATGCAAAATTCGTTTTAGCAATTTCCATGACCACCATGGGCTGGGATTATGAAAGGACCGCGTTTTGCACTGTTTCAACTGTTTTCTTACACATGCGTCAATCGATCTCTTATTTATTATCCATCCACGTGATTACTCATTTCATAACAGGAGAATATAATTGATCACATTCACAAATTAAAGAAAAATCAATTTACTTCCTTGCTGGTAAAGGCGATCGATAGATCCATCCATGACCCTCATATATCATGGCTAATCTGTTCTCACAAATTCAGTAAAAAAGTTAAAATTATTTGGCACATTGAATTTCATAATCCCAATAACCACGTAAGTCGACATCCAGTTGTGCTAATAAAAAAGTTGACCCATCAACTAGTCACGGATGAAGGCGAAAATTTTAAGAGAGACGAAAAGCCTAGGCCATTAACAACGCGTGGTTAGCGGGAGAACACGAGGCGGGTCTGTATCTTGGTAATATAATCTATTTATTTGGACAATATAATGAGCCATTTTTCACTCAAACTGTTTTCATGTCTATCTACCTCTCACACAGCATGGAAGTGGGTACTTATATTTTTGGTAAGATGAGGAAGGCTTCAATAAATTCACCAAACTACAAAGCACTCACCTCATCTATTAACTATAAGGTTGCAAAAAAAAGTCTGTCCAAACCCATGAACAATGCACATGTCACTAGTCATATATGCTCTATATAACATTTGGTTTGCAACCTAAAGTGCCAATGTAGTTTCTGATACGGGATACCTTGTGGGTGACAAGGGAGCCAATATTTCTATATGTGCACCTTCTCGTTACTCCAATTGATTTACTACCATACTCCTTCAGACCAAACTCCTCTTTTTCAAGAGCATAGGCCTGAAGCAAACTGTAAGGAGATGAGAGAATCTAATACCACCACATACATCTGTAGTAGATGAGAACTGTCAGTATAGGAAATGGAGGTACTGGGAATTTTCCTTCGACCACTTGTGCACACCTTTCTAGTTCACCGTCTGTGGATTGCGTGGAGGAAACATGATAGAGCAGGTGTACTGCAGAGTGTCTTAGCACAAAATCAAACTTTTCACGAGCCGAGGCCTTATAGAGTGGTAGTATGTAATACCCATGGCCGTTAATGAGATGTGGAGGCGTGAGAAAATCATAGAGATCACAGAACTGTTCAAGGAACGTAGACAGGTTATCCTCTTCCGAATACCCAGTAAAAGTAGGGATTTTGACAATAAAACAAAATCATGAGGTGAAAGTATCCAGATACAGCAAGTCTATCTATTTTCCTGGACAGTCAATTGAATCGAACCATATCCCTCCGTTAATTTCGTCATTTCAGATAGATAATCGACCACAACCCAAAAGAAAAGATCTCCTTTTGCTAACAGGATCAATCATCGACTACTGAACAACAAGCAAGGCAGAAATATTTTTTAGCAATTTTCACGAATGTCATGAGCAGGAACTATGAAAGGACTGTGTTTTGTACTGTTTTAACTGTTTCTTCCACATGCATCAATCAATTGCTTATTCATTACTCATCTCGTAACCGGAGAACATAATAATTAACCACGTGCACAATAAAAAACGAATTCCTTCCTCGCAGATAGAGGCGATCGATCTGTTTAGAACCAAATTACAAAAGTAATTGTGAGGCAGGAAAAAGTATTTCTTTATTCATTGATCACTGTTATTTATACATGTATGAAGGGGTGGAGGGGTGGAGGAGATGTCTGTTCAAAGATGATCATGACCATTGATTAGGCAACCGCTGTAATCAACGTCTGTGATTATGTTACTCCTAATGATCAACTGATCATATATCGTAACACTCCCCCTTGAGCAGTTGTCCACCATGTATAATCTTCAGAGATCCTGTGAAATAAAGGCTTACAATATATATACATATATACTGCGTAAAACTCCAGAAAAACCCAGTGGGAAAAATTTTGGAGAAAAGAACGGTATATATCCTTAGTATCTCTATTGAAAATCCCTGAAGGGAAAAACAAGAGATAGACATTTACTTGTGTTGACATTGCCTCATTAAAAACCTAATATGAGAAAAACTTATGTAGCAAAACTCATATATAGGAAAAGAGTACAATGTGATGTGTAAGAATAGTTAAATCAAAGAGATGCTCCCCCTGATGCAAGCAAATCTCTAAGTCGGCGCATACCAATGCCCTTAACACATTTGTTAAATGTAGAATAAGGTAGCGACTTAGTGAATAAGTCTGCGAGGTTATCACAAGACTTAGCTTGCATGACATTTATCTCACCACTTTGTTGGAGTTGGTGAGGATAAAATAGCTTAGGAGAGATATGCTTCGTCGCATCACTCTTGATATAACCTTGTTGCATCTGTGCAACACAAGCTGCATTATCTTCGTAGATAATGGTGGGTAACTCAATAGGTTGAATTCCACAAGATGATTGTATATGATTAATCACCCTTCTTAGCCATACACATTCACGTGAGGCTTCATATAGTGCAATGATCTCCGAGTGATTTGTGGACGTTGCTACTAGAGTCTGTTTAGAAGACTTCCATGACATAGCAGTTCCACCGTGTAGAAAAACGTATCCTGTTTGTGATCTTGCATTATGAGGATCTGAAAGATATCCTGCATCTGTATATCCCATGAGGCTATGATCCTGATTTCTTTCGTAAAATAGACCAAGATCTGCCGTGCCTTGAAGATATCGGAGAATATTCTTAATCCCATTCCAATGGTGTTTAGTAGGAGCAGCACTGTGTCTAGCAAGTAGATTTACTGCAAATGCAATATCGGGTCTGGTATTGTTTGCTAGATACATAAGTGCTCCAATTGCACTAAGGTATGGGTATTCAGGACCTAAAACCTCTTCTCCATCTTCACGTGGTCGGAAAGGATCTTTATCCCTCTCAAGGGACCGAACGATCATCGGAGTTTTGGATGGATATGCATTGACCATATTGAATTTACTCAATACTTTCTGGACATATGCAGATTGGTGAATGAGAATTCCCGTTTGAAGGTGCTCAAGTTGCAAACCCAAGCAAAATTTGGTTTTACCCAAATCCTTCATTTCAAATTCTGTTTTTAGAAGATTACATGCTTCATCAATATCACGTTTATGACCAATGATATTTAAATCATCTACATAAACTGATATAATACAGAAGCCTGTAGAAGATTTCCTAATGAATACACATGGGCAATCATCACTGTTAGAATAACCCTTATCCATAAGGAATTCTTTAAGTCGATTGTACCACATTCTCCCAGACTGTTTTAAGCCGTAGAGAGATTTGTTAAGTTTAACACAAAACAAGTTACGATTTTTGCCATTATTCGGTACAGATATTCCATCAGGAACTTTCATGTAGATGTCCGAATCTAGTGACCCATAAAGATATGCGGTCATGACGTCCATCAATTGCAAAAATAGACGTTTTTATACTGCCAATGATATTAAATATCGGAAAGTTATTCCATTCATAACAGGAGAGTATGTCTCATTGTAATCAATGCCAGGCCTTTGAGTAAACCCTTGCGCAACTAATCTCGCTTTATACCTCACAACCTCATTATTTTCATTTCGTTTCCGAGTAAAAACCCATTTGAATCCAACAGGATGAACTTTATGAGGTATAGGTATCACTGAGGTGAATACCTGTCTTTTCGCTAGTGAGGATAATTCGGAGTTAATTGCTTCCTTCCATTTGTTCCAGTCCGAGCGTTGTTGACACTCTACCATGGATTTAGGATCTGGATCAGATAGAAGGTTATTGGCTATGATCGATGAGAAACATGCGTTGACGACCGTATTCTTACGATCATACAGTTCTCCAGAACTAGTATAATTAATGGAAATTTCTTGTACCCCGTGTAATTCTTCTTGATTCATAGGAAGAATGGGTTCAGGGTGTTCCGATGTGCCAGCAATATCTGAATTGTGCACTATAGTGATGGTTTGTGGATGTACTGTATCCACTCGGTGTCCATCAACCGGAAGTTGATTTTCGTTTACTGATTTAGAGGATTGTGTGTTCCTCCCTTTCCTTTGTCGCTTATTAGAAGCATTATCCTGCTTAGCAACCCTCCCCCTAATCGGTTGAGAAGGGGGTTGAATGGTTTTTCGAGGTACCTCCACTCGGCTGGGCGCATTGACAGCAGGATTCAAGGATTTTGTGACACCATTATAGTCAGTAAACGCATCAGGCAGATTGTTAGCAAAGTGTTGCATTTCTATAATTTTCTGAACTTGAAGTTCAGTTTCCTGAGTACGAGGGTCTGAGTATAGGATGGAGTTGTCATCCCAATTGATTTCCTGGCATTCGTTAGGATACTTAAATTCTCCCCCTAATGCCGGGAAATGATCTTCGTTAAAGATGCAATCAGCGAACCGGGCTGTGAATAAATCACCGGTTAGGGGCTCTAGGTATTTGATTATCGATGGGGATTGGTATCCCACATAGATACCCAATTTCCTATGAGGTCCCATAGCTGTTCGTTGAGGCGGTGAAACAGGGATATACACCGCACATCCAAATTTCTGAAGATGGGAAATACTTGGAGGGTTTCCTCGCACTAGGTGCAACGGTGAAGTGCTATGATATGCAGTTGGGCGAAGTTGAATGAGATCAGCAGCATGTAAAACTGCGTGACCCCAACAAGAAGTAGGTAAATTGCATTCATGAAGTAAAGGTCTCGCAATGAGTTTAATTCTCTTAATGAGAGATTCAGCTAAACCATTTTGAGTATGTACATAAGGTACTGAATGTTCAACGTGTATTCCTTGGGCCATACAATAATCATTGAATGCTCGAGAAGCAAATTCAGCCGCATTATCCAGGCGGATCTTCTGGATTTGATGTTCAGGATAAGATGCTTTCAATCGAATGACTTGCGTCATGATTTTAGCGAAGGCATGGTTTCGTGTGGATAAGAGACACACGTGTGACCATCGTGTAGATGCGTCAATCAAAACCATGAAATATCTGAACGGTCCAGATAATGGTTGTATGGGGCCACAAATGTCGCCTTGAATGCGTTCAAGGAATTTAAGTGGCTCAGCATGAATCTTAAGCGGAGATGGTTTTAAGATTAGCTTTCCCGTTGCACAAGATGTACATATAAAATCAGAAGGTTTAGGAAATTTAGCAGACTTTAAATCATGACCAATGCAATTACCTGTGATTTTCCGTAACATCCCTATTCCAGGATGGCCAAGGCGTGCATGCCAAGTCTTGAATGCGTCAACATTCTGAAAAATCACCTTGTACGTAACATGAGGTACAGGTTTTATGTATGTGTAGTACAATCCAGATGGAAATGAAAGTATTCTCTCCAGAACGTTAGAGCCATATTCAGAAAGTTTGGTAATGAGAAGAAATTCCTCATTATTTTCTGTATGTGTAGAAATATGTAAACCACTTTTCCGAATATCTCGAAAACTCAATAAGGTACGAGTTGAATCAGGATACAATAAAGCATCCTCAATTGTAATTTGTGTACCCATAGGGAGCGTAATAGTGGCTCGTCCAGAACCAACTATTGTTGCATCGCGTCCAGCGATTGTCAAAACATTTCCTGTTCTCTTAGTGAGAGTTTGGAAATATTTTGCTTCCCTAAGTATAGAGTTAGTGGTACAACTATCTACTAAGCACAATTCTTCCTCCATCGGATTGACTCCCGCAAATCTAGATAATTAAAGAATTATAAGAACTCAATTAATTATGCATAGAATTACATACATAATTATACAATAGAGTATGAAGTGTACACACACTTATAGTCGATGTATCGAGACTTATTACAATACATATGTCCCATACACACACATGGACAATAGAGAACAAATTTCTTATGGATCCTAGTTGAGGTCTCCAAAGGCGTCATCCAAACTATATTCGACGATGACGTTGTCTATGTCCATAGGCTCAGTGTAGGTCAGGAGTGGAAGGTTGGAAGTGCATGGTTCCTTTTGACCCATGCTTGGATTTCCAGTATTATCCTTCAAGTTTGATGGAGTGGCGAAGTGAGCTTCGTATTCCTTTCCTTCTGCAGCCTTGCCTTTGAGAGCTTGCTGGTACAGAGCCACTAAGTGGCGAGGAGTGCGACACTTGTTGGTGGGATGGTTGTAGCATCCACACTTCTTACACTTCTCATCCTTGGAAGTAGTAGTGTCTTTCCTCGGAGCCTTTGTGTTTTTCTTACCCTTACGTTTGTTGCGTTTGCGCTTCTTTGAATTATCAGAAAATTTGGAATGGTTTTTGAAACTATTCCCTTTCTTCTCATCTTTCATAGCATGATGTATTTCAGGCATAGGGGCAGCCCCAACTCGACGTTGCTTATGATTTTTCATCGTAAGCTCATCGTGCTTTTCTGCCTGAAGTAGATCATGTATGAGTTCAGAGTAAGTCTGATAATTGCGAGCACGGTATTGATGTTGCAAGACCCTATCAGATGGGAGCATAGTTTGGAGTGTCTTTTCAATCTTATCCGCATCTGAAGGTTCCTTGCCACAAAAACGCAAACGAGCACAGATTTTATGTATAGCATGGTTGTAATCACCTATGGACTTGTAGTCCTGGAGACGAATATGAGTCCAATCATGATTCGCCTCAGGTAAGATTACAGCCTTCTGTTGCTCGTACCTGTCTTTAAGGGATAACCATAGTACATTTGGCTCTTCTTCCATCATGTATTCTGCTTTCAGATCAGGATGGAGGTGATGCCTGAGAATGTACAATGCGTTGTACTTGTAGGCATCATGCAGTGGCTCAGTCCTCTCTGCAGGAGGTAGCAATGCACTCAGAATGTTCTTTGAGGCAAGGCTGATCTTGATATCCAGCGCCCAAGTAGGATAGTTATGTCCATCGAGAGCGAGTTCTTCAAACTCTTTGGCCATTGATCCTACACACGTAACCAGAGATTTTCTGTTTAGGAAATCATCATGGGTGTGTTGTAGTATGTGTAGTGGCACAACATATTGTATGCTTGCTCGTATTGAGTTGTAAGAAATAACCCAATTGAGATGAATAATATGCCATTTTGCATGAAATAATGATAATTTAAGATCTCAATTGCAAATAATGCAAGAGGTCAAAAATCGTCATGGCAAGGTTAATGATGCAGCTTATATAGTATTCAGAAAAATTAAGAACACGTGATAACTTAATTTTATGAATAATGTGGCATCAATTGTGGAAGGATTAAATATATTCTTGCTTGTATTAAATCACTTGGATTTAATTAAGATGAATTAAATTTTTGAATATGCATTGGAAGGAATGCAAATAAAACATATGTCAATATATGGAATATTGAAGAAAATATTCATTGACATATTCTCCAAGTTATAAAACCTTGGAAAAATCCTAACACAATATGCTACTTGAAAAATCATAAGCTGAGGGGTTAAAATTAACATTTAAATCCCTAAACATCATCAACTCAAATTGCTGGAGATTAGAAAAATTAAATAACAAATGTAGCTAGGTTTGCTATACAGCCCATGCGCGAATAGCAGCCCATGCGCGAATATCGGTCCAGCACGCGAGCCGGCCCAACGCCTCGTGGTGCGCTGCGGGTGGGCGGTCTGACCTGCGCGCGCGGCCCATAGGCCAGCGCGGCCCACCGGCGTGCGCGGCCAGCGCGGCCCGCAGGCGTGCGCGGCCGGCGTGGCCCAGCGCCGCGAGCGTCGGCCCGCAGGCGCGCGCGGCCGGCGTGGCCCAGCGCCGCGAGCGGCCCAGCGCGGCCAGCGCGGCCAGCGCTGCGGCCAGCTCGGCCAGCGCGGCCCGCAGGCGCACGCGGCCAGCGGGGCCAGCGCTGCGGCCAGCTCGGCCTGGCGTGCGAGCGGCCCGTCGAGGGCGGAGGCGGCGGCCCAGAACCGCCATAAAAGAGACCGAGCGGTTAGGGTTTGGAACCCTAACCGCCCATCCCGCCCACCACCAGCCGCCGCTCCTGTGGGGGGACGCGCCGCCGCGCGTCGCCGCACGCCGCCCGGGGCACGCGCCGCCGGGGCACGCGCCGCCGCGCCACGCGGGGCCGTGCCTCGCAGGGCCGCACCGCGCGGGGCCGTGCCTCGCAGATTGGCGCCACGCCAGGCGGGGCCGTGCCGCCCAGGGGCCGGTCCGCGTGGAGCGCCGCCGCGCCAGGCGGGGCCGCGCCGCCCAGGGGCCGGTCCGCGTGGAGCGCCGCCGCGCCAGGCGGGGCCGCGCCGCCCAGGGGCTGGTCAGAGGCGGCGACGAGGGGGGGAGCGCGAGCGCTCTCGACCGGCATCCACCACAGGTGGATGTGCTGTCAAGGCCCACGATCCCGGCTGGCGAGGGCGCGGGGATAGATGGTGCGCCAAGCGGCGGACCATGCGGTTGCCGCTGGGGCTGAGCAAGGGCGGCGGAGAGGATGTTCCCGAGGGCTCTGCTTCGTCGGAAGGGCGCGTCGGGGGTGGTTGCGTGATGTCGTCGCCGGCAGTGGGGTCACCCAATCCGGATGCAGGTGGCGGCGGTTCAGGAGCAGCGGCCGCCATCCGGGCTGGGCACGGCCCCCAACCATGGCGTGGGCAGAAGCGGAGGGGCCGGAGCGGTTGCTGCGTCTCTGAAGCCCGCAACCGCTCGGCCACCCGTTCAGGCGACGGTGAAGGCGGGCGAGCCCACCCCTCCCCACGGGACAGCGGGGGCCGGTGCGGTGGCGCCGGTGCAGGGGGTGAAGGATCGATATCCGTCATGGCCAGTGGAGGAGACGCCGGTGGTGCGGCGCTAGGACCCGCACCTGGGTCACCGCCAGTTCGCCGGAGTCGCTCTGGGTCAAGGGTGACCCGAGCGTCACTTCGTCGAAGCCTGTGGGCAAGACGACGACGGCGGCGGGCAGTCCGAGCGCGTAGCAAGCGATGGCCGGGGAGTTCAACATCACGCAGGTGATGATGGCCGTCGTTCATGATGAAGCGAAGGACGAATTGGAGAAGAACAAGAGAGAGTTCTCTGTACATTAGGACTTACGGATAGGGCTCGCTTTGTTTCTGCTCCGTGGAGAACAGTGCTGATAACGTGTTTAGAACCAAATTACAAAAGTAATTGTGAGGCAGGAAAAAGTATTTCTTTATTCATTGATCACTGTTATTTATACATGTATGAAGGGGTGGAGGGGTGGAGGAGATGTCTGTTCAAAGATGATCATGACCATTGATTAGGCAACCGCTGTAATCAACGTCTGTAATTATGTTACTCCTAATGATCAACTGATCATATATCGTAACACGATCCATCCATGATCCATAGCCCTCATATATATCACAGCTAATTTGTTCTGACAAATTCAGTAAAAAAGCTGAAAATTTGGCACAATGGAATTTCCTTATCCCAATAACCACACAAATCAACCTGCAGTCTTGCTACCAAGATCGACCCATCAACTACTCAGAGACGAAGGCGAAAATTTTAAGAGACGAAAAACCTTAGGCCACTAGCAATGCGTGGTCAGCGTGAGAGGAGACGAGGTGGTGCCGAGGAGGGTCTGCATCTCGGCGAGCTGGGCCTGCAGGCCATGCTCCATCTAGCTGGCGGCCACGTCCCGGTCGACCGCGACGATCAGCGGGAGGCCCAGCACCAGGAACGTCGTCCCAGCGAGCCACGCCGCCTTCCCCACGCCCCGCGCCACCTCCGCCGCCTCCCGCCCGCGCGCCGCCGCGGGGGGCTGCGACAGCGAGTCCAGGAACGCCGACGCCATGGCGATCAGCTCGTCGCCGGAAGGCATCTATCGTGTGGTTGGCTCGCGTGGGGGCTACGGTTTTAGGGCTCGATGAACCTTGCTTGGATGCGAGCACGACGACGACGAGTCGTTGGATACACATATACTATACTGCTGCCTGCGTCGCCTCGTTCTTCCCTTCTGTTTCCTTTCCGGAATAAACTGTATAACAACAAAATTACTAAAGCAAGCAAATTCCTTGGCGCATACACCATATATAAGCACTGTTGCAGCATTCTGCGCCAGAGCCATGATGTATTCCGCATCCACGACACCGTTGACACCATCTGATAAATAATGCTCAATCTGGCTCATAAGAACATTCTGACCATTTGACCAACACACTGTATGGCAACCAATTGCAGCATATGCTACTGTCAAAGACCAATTCAATTACCTTCAGTTACAAAAGCACGGTTTGAACTGCTAATATTGGCAATTATATCTTCTAACCTAGCAGTTCAGCTTTGAGATCTTTCTGTTATAGTTAATGAGAAAAATAGCACCGCGTATGATCTTTGGGATGGCATCAATCTGAAATGCACATTCAGGAGGACAGTAGGGCCTAGGTTGTTGCAACAGTGGGAGGAGGTGGTGCAGCTCGCATCCACTATTCAGTTTAGCAATGAAGAGGATGTTATGAATTGGAGTTTCAACTGCAGTGGTTCATAATCTTCCTCGTCTTTATACCCTGTCTTTCTTCCTGCTGTTGGTCACTAGAAGTTCCAACGGAATACAATTCTTTTTATGGTTGCTGTCCCAGAATAAAGTTTTGACTAGGGATAATATTAGTAAAAGAAAAGAGATTTTGGATGAAACATGCTTGTTCTGTGCAGAAAAAGAAACTCCTCACCACTTGTTCTTCGACTGTGCAGTAACTAAACAAGCCTGGCTCATATCTCTGTTATTTTAGGTATCAGTTTTGGAGATGACTATGAATCTGATGCTAGATTTTGGCTTAGTAAGAAACAACATACTGTAGCAAACATTTTTCACATCTGCTGCCCTGTGGGGCTTTTCTGGAAGCTAAGAAACTCTCTTTGTTTTCAGAATGGATGCTGTAAAAATGTGCAGACTCTTCTCCACCAAATAGCTGGTCGGGTTCAGGTTCAAAACTGGAGAATTTCGTGCCCGGCAGAAATGATCCAGAACCTAGATCACTGTCTGGAAAGTCAGAAGATATGCAAACTCTACTGGGAGGATTACTGGGTAGGGAAGGGCCTACATAAAGAGATGGTCCTCTTCCTGAAAGAGCACGGCTCTGACTGGGAAATGGAACAGGAGCCAAGCAAGAGCATCTGTTCAGCAAAGACAATAACTGGACACGGCGGTGGGATCAGGCAAGTGGATCAACTTGAAGCTCTGCTGTGGTTCAGACAACATCTCCAACCAGTCTACTGAAGCAGTTCTGGAGGGGGTCAATAGAGTCCTGAACATCTCTGAACCTGCTGCTGAGCGCCCAGGTGGCATGGTAATAGGATAGCTGAGAGTTGAGAGGTTGCTGGATTGAGCAGAATTTTAACTGTCAAAACCTGTACTGTAACCGTTCTGATGGTCATTCTGCTTGCATTAAGACTGGGTCGCTTAAGCTCTACTCTAAAAAAATTATATATCTGTCTGTCATAAATATTCCAATCTTCATATTCCTACCCAGATATTTGTTCCTTGCTAATGAATCCAACTGCTAAAGATAACAAGTGATTCTCTTGGCCATGTTTTACCGTTCCTACTTCTGACACTGAATGAAATTCACTTGATTCCAATGGTTGTCTGTTGTTTCCTTGGTCCTTGGTTACCATTGGAACCACAGCACATGATACTAGCTTATTACCATCATCCTAGTGAACTCTGCTGCAATGTGCAGGATATCATACTGTTTTCTAGATTCAATTGCTAAACATCTGAGTTCCTACTAGGAGATAAAACATTAAAGTCCTCCCTGAATAGCATGAAGAAAAAGATGATGAAGTTCAAATCATGCTGCAGTAACACAATAAGATTGTACTCGTACCACTACTCTGCATGTTTTTGCATCTTTGAGCACAAAGTTGTCAGCAAAAAGAGAGTTCGCTGGTTAACATTTCTGATTTATCTCTTCCCCTGTCTCTCTCTTTTCAAGGGAGTAGCAACACTACCATCTGAAGATGCCCTTATACCACGAAAGGACCACATACATGATACATCCTTGTCAAAGCAAGTAATGTCTACACAGTAAACAAGCTAGGACTGTAAGCATAGAAGTAATACCAAGGATGCTCGAAGTGGCACAGGGAGTGCAATTCCCTAACAGAGCTCCTAACTTCTCCAACAACTGAAATCCTCTGGTCCTTCATGTCGTACAGCATGATCTTTCCTGGTATGCTGAAAATCAAGACCCCATGCTTCCCAGCCTCCCCGGTTCCTCGAACGAGACAGACCGGCGAAAGCGCGAGGTAGCCAGTCACCTTGTGCTCCTCCGACCGGGAATCCCATGTTGGCCATTGGATCTCAGGATGCAGTTCTTTCACCCGACCAAGATCAACACGATACAGGTGCGACCACTCGGACCGGCCACGCTGCATCTCCAGGATTTCGAAGCAGGCAGTGAGCTTCTCCTCCTTTGTGTAGCCAATCATCTGAAGATGCCTGTCCGACACCCCAATGTAGGCGCAGAACCATCCTTTCTTCCTCTTCGGCGGCATTGGTATCGTCTTCAGATGTCCCCCTTCCAGAACAAATTGGACCAGGGAATGCCCCACCGTCCACACCATCGAGCCGTTCCAGAAGACTCCGTGTACGGAGCGGAGCCCGGAGAACAGGGAGCGGTCGTGGTGGACGGCCGCTCCCCAGCACCGTGTCTCGGAGGAGTAGACATGGATGTCGGACACGTGCCCGAACGCGACCACCCTGTAGTGCGGCGACACCGAGGGGTCGAAGGCGAGGTTGAGGCTGTGCAGCCCCTCCACCACCGGGATCCGGGCGAGCTCCCTGGTCAGCGGGTTGCAGGCGTAGTGCCCCGCTGGGCGGTGGATCGGGCACCAGAGGAGCAGGAGCCCGTTGCAGGAGCCGGAGACATGGACGTCGCCGATGCCGCCGCGCGGTGGGTCCCCGGGCAGGGCGGCGCTGGGGATGAAGGAGAGGTCCGGGGAGGGGCCGTCTTCGGCGGCCGTCGAGCAGTCGAGGGGAAAAGGGACGTAGTCGGTCCTGACGCTGAGGTGGTCGTTGACGAAGAACCCGGCGGCAGTCCGCCGCGAGGCGGTGATGCGTAGGAAGCTGTGGTCCGCGGTGAGGGCGCGCCACCGCCTGCACACGAGCCGCGCGCGGGCGACCTGGCGGAGAGGGAGGCGGGCGAGGACGGCGGCGACGAGGTCGTCGTGGAGGTCGGAGAAGCGCGTCCTCCCGGCCATCGGCTCCCCGGCGGGCGATCTACCAGCCGCGAGGTCGCGGGGGTGGATGGGGGTAGGGAGGGGAGGGAAGGGAGAGCCAGCCGCACTTGGATTCCGGCGAGATAAGATGCCTCGGTCAGTCGGTCGCCCCCTCGCCGGCCGCCGCCGATTGCCAGACGTGGAGACAGGAATGGACGGGCTGTCGAGTGTGGACTGTTGTGTTTTCTAGATGGGCTGGGCCAACGCAGTCAGCTGTTGTTTTATGGGACGCAAGTTGACGCGGCCATGTTCGGCTGGAGTGTGGCCAGAGGCCCGTTTTGCTTTCGGCTCGGTCGTTCACTTGTTGGACTTGGTGGGCTGGGTCGTGTGGACAACAATGCTTCTTCATCCTATTCCTTCATCACTCCATTACATACCATGTGAGAATTATCTTTTTTTATTTGTTTTGTATGGTGAGGTGATGCATGCAACAATATTTTTTTGAAAATTATACATTTTTTATGTTATTTATTCTCTTTGTTATTTGTACTATATATTTTGTAGCCTTTCTTTATTTTTTGGTTGTTACTTTGAATTTTTATAATATTATTTTGTTTCCATGTTACCCTAAATGGATTGTTCTGAATAGTTCCATCAATGAAATTTTACTGTTCCAGTACCAATTGAATTTTTTATTCTACGGTTTCCTACCCATTCCGTGTTTTCCATATTTTTTATCTTTTCAGCTAGCAACACATGAATTTTATTCCAGCACTAATACAGTCCGGTTCCCAACCCCATTTAGTCCCGGTTCCCGCATCCGGGACTAAAGGTCCGTGGCAAGGTAAAAAATTTACTCCGCGCGTAAGACTCGAACCTAACATCCCTTGCCTCACGCCGCCATGCTCACAACATATATTTTGTTTGGCTCACCAGCTTGTGCCGACCAAAGATTGTGAGTTTGTGAGCTATACCTCGTTGGGATCAATTTCTACTCAGGAAAAGTGTTATTAGGACAACTATGACAGATTAATAAGTGACCAAAGATAAATAGTAATGTGCTATACTTAGAAGATGGTGAGCACCATAACATTAGTAGGCCCGGGAGGCACCGAATGAGTCTAAGTTTCACATAGTCGTCACGATCTTTGGCCGACAACCTAGCAGTATAGCTCACCTACGTGGAGTACGTAGTCGGCGGGGTATTATAAATTCTTGTGAGTGCTAGCATTGGCAGCATTGAGCTCAACTACACCGACCACTTGCCAAACTTCAGCCATGTATTCTTCCTTTTGTTTTTGGCATGAACCGTCTTAAATAAATCTTGGCACGGGGTAGTGTAAAATAGGGTTTAGGGAGGCACCGGGAGTTCAGTCACAATTTGGTAGCCCAACATCACGAACCACAAGAACGTAGAAAGTAGTTGTGACTTTCTGATTAAAGCTCATAAGCCACAACTATCAGCGACGATCATGTACAGATGCATCAAAATTTAAGGCCCTGGTTATTCGTAAATTAACAACGCCTTCTGGAACATGATCGACTTCAGTATGAGGGGATCTGCAAATATTTATCACTAGCTGTATTGTGCTTTTTTTTGTTTGTGTTTGATGATATGGATATCGAGTCCACATTATTATAGATTTGTATTATTAGTGCAAATTATGGAATCCATTTAATGATTACACAAGTTCTTTCTTTCCATATTGCTTTTCCTGCTCCGTAAAATATATTGCCCAAAAGCTCGAGGTAAGAAGGGAAGTTTAACTACAATTAAACTGAAGGTAGATAATTGTGACTTTCTGATTAAAGCTCAGCACAAGGCAGTCTCAACTCAGCACATGTATGATAATTGAGACTTTCTGATTAAAGATCATATATAGGCCACAACCACGGCAGCAACAACTCGCAGCAGGAGAACATATCCACGATTCATCTAATTATGTGTGGATCTAGAGACCGAGATGTTATGGACGGCGTAGAGCCCCTTTCAAGTACAACCAACAGAAATGAAATGTACTATCTTAATCTGCATCTATGGAATATATGGAAGTATGAAATGCAAAGGTCTTCAGAAGCGAAGATGATTCCAACCTTCAGATTGCCCATCGCTGCCATGATGATCTCAACCTCTGGTTGCACAGATGCAAGAAGCCTGAGGACAAGACCAGGCTCTTAGACTGTAGTTTCTTTCCTATGTAATTTAGCACCCCTCCCTTTTTTGATCCTTTATTTCCTTCTTGCCTGCTCACCCCCTTATTGTACTTCCCTAATTAGGTTTTTCTCCTGATCTTTCAGTGTAAAGTTTTTTTATTTCGCTGCAATAAAGTTCAGGCAACCTTGATATAGGTTGCTGTAGTTTCCTTCAAAAAATTATGTGCAGATGCTCTAACTTTAAGGCCCTCATTATTGATCAATTAGCATCCGTGCAACTTTTTTGGACCATAACTTCACTATGAGGGTATCTGCACATATTTTGTCAACTTGCTGTATTATTCTATTTTCTCTTTAGTGGCATGGAGCTAGCCACATCACAGTATTGGTGCGAGTGAAATCCATTTCATGATTACACAAGTTACTTTTTAGCATCTTGATTCTCTAGCTCCGTAAAATATACTCCATCCTTTCTGAAATAAAATTTTCTATATAATAATTTGAGGTTAATCAAGACTCCAGCATTAAATCACGTTAAAGGTTTGGTTGCGAATAAATATCCCGCCTTTTAAGGGCTAGGTTATCCTTGGTTTCATCTGCTCAGTTATTTTGCCTGGATTTGAAGATGGGCACATGCGCCTTGTCCTATCCTCCTAAGTTAGTCTAAAAAAGCCTAGTATATCTTATATTCCTAGACGGAAGGAGTATTGCCCAAAAATTTGGGATATAGAGGGAAGTTTAAGTGCAATTAGAACAATCATAATACTCAATGGATAAAATCTTTATCTGATGTCTTGATACCATACGGTTAGGAATTCTCTCTTTTGTTGGTAATTAATATAAGTTTATTTCTTTTTTTACTTGCTTCATGTTTACCTCCTTGGATATTAGCATTGGTATAGCTAGCCTTTGGACGTTTATGCACGTGGCCACACTTATTGCCTTGTTTGCTTTTGCATAATTGGGTAAAATGCCGTCCTTCAAGTGGTGTAGCCATATGAATATGATCGTCATTCAAAAAATATTAATAGGGGTACAAAGGGTTCCAACTATCACTGTACAAAGGGTAAGTGAACTTAGAGCACCTATTACATGTTGGGAGTCCATTGTCTTCGTGTAGTTTGGGAGTAGTCATATCACATATCCAGCAGTTATCTTCTACTTCATCATCTTAAAACTTTAGAGAGAATATGGAGAAGGGTGAGAATGGCAAGGGACATTATTATGCAGTTCGTTCCGATAGGAAATGGAGGCGCCAGGAATTTGGATTTAAATTGTTGTGGTATCATTGAATGCCGTTGAGTGTCCTTGATGCTATAACTCTCAGAATTGCATTCGAAAGCTCAAGATAGTTGACACCCCACCTCAAGATCGTCAGACGCCTCAATTGTTAGCAATTCCTAAAGGACGATGATGACCTTTTGCTGGGGACAGTTATGAGGACATTGTTGCAGCTCTCCAACTCTGTTGACTGTGCGGCCTCACGTCCATGCTTTCAAGGGGAGCTTGCTACTTAGACGGTGAGAGATCATCAGGAGGAATCCAAAGAGTTCAACGCTAAGTTCATTTGATGGATTTGGCATTGCAGCTTTGCTACCAACGTAGCAGGTAGCACTATGCTACGTCATGCTCTCTGCCTTGTTCTTAATTTCCTACGGAGTCAAACCAAACAGCAGACTTCTTGAAGCCGGAACAAAAGTCTCATCCAGCTATGTATGTCTTCCTATTTTGAAGAAAGCGATTCATGTCTTGCTGGCAGTGGAGGGGAGTGAGTGGCCGCATAAGGCGGGTACTAAACTTGTCATTTTGTTCTTATATATGCTTCCTTCAACACTAGATTCTGGTAGTGTGATATTTTCACCATCAATTTTTTGGGCCATTTTCTTATCAAAATTAACAAACCCCAAATTAAATGTGACATCCCAGTTCATGATGAATTAGAGCCCACTGGTCGTCCATATTTGAGGGACATAACTTGTATGGGTGAGATGTCCCACCTTATTAGTTGAGGGTGAGGGTCACCAATATATAAACCACATGTCAAATGTATTTCAACCTCCTAGCTAACCCTTTTCCGTGAAGCGAGGATAAAAGGATAAGCGGGGTTGTGCAAGTGCATGTTTTACTTACACTAAAGTAGTTAATTTTTTGGGCCATTTTTTGAACATTATTTCCCTTTTTGTCCATGGCGGACTCCTTCACGCCTTTTATGCATTAAATGCAATGTGCTGCCCCTTTTCATGATGAAAACTATCTCATATTGATTTTTTGCCGCCATGATCAAGGATTAAACGTTTCCACATAAAACTGAATTCACCATTGTTTTGCAGTACATAATATAATGGGGGAATGATTAGGGGGTTATGTAGTGGGAAATGTAAGCATCAAGAACTAATAAGGTTCAGATTATTGTGACACATTTCTTCTACAATAGATTGCCAGGGTGCATATTTGCTTGATCCTTTAGCTGTGAAGTTGTCGACAGGCCTCCCCTTTTGGCATTTGATTTCAGAAAACTGCCTGCTCTTGAATTTCACAGTTAAAAGCATCCATGAGTTTTGGCCCATTAAGAAATGGTGCGCATGTTACAGATTTGCAGAAGAGCAAATGGATTCAATCGGGGGAAGAACTTCGTATTTGAATGAAACAGGAGGGGCAACATCAGTCCAACAAGCTCATGCTTAAACTTGGCTCCACAGGTTGATGTTCTTCGTGCTCACGGGTTGAAAATGAGGTCATTCCGCATTGTCCAGATCTCCAGCACATTACTATATATGACAATTTCCATATAGGAAGGCACAGCCAGGTCTTGCTTAAATTGTTGATCACATGATCTGAAAGGGGTGCGCATTATCCGGGACTTGCAAGCTAACCAGATGCCACCACTCTTTTGAGAAGGAAGCAGTGCAGGAATAGCTGTTGCATTGTTTCACCTGCTTTTTCATCACAAAGCGCGCAGTTATGACTCCGAAGTCATCCTTTTCCTTCTGAGGAGCTCCTTTTGTGTTTCACCTACGCTCAGTTTATCTTCATAATTAGGTTTGTTCTTATTGTAGGAATGCTTATACATCTTTAATTGAAGTAGCTACCAACCTAAATGAATAAATTAAATTGCAGACAAGATATAGACACATACCTTAATATTCGGTGGGGGAACACCCTTTTTATCCACTTCCTTCACAGGATTATACCGGTTTGTCCCACATTATATTAGTATTAACCACTTAATATGATTCAAGATGGGTAAATCACAAAATATGCACCATCAAATCACAACTTTAAAGGAAAAAAAAAATCAACATGGATATTTCATTGCATTGGACAATATAATGAGCCATTTTACCCTCAATTTGTTTTCCAATGTATCTACCTCTCAAAAAGCTCAGAAGCGGGTACTTACAGTTTTAGTTTTACCAGGAAAAGGAAGGCTTCAATAAATTCGTCAAACAATAAAGCAATTATCTACTCTATTAACGTAAGGTTGTCATATACTGACATAGGTCTGTCCAACCCATCAACATTGCACATGTCACTAGTCCATCTATGCTCTATTTAGTCCCTATGTGGCTTCCAGCCAGATACCTTGTGACAAGTGAGCCAATATATTTCTACATGTGCGCTTTCTCGTTCCTCCAGCTAATTAACAGCCACATATAGTTTTTCCGTCCTAGCTCATCTATTTCAAAAATGTACTATCAGGAGATTGAGAGAGTCAAATAGCACGACATCTGTTGTAGCTGACAAGTATATATGAATAGGAAAAGGAGGCACTGGGAATTTTCCTTCAAGCACCTTTTGAACATTTTTAGTTTACTGTCGGCGAACTGCATGGAGGAAATATGATAGAGCAGCTGGACAGTCTTGGCACGCGAGCTTTCACTGGCTAGGGCAGTGCATCTGCTGTCCTGATGCCTTGCTGCGTGGTAGTATAGACTAGTAGTGCTCGCGCGCTTGTGATTGATTACGAGCTATGAGTAAGATTATCTGGAAAAATGAGGGTCGTAAGTAAGGGAAAAACGATGGGCGGTGGCACTTCCTCCCCTTTCAACTGCAGCATTTTGCTGAGTACCTTGCTGATAGGCTGTAGCTCCAAGCCTCAAATAGAATCCTATGGACACTGAAAGTTGCCAGCATTTTGCATAGATATAAAAAAAGCTGATTCCTGTGCTTAGTATGGTATTCTGGCTCCATGTATGCTTAAATCTGAAAATGGCAGATCCATCTGTGGCCATAAAATTTTCTGGCCTCAACCTGGACTTGCAGTAGGGAGCTCTGCAACAATGATATATAAGTGGTTACAGTCTACAGATTGTTTTTTATTTTCACTACGAGAAGTGACCTAGTTCTTGCAGGACATAGCACATATTCAAGTCTTATTTTGTCCCTTTCATAATGTCTGTCGGTGCGCACAAACCTAAAAATAAGCACTGTATTTCATATCTGAAAAATATGGTTATAGAGTGAACATAACTACACGCCATCGAAACAAAATATTATGTTTTATTGACATAGCGGTGGAGAAGAATATTTTGTCAAAATGGATGTAATTTTCTTTTTTGGATGTATTTTGTCAAAAATGGCCACATAGAATGTTTTGGCTTTTAGATGTTTTCCATATACTGTTTCTTGTTTTCCTTAATATAAATCAGGTATAAGATGCACTAAGACATCTTTTGTCAAAAATGTTCTGAACACATCGACATCAAAGCGAGAAAGGGTAGGTACCGTGAAAATTGAGTGCTCTGAATTACCGACTTAAGACTCTCCACATGCTGTAGAACCAGTTCCAGTATTGGACAATGACCATATCCTGTTGGTTCTTCATCGCCTTGATAGCGTAGCAGAGAGGCTCTAAAGTCGACCTTCCCCATGCTCGCCGCCGACAATGCCCAAAGTTGACTAGGTTGGCAGAATAGCCTGACAGCGCAGTGAACTATAGCGTGACCATAGTGGGACTGATCTGGTGATCTTTGTAGGCAATAATCTTTTGTGCGTACAAACCGGTTGCTGTTTCGCCAGCACTGTTACAAGCCACTCCATGACACCAAATGCCCCGGTGGCCTGATGGTGAACAGATTTGTGTGCTTGCAACCCAAATGAAAGATAGCAAAATTGAATTACATCAGGTAAAAATAAATATATGTTTTACTCTTATTGCTGCATTGCAACCAAACCATTCTTCTATCTTCAATGGAAAATTTTGCACGCTAATGGAGTCATGGTTCAGCAAATAATCAATAAGAAAATTGTGCAAGCTAATTAATGGAGTCATGGCCCATTGGCAAGCTCCAAATCTCATAACTAATTTGTTGGGGGCAAGTCCAACAATTAAATCCTCAGCAACATGGTGGAAGAACGGTATGGATAGCTCCCCTCACACACGAACATGATTGCAGTTGTGAGGTGAATGTTTTAGACTTTTAATACCCTGACTGGACATAATAATGGGCGCTCTTTGGGGCATACCTGGTTCTAAAGTCTATGTCTTTGCGTTCTTAATCAGATTTATGTCCATAGAAATAGAAATTTACTCTAAAATATAAAACTGATGGAAAAGGATGAAAAAAATCAGTTATGGACTGCTACTCTTCCTGGAGCTGCACCCTATAGCTCTGCCAGCTAAGAGGAAGAGCTTGATTCATGCAATTCTGGTACCCATTATTAGGAAGCTAAATGAAGTAACATCTACTAGTGACACGGAACTCATACATGGATAGAGGGGTGCTCTTGACCAAATCATTGGTCTAGCAAATATTTACGTTCAAGTAGTAGCATGTTTGGTTATGCTTTTATTTATGAATCATTAACTCCATGCTAATGTCCACATACTGGACTGTAGACTCTTGCACTGGTTGGTGCAAATGTACAGTACTATAAATTATGATGCAATTTCCTTGCATTGAAGTTCAGTCATTATCCATTTTTCCGTTTGTGAATTCTATATATAACTTGTAAGCATGCTTGCGACTGATGTCATCGTGTCTCAAGGACTGTCGAAGAAAAGTAATGCGAAGAAGATAGAAAGCAAGTGTCATGAGAAAATTAGATGCTACATTCAAATAGGGATGGGAGGAATCGGGAGTTCATATGCAAGAAGGTTAGCACCTTTCAATAGCTACTTGCAGTAAACCAAGCAAGAACTGTAGGATAAGACAAAATAAGAGGTGGGAGGATTGGAGGTCAATCTTGCGCTCGCCACAGACAGCATCGCCCGCATAGCTCGCCCGCCACAGTATGCCACGCTTGCGCTCGCCATGGACGGCGTCGCCCACGTCTCTTGCTCCGCGCCGTGCCCACGCTCCACCTGTAATCTCGCTTGCAGTTGCAGCTCCGCTGCGTATATATGTAACACTCCGGTGATCAATGAGAAGTGCGGTTGATCCAATTCTGGTCCTTGAAGATTTCTCCCATATCAGTTTTGTTAGAGAATCTGAACTTCTTCACTTGGTTGTGAGCGTATCGAAGTGCGCTAGTATCCACCAGTAACCATCGGTTTCATTCTAGTATAAGCCATTGTGCATATATATGAAGAAATGAACCGCGAGCTACCACTACACACAAGAGCAATGTAGATGCTTAACTAAAAATGGAAAGGGAGGCACTAAGCAAGAGTAAATAAACAACAACACACTGCTAGAAAATAAGCTTTCGTCCATTCGATTTCATCCCTTCGATTAGTACCAGTTAACTTTTGGTCCAATACTAATGTTGCCCCGGAACCACTTTAGTACCGGGTTCAAATTTGAACGCCACCGAGCTATTTTAGTACCGGGCCAAGACACCGGCCGGTACTAAATGTTGCATTTTAGTACCGGCTGGTGTTTTAGCCCGGTACTAAAATGGCGCAGTCAATAAAGGCATGCACGTGTTGAAGTGGCGACCATAGATATATGGCATTCTTGCGGGGCTAAGCAAGAGTAAATTATCTCATATGCTCCTATCACTTATCAAATACTATGCCACAACTACTTAACATCTAAAACATCATGGGTCATTTGTGTTCGTGCCCTATTTCGAAAACTAATGATGATTTTGCCCTCGCTTTCTTAACTTTGTTGTCCCTGCTTTTTCAAACTGAAGATAGAGTTTGCCCGAGCACTTAATGGTGCCAAATCAGCCATAGAAACAGAAGTTTGGCCTTAACGCACATGGTATGTTTCATAATTTTATTTTACCTAGATTTATTTAGGAATTAATGGTTCTATTCTTTCAGTGCCTGCAGTGACTTTGCTAATGTTAAGCTTTGCTTGCCCAATTTATTGGAGGTTCTTACAGGTGTCTGTTGTGTGTGCGTGCAGCCGTGCACTCTTGGGTGTGAGACCATCTCCAGCAACATTACCCATCTCCTAACCCATATTGGGAAAAATCCTGTGGGACCCACCATTTATCCCAATTCGGTCTGTCCTCCGTTTCTAGCAGTGTCTCGCTTCGGCCTCCCCATCCGGCTGGCGGCGCTGGCGGCGGTTGGTTCCCGCGCGCGGGCGGGCGGGCGGAAGAAGGCGGGCCTCCCCATCCGACTGGCGGCGCTGGCAGCGGCTGGTTCCCGCGCGCGGGCGGGCGGGCGGAAGAAGGCGGGCCTACACATATATAATATAAGGTTGCGCCGACACATGTATCACTTATGAACCATCGAAACTATTGAAGAATTACCTTGTCATCTTCACTTTTCCCACTCTGATTGCGCCTAACAATGTCACTATAGAAACCACAGAAGCGGGCGGTATCTTTTTGAATGTCTCCCCATCTATGTTGCAGAGAACTGAGAGACCTCACAGTAGGATTCCTAGTAACTTCATTGTAGTACTCAGTTATCCTTGTCCAATATGACTTGTAAGTTTGGTTCACCCCAACTGCAGCATCCTTTGACACGTTCAGGTAGGCAGAGCAGAGTACCTCATCTTCATCTTGAGCAAAATTCTTGGACCTCGAGGTAGTACCCTTCTTTTTTCCACCAGGAGCCGGCATACTTGCGGCCTCTGCCTCCTGAAACACAGGACCATCAATCATTCCAGAATGAAGCACCTCCTATATGCATATTCATAACCTGGTCAATGAGAACTATATACGACATACCTGGTCATTCGAAGGCACATCAAGCGGGGTGCCATTCATAGCAGTGAGGTCAATGGTGGGTGTGTAATTTATTTCACCATTGTCCTGCCCCTGGGAACTAAATTCATTCTAGAATGATTCCATGACAATTCTACAAATGTAGTAGCACAAGATAAGTCATGTAAACTTAAGCAAATAAAATTTCTACAAAGTGCATCTCATGAGAGAAAACAGGAGTACTCATGATGTATATTTCTTATATATTTTCTTGATGTTCTTCAGATACTGTCTACTCTGTTTTCTTTATGGTTCTTATGATACTGTCTATTATTCAGCTTCTATATTATGTTCTGGATCTTTTTTAGTGATGATTTTCACTACTTTGACAAGACATTGCACTTGCGCCTACGCAAGAGGGATATCTTTTTTGACTAAATTATTGCTGAAATACATTTCTTCGGATTCTTGCTGTCAGATGACTTTTCCCCAAGTTGGTATATGAGTTAACTTATGTTCCAATAGTACCTAGTGGGCATTTCAAGTGATATCACAATTCTCTCTCTATCTCTACCTTGTTGAATTATGTCATTATTTACAAAGATGGCATTTTCCTTCCTGTTGCAGTTGGGTAGATTGCCAGTGGAGCTTGCTGCATTAAATGATTGCATGGAAGAAGTTGAAATGCTGTTTCCCTTCACTTCACCAATCCTAGGTGTTCCAAATTGGAGTGTTGATGGAGTAATCTCTCATGCAAAATTGGAATGTGAAAAGCCATTGGTATGACATGTTTACCTTGAATTCCCTTGCCGTACAAAGTATTCTATGGACATACTGTGCTTTACTGTCATACTCTTTCACAGTGGAAAATAGACCATTTTGATAATTTTGAACTTCGAATTCTAATGACTGGACAAAGTATTCTATGGACATACTGTGCTTTACTGTCATACTCTTTCACCGTACAAAGTATTCTATGGACATACTGAATTCCCAAACTTCGAAGACAGTGAGAAATGACTGGACTTTTGATAATTTTGAACCAATAGTTCAGTGTTGCAGAGCAAATTTTGTTCATGAATTCTAGAGTGAAAGCTAGCTATTTTCCAAAAATTACAGATTGGCTAAACTATCTACAGTGAAATCAGTTCCATCTTTTCCCTTGGCCTAGATCTGAGAGGGAAATCCCTAGGTCAAGGGGGAAGGCCAGAGCAGGGGCATGCATACCGGGTGGGGGTGGTTCTGGACCCGACGAAGAACCTTCCCTAGTAGGGCTTGGCCTCCGGAGCTTGGCAACCGTGCCGTCGCCGTCGACCTCCGACCTCCTGCCGGTATACAGGCTCGAGGCGGTGCCTACAGGTCACGTAAAACGCATGGGCGCAGTACACCGGGGAAGGGCGCAAGTGCGGAGGAAGGAAGTAGACAGTGCACCGCCGCTGAATCGAATGGTGGCGGAGAGGGGGAAGATGAGCGAGAGAGAGTACCGTGGGGGAAGACGAGCAGAGGAAGACCGTTGGCTTCGACCGATGGGGGAGAGAGAAACACTCGTAGAAATGGATGGCTGCAGGGGGCGCTCCGGGTTTTGGGGGACACGTTGGGGTAATTGTTGGACGCGTGAACAGTACCATATTTCCTTTATTTTAGGAGAAAGGGTGGGATAGGGGATGTTGCTGGAGATGGTCTGAGTTCGTGTGTGTATGTGTGAGAGTGTCTTTATTGATAGTGTTTTTCGAGAAAAAAAGAATGGTAGTGAACGAAAATGGTTGTGTGAGGTGAGTTACGTTGTATGTGCGAAGCTATTTTTTTCTTTGACTATCTTTTGGCAAGCCTCCTCGTATATGGACTGTTTGCCTGGGCCTCCTGCTTCAGTCACTACCACTACCAGAAAACGGAAATTTCGTGAGAATCGGAAACTTATGAAACTAGCCAAAACTGACATGAAAATAGTATGTGATGGCTAACTCTCACAAAAGTCCCCTCACAAATCGGGCATCACGAAAACAACATTTTCATGAGAGTCAACCCTCGGGATCTATTTTCGTGACGGCAATTCATGATAGCGACCTTCACAAAATATATTGTGGCACCAGGTCTTCAAGTTTGTTTTCATGAGAGCCAAACATCACAAAAAAGCCGGCACTAACATTTTTCCCGTAGACCTAAAACCCTAACGAAAATATATGTTTTACCTGTAGGCCTACGGCTCTCATGAAAATGTATGCAGGCCGCCTCAAAAATTCTACCTACCAAAGGGCAATTTTCATTTTCATGAGTTCATACTGCCAGGAAAATGGTCATTTTCATGAGAGTTGACCCCAACACTAAAATAATATCATTTTCAAGCCACCCTGCGCAGTCCTGGCGCGTGGTGCAGCCGCGCCAAGTGCCAGGTCCTGCGGCGTGTGGCCGAGTACCGCACCACCGCCTCCCCGTCGCGCGAGCTGCTGCCGCGCGCGTCGCGGGTAGGCGCGCTCCCCGCACCCCGCTGGCCACTACTCTCTGCTCTCGCATGCCTCCTGCACGTTCGGCCCTTGCCGCAGGCTGCTGCCTACATGCGCCGGCGGGTGGATCTGGGGAGGGGAGGGAGAGAGGTGAATGGGAAGAGAGCGGAGGGTAGGGTTTCACGGATGGCTGGTGAGAGATATTTAGTTGGAGCACGGAGTATCTTGGCCGTCCAATTCGATCCGACGGTAACAATGCATGTTTCGTTTTGGGCTGAGAATAGGCCGAAGCAGTTAGACGGGCCTTGTTTCATTCCTTCTCTCCTTAATATTTTCTTTTTCCTTTTCCATTTTATTGCACCATTGTGAAGTAACACACAAATATTTTTTCTTACATACACCAATATAATTTTTATATCTAATAGACTACATATAAGTTGTCATGTAAAGATTTCAAAAAATTTGGAATTGATCTACTATTTACTATATGTTAAATAAATTTCTACATGGTTATCGAAGTTAATGCCAAATTGAACTATGTGTGCATCTAATAAGATACAAACAATTGCACAAAATATATGTTTACACACTCTGTTGTCGGTCAAAACCCACCGGCGAGCAGCGACAGGCAACTCGAGGAGCCGGGAGGCTCCCGGAACTGCTGGTGGGCCCCGGTCCCTCGGTCAACGGCCCGAGATCCGGCACACGTCCTGGCGTCTGGGTTGCTAGGCGTGCCACCTGACCTTGTACCTGATCAGGAAGGTATTATGTGTTAGTTTCCTGCATATACAGACATGTGTAAACGTTAGTCCGAGCCGTGATCGGCTCATCGGATATTTCCCGGTATCGGCTGTAAAGAGCCGATTGTGTCTAGTACCGGATCGGATCTATAAAATAAAGCAAATATGTCCGATGGTAATATAAATCTTGCTGTTGTTAGGCTCAGTTACGTGTAGGATGTTCCGATTATGTGGTGAGAGCTTAGTCATCGTAGATTGGATCTAAACAGAAGCCTAAAAACCAACCAAAAAACGGATTCCCAGAACAACCCCTTTTCAAGCTGTCATAAAGTACCCAGAATACTGCCGGAACATTCAATCCGTTTGAAGAGTCTAATCATGCAGATATTAAACTAAACCCTCGATTAACGAAGACTAACCGTAACAGATTAGATCTACTAAACAAGTACAAAGCAAAGTACTGCCTTTATACCCGAGATCGAGTACATAGACAACCAGACGTTTACAGGAGGCAAGCAAAGCATAATTAACGCATGAAAGAGCCGATGCTACTCTATAAACGCCAAGATAACTGGTGTTACTCGCCATCAACAACGCTTCAGAACGAGAAACACGAAAAGTAAATAAGTAAGAACGATGCTGCCCCGATCATGCCTGCGTGATCGAGGCCGCACGGCGCTTACCCGAGAAACCCTAGAACAGGGGTGGCGATGCGTCAAGAGTTGTTGGTGAATGATTCATTTCTTATTGTTTACCCAAGATATATGTTTATAGTCCGTAGACTTGCCTCTCCTAACCAATCCTAACCAAACATGACGCGAATTTTAACTATCTATATCTAAACTGTTTAAACATGCATACCTATCTAGATACACGGCCAACCTTGGCCCAGAACACCTGCATAGGGTCCGATTCGCAAACCCATTATAACCATCCTTCAACCCATCTTGCTCTACAGCCCATCTTTCTGGCCCGCCTAAATTACGGCGATAACACACTCATATGTTCAATCCTATCCCATGTCTTGGAGATGGATGAAAAATTTAATTATCTTTCTAGAGACAATTCAAACTTCTTTCGCCAAATTACCAAATAATAATTATAATAATATCCAAACTGGGTTAGAAAATTCTACAAATTGACATGATAATATAATTTTGTTTCATAAGTTTTCCATAAAAAATTTAAATAATTTTAATAAAGTGGGACTATACATCATTCAAAAAAGATACATCTCTCACATAGTTTCTTATAACTCAAGCCAAACTTTGAGATTTGAATATCCCATAACATCTTTGAACTACTACACACCTCAAATTTGGACAGAACCTTACATATACCTTCCCACTTTTTATGCAAAAAATGTCTTTCTATTTTCTAAATAACTAATTAAGGCACCCTTGTGAAGTAGATCACAAAACAAATTATTTTAAATACACCAATATATTTTTAAAATGTAATAGGCAACATTTAAATTATCATGTAGGAGTTTGAAGAATTTTTGAATAGATTTGGCATTTTCTATGATTTAAATAAATTTCTACATACTTATTGAAAATAATTCCAAGTTGAACTATGTGTACCTCGAATAAGATTTTAAAATTTTGAGAAAAAACTATATTTAGGCTCATATGGTCCATTGTAGCCTATTTATGGGAGATGAATGAAAAATTAAATTGTCTTCTAGGAACAATACAAACTTCTATCTCCAAATGACCACATTTAAATTCTCAAAAATCCATATTATTGCATAAAATTTATAATAAATAATTTTCATTGACAAACATGCCATGGGAGATGAGGGAGAGGGAGTAGCAAGGTGAGAGGTGCGAGCAACTAAAACGATTAAGCCCGCTAAGTGCAAAGATAGCGTGTATCAAACTATCTCGTGAGAGCTATTATTCCCTCTCATGAAAATGGCTCGCCTCTCATGAAAATGGCTTGCCTCTCATGAAAACTATTTTCATGAGAGTTATGCAATGCCTCCATGAAATATACATAATTTTCATGAGAATGCTGGGATCACCTACACGAAAATAAACATTTTCATGACGGTTCATATGATACCTTCACGAAAATATATTTTCGTGAGAGTTTTTTTCCCATCTTCATGAAAATAAATATTTTCATGGGGGTTGCTCATTCCTCTCACGAAAATGACGCCCTTCTCACGAAATCTCCATTTTATGGTAGTGAGTTCCCCTTATAATAGTGTCGACTCGTATCACTTAGTTATTTCCTTTGAGATTGGAGACTCATTTCATTATATTCACTAACAAGCTAAGATAGGGAGGGAAGTTCAGCGACAACTTCACATGGATTCCATTCCACCGGTGGGAAGACTATAAGGCGATGGTTGGTACCATCAAATTAGTAGGCTCCGGATGCACATTGTGTCCAGTTTCACTTTGTCGTCATTTTCTTTGGCCCACAAACTGGAAATAATGCAGTTCAACTGTATGTAGTGATAGACGGTATACAAGAAATTGTTACGAGGGCCTGATGAGAATATTTTCTAGTTATCATCCTTCATCACATACACACACACACATATATATATATAATAAGTTTTATCTACACTCGCTTGTAACTACTCCCATTATCAGTATACCACCGTGCGTATGTCTGCATACTCATTTATCACTTTAATGACGTTTATATACTAATTCTAATATACTTCAAAGGATATGTACTAAAAATTTCAAAAGCATCCCTTTTTTTAAATATATTATAATTATAACTTTAGTATTAGTATCCAAAATAATTATGTCCATATACTCTATGTATGGTCCCATATCTAACACATATACCATCATAAATATTTTAGTATAATCACATACTCCACGTACATGCTCTTTGTTCGGTCAGATACGTCCTACATCATGAAATACACATATAAGAGTAGCTACAAGCGAGTGCAGAAAGGATTTTTCTAACTTGCTTTATCTACACTCGTTTGTAGCTACTATCATCATCAGTATAGCACCACGTGTATACTCCATATACATACTCTTTATTCGGTGAGATATGTCCTACATCATGAGATACACATGTAGGAGTAGCTACAAACGAGTATAGAAAGAATTATATATATATGTATATATATATATATGTAGCGGCGTCAAGCTCAAGAAGTACGTACACTACCGGAATCAGAGGCTTTGCCGAGTGTCTGGGACACTCGGCAAAACCCAGATTACACTCGGCAAAGAGCACTCGGCAGCGATTTCGTCGGCAAAGACATCTTTGCCGAGTGTCTTTTGTCGGGCACTCGGCAAAGGCTTTGCCGAGCGCCAAAAAACACTCGGCAAAAAGAAGCACTCGGCAAAATGTAAATCGGAAAAAATCCAAAAAAATAAAATAGGAAAAAAAGAATTTATTGGGGGGAGGCATGCACATCCAGCTAGTGACCCATCTAATGAGTTGCACATTTTTTTCAGCAAGTTTTCATAATTTTTCGATGATAGATTTCGAACTCACGACCTCCTGCACACAAATAACTCCCTCTACCACTGCACCATTGGACCATGTGTGTCAACATTACGTTTTTATTCTCCACATATTATAATTAACCGAGTGTAAATTATTTGTTTGAGATAGTAAATAAATTCAAATAAAAAGGTTGTCAACTACAATGTAACATAACTTTTCGAGATCTACAACTTTTATTTTGGTAGTTTCTTCATCCGAGATCGTTTACAAAATTTAAATTTTAAATTTGAAAACTTCAAACGTATTTTAATATGACACAATGATTTCAAATCAAAAAGTTGTCAACTACAAACTTTCATAACTTTTTTAGATCTACAACTTTAATTTTGATGGTTTTTCCATTCGAGGTCATTTGCAAAATTCGAATTTTAAATTTTCTATATTCAGATGTAGTTTTTGTTGACAAGATGACTTCAAATTAAAATGTTGCCAACTGTAAAATCTTATAACTTCTCAAGATCTACAAAGTTTATTTTGGTTGTTTTGTCATTTCTTCATCTGACATGATAATTCTAATATTGTTCACAAATCTTATATATCTGTCTTCTAGTTTCATCAACTACGAGAGAGAGATATACGTTTTGTGAATAAATGTACATTTATTTTGTCAAATGAAGAAATGTCCAAAATAAGAATTTTGCATCTTGATGAGTTATACAACTTTGTAGTTGAAAATATTTTTATTTGAATTAATTTACTACTTCAAAATATGATTTGAAAATTATCTTTGCCGAGTGTGTAAAAAAGGCACTCGGCAAAGAGCTTCTTTGCCGAGTGTCTAAACAAGGCACTCGGCAAAGAGCTTCTTTGCCGAGTGTCCAGATAATGCGCTCGGCAAAGACCAGCACTCGGCAAAGAAGCTCTTTGCCGAGTGCCCGAGAAAAAACACTCGGCAAAATATTTGACACTCGGCAAAGATCTTTTTTCCGGTAGTGGTAGTCCACTTGACCGCTTTCCAAACTTATCGAATATTTGCTTGTTCAATTATGGTACAGAAATCTTGGCATGGGGTAGTGTTTTATAGGCACCGGAGCTAGGTAGCAGGAGCTCTGTCACAATTTGCTGATAACACCTTCAATTTTACCTGTTTGCAGAAATGTTAGCTCATCATCACAAAGAACATGGGAAATAACTGTAACTTTCTGATTAAAGTTCATAAGCCACAACCACAATTCTGCATCAGGAGAATATCCACAATCGATCTATCTATACCAAGATGAATCAAATTAGCAGTGCGGCTTTTGGGACATGATGGATTTCAGTATACATGGGGGATCAGTATTCATCAACTAGCTGTTTTGTGCTGTTTTCTCTTTGATGACATGAAGATCGAGGACTCCACGTCATAGTATTGGGGCAAATAGACTCCATTTAATGATTACACAAGTTCCTTTCTTTTCATCATATTGTTTCACCCGGCTCCTGAAAATATATTTCCCAAGACTTCGACATATGGAGGGTGGTTTAACTGCAACTAGAACAGACATAACAATTTGTCGATAAAAGCTTCCTCCCATGTCTTGATTGTAAGGGTTAAGAATTGTCACCTTTTGCTCGCAGTATAAGTTACTTCCATGGATATTGACAATGGTAGCTAGGCGTTGAACATCCAAGGCATACACCGTGCGCATGGCACACTTATTATAACGTTTGTTTGCTTTTGCATAATATGGCGTCCTTCAAGTGTAGGTCTGCTTCTCTACAAAATATTCATGGGCGTAGATGGGGTTCCACCTATCACTTACTTCATATCAACTGCGTTATAACTTGGAGTTCATATATTACATGGTTGGGGTCCTTTACCTTCGTATATTTGGAGGAGCCATATCATGCATCATGATTAATAACCAGTAGTCATCTTCAAGTTCACCATCTTAAAACTTTACTTTGGAGAGAAAAGGATCATAGTGTGTTCATTATTAAAATAGGAAATGGAGGCACCAGAAATTTGGATTTGAATTACTGTGCCACCGTTTCTTCTGTCGAGGAATGTTGATGAGGGTCCTTTGATCCTATGACTCTATGAATCACGTATGAAAGCTTAGGTTAGCGCACACTCCACCTCTAAATTTTTCAATGCCACAATTATTTGCAATTCCTAAAGGACGACGAGGACTATGTGCTGGGGGCGGAGATGGCAAGACTGGTGCAGCACTCCAACTGTGTTGGTTTTCTGATCTCATTTGCATACTTTTTCCTTGAGAGATGGCTCCTGAGAGATTAGGAGGAATAAACAAAAGAGACCGAGGGAAGTTCACTCGATGGCTCTGCTACTGCAGTTTTGATTATGTCAATGTAGCAATATGCAACGTTGGCACACCATGATGTGCCCTGTTCTTAATTTCCACGGACTCAAACCTACAGCAACTTCTCGCAGCGGTGCAACTCTATGAGCACTACCATCATGAGTTTACAAGGATATGCATGTTTTGCAGTACGGAGAATGATTAGCGGAGTCATCACAGTCTACCTAGATGGATCATCCAGTGGGAAATGGAGGAATCAAGAATCAGGATACAGATTGTTGTGACACCATTAATTTCTTCCAGGAAAGATCAATTGCCAGGGTGCCAAGATTGACACCATTAATTTCTTCTTGTGTATGTACACTACTATAAATTATGATGCCATTTCCTTGCATTGAAGTTCAGTCGTCATTGTCCATTTTTCCGTGTGTGCATTGTACATATAACTTATAAGCATGCCCGCGACTGATGTCATCGTATTTCAAGGACTGTGGAAGAAAAGTAATTGCGAAGAAGGTAAAAAGCAAGTGTCATGAGAGAATTAGATGCTACATTCAAATAGGGATGGGAGGAATCGGGAGTTCATACACAAGAAGGCAAGGGCATACTAGCACATTTCAATAGCCACTTGCAGTAAACCAAGCGAGAGCTGTAAGATAAGCTCAAAGAACAGGTGGGAGGATTGGAGGTCCATCTTGGTGGGTATGTTTGTTTTGTTGAGTTAGACTCTTGGACTCCATGTTCCTATCATCGATTCTTAGCACCGAAGGGGTGATGATCATTTCCCAACATTATCTTCTTTTGGTACAAATATTGCACAAGGGCGAACGGTATCCGATCCTCGGTTATTCATCTATACTCTTATATTAAGGCTGTAACATAAGTTGATCCATCCTGTTGTATTGAAAACATTATTGGTGCCTGATCTAATCAGAGGTACGTTGTTTGTATGTAGAGCTTGGGAACATATAAGAGCATGTGATCTGCATGTATGATCTCTGAGTTTTGGTTGTGGGCGTATTGGAATGCGCTAGCATCCACCAGTAACCATCAATTTCATTTTAGTATAAGCCATTGTGTGAGCGTGGTGAAAAGGAATTCTTTTCCTAATTTGCCTCAGCATTCAGATCGAGCATGCTAATTAGGAGTAATTTCTGTGGGGATGGCAAGAACAAGATATTAAGTCTAAATTTGCACCATGATTATTGCAACTGCGGATTCAAATAGAAACAGAGTTTTGGCTATGTACACTCATGTGTGAGTGCAGAGGTGGGAACGTTTTTCCTTCATCTAAAAAATAGAAACAGAGGTTCCGCCAGGTGACACCTATCTATAGTTGGTGCGAGCTAGGTCGCAGGTGGGCCAAGAAAGGGGCCGGGCCGGCCGGTTGGCTCTAGGGAGTAAGTAAGCAGGTAATAAGGTTGGCACCTTGCTACTAATACGCAAATCGCGTGCGACGTGTCATTTATTACTGTAATAAATATAAAAAATATGAGCACGCATTTCGAGGCCAGGACTTAAACTTAGGTGTATTTGTTCCACCGTAAGGAACCTAAAAAATTTAGTTACCATCATTTCACGTCCTTAGCGTGTTCATATTGCTGGAAATTTATGTCTCTTTAGTTTAGTAGGTACCAACATAAATGAACAAATTAAACCACAGAATAGATGTACATACATATCCTAGTATTAGGTGTGAGAACACCTTTTTATTCACATCCTTTTCAGGTTCATACTGGTTTATCCAACAATAATATTATTAACTACTTAATTTGATTCAAGATTTTCAAATCATAAAAAGAAGAACCATCAAATCACAACTTTGAGGGAAAACTCAAAAAGCAATATAATCTATTTATTTGGACATTGCAATAATCCATTTTTCACTCAAATTGTTTTCCAGTCCATCTACCTCTCAAACAACATGGAAGTGGGTACTTACGTACTTTTTGTGCAATATCAGGAGGGCTTCAATAAATTCATGAAACTACAAAGCACTCACCTCGTCTATTAATAACTATAAGGTTGTCATGTGCAGCCTGTCCAAACAATGCACATGTCACTCGTCATGTATGCTCTATATAACACTTAGTTTGCAACCTAAAGTCCCTGTGTGGTTTCTGACGAGATACCTTGTGACAAGGGAGCCAATATTTCTATGTCCACTTTCTTGTTACTCCAGCTGATTAACTGCCATACTCCTTCAGATCAAACTCCTCTTTTTCAAGAGCGTACTCCTGAAGCAAACTATAAGGAAAACGAGAGAATCAAATGCCACCACATTTGTAGTAGATGAGAAATACCAGTAGGAAACGGAGGCACCGGGAATTTTCCTCCAAACAGCTTTTGAACATTTCTTTTTCACTGTCAGTGGACTGCGGGGAGGAGACATGATAGAGCAGCTGCATTGGATAGTGTGTTAGCACACAAACTAACTTTTCACTAGCTGAGACCTTACGGTGGCAGTATGTAATACCCGTGGCCGTCAATGAGATGTCGAGGCGTGAAAAAATCAAAAGAATCTATCTTACTGTGGAGTGCGGGGAGGAAACATGACAGAACAGCTGCACTGCAGAATCTGTCTTAGCTCACAAAACTTGTCACTAGCCGAGGCCTTGCAGTGTGACAGTGGTGGTTGAGTGCTTATGATTACAAGCCAACGATACGCTCATGCGAGCTACAAGTATGTATACACGGAAGCTTTCAGATCACCGGGCCAAAATGATGTGCGGCTCATCGTCCCCTTTCCACTGAGTTGGAGGAATCCGCGAGCTTGTAGCACGGCAGAGTGCACTGCGAATATTAGGCTGCAGCGTCAAATGCGAACAGAGCAAAAGTTGCTAGCGTTTTGCTTCAAAACAGTTGATTCCCGTGTTTAATCCTGGGATTCTGGATTTCTGGCTCCATTATGCTCCAATCAAAATCGGATCGATCTGTGGACTGTGGCTGCAACAATTATTCTGGCCCCAACCTGGACTTGTACTAGAGAGCTCTGCAGTGGTGAGAATTGGCTACAGGGTACAAAATTGTTTGTAATTTACAGTACGAGAAGTGACCCCTTTCATGCAGGACATAGCTAACAATTAAAGTTGTACTTTATTTGTCCATTTCATGATCTTTGTCCACACACACTAACCTAAGAAGCACTCCTTCATATCGGAAAAATATGGATAAAGAAAATATGCTGAACACATCAACACTAAAGAAGCACTCCTCCATCTTTCTTCTTCTTGGATAGCGTAGCAGAAAGGCCCTGAAGCAAACTGCTTCCCGTGTGCTCAAAAAAGATGACCAAAGCTGCCTCAGATGGTAGAATATAGCCTGACCGCGCGGTGAACTATAGCGGCATGGCCATGGTGAACGCATCTGCTGATCTTAGGAGACAATAATCTTCTGTGTCTGGAAACTGGGCGCACTTTTTGGCCGGCGCTGTTTTGAACCCATGCATGATGCCAAACATTGTTGGCCTGACAAAATGATCATATTTGAGTGCTTCCAACCCAAATGAAAGATAGCAAAATTAACTCACATCAGATAAAATTGTGGAAAATTGTTGCCTTGCTAGTTGCAACCATACCATTCTCCAGACATTTGTGGAAAATTGTGCATGCAAATGTATTCATGGCTCAGCAAATAATTCAAAATAAAACTATGTGAGCTAGTGGAGTCATGGCCTGTCGTCAAAAACTCCAAATTTGATTATTAATTTGGAGCTATAATAATTCATTCATCAGCAGCATATGTTGTAGTTGTGTTGTGGAACGAGGAAATGACAGCTCTAAGTTCATCGGAGCAGTTGGTTGAGCAGAGTGCACTCAGGTCAGCATTTCATTCCCTTACCATTTGGTTGGTACTCAGGTCAGCAAATAATTGAAAAGAAGTTAACCTATCATGTTGTATAAAAACATTAGCGCCTGATTGAATCAGAGCTGAGATATGTTGTTTATATGAAGAGATGTAGACATAAGAGTATATGGTCCACATATATAGTCTCTGAGTTTTGACTTTTAAGTTCCATACATATTCGTTTGATAATATCCACCAACACAGAACGTCATTCATTCATTTGCAATGGCCTCGATATTTGGCCTCATTTTTCCTTTTCACTGATTACAGAATCTGAACTTCTTCACTTGGTTGTTGAATAATCATGATGGGAGTTATTGTCCAATAATCATCCATCAATCTCATTACAGTATAAACCATTGTGTGAGTATGGTGAAAAGGAAAAAAAAAGAAATAAAGATGCTCAACCATTCGTTTTATGGACCACTAGAGAAATAAGGTAGATGATGAAAATGAACCAGGAACTACCACTAGTCAAGGGAAATGTAGACGCTAAATTCAAATTGGAAAGGGAGGCATTGGAAAGGCGTGCATATGATGAACTCAAAAATGTAGATATATGCCCGCTCATTTCTTGGGGAACCAAGTGAGAGTAACCACGTCGTGTCGGATTGTCTCTTAACTGACTTCACTGTCCCGCAAGATGTCTCAGCTGGGAAGCTTGATCAGTTAGTGATATAGCCACGATCTTGAACAGTAACTTTATGGATTTATTCGAATTAAATAGGGATAAAATAGTGTAAGAATACCAAATGCACGGGATATTTCTCCAACCAGTTTTTGGGTACTCGTCCTAGTTCAGTATATCTGTCAACTGTGTGGATGAAAGGTGGGAGAACATCGTCGATATACCGGAGTAAGTGGTCATACATAAGCCAACTTTTCTTAACTAAGAACTGCATTCCCCCTTTCCATGGCACATTGGTGTACGGGTTTGTGTTATCGCTAGCAGGGCACATGCACTTTTGTACAAATGTGAACAAAAATATTATTGATATGGTTCGTACTTTTGCATCGTTCAGCTATCTACAAATTGCATCTCTTGATTTGATATCCAGAAGTTGCATCTCTTGATTTCTTCACCATAAATTAAGAATAAGCCCTTGACAAATTTTTAAGAGGGGTTGTCAATGTGACAAAGCATGATGGAGCACTGTATAGTTAAAAATATGAAATGTCTTTCTCATATGACGAAATGTTTTGTCCTGTTCATCGCGCGTCATTGTATTTTGGTTCATGTACTTAGACTTTGCGATCAATCTTTTGCACGGTCTATTATAAGTGAGTTGTACTGCAGCCTTCTACAATGGCATATTTCAGAGGAGATACGGGCATATTCCAGAGGAGATGCTTAGGCATATTTTAGTAATGAGCTCCATTTCCACTTGAAAAAAGATCTAAATAGCTCTTCAGTAGTACGTGACACTTGCCTCTTCATCTCTTCCCCATCTTTCCTTTTGAGAGAAATAGGAGGGGCAAGCCCCTACTGGATAATAAGGAGAAATTTTTACAAGTAAGAGAGATAAAAAGAAAAGGCAAGAACATAGGATTACATGAAGGACTCTTAACAGGTTTTGATTTTAGGGAAAGTACTCCTATTTTCAGAAGATGCATATGAGCAATTTGAAAATAACTTATGAATTTAGCTTTGCGAAGATGCATATTTTCAGAAGATGCATATGAAGGACTAAAGGTGGAACTTGGGCCATGCCATGCTTGGCTAGCTATACAAGTCTCCATCCAGGCTCATGTAGGCTACAAGCCGAATGAGCAACATGCTAGTGTGTGCTACATAAGCAAGCCTCACCACCCCTCTTCCTTGACATCATCTGGTGATCATGCCACGTGTTTTGCAATAGGCTTTCATGTAGGTGGATAAAAGGAAGAAGAAACTCCAAAATAGCCCAAAAACTGGTCTTGAGATTTTAGGGGCCCCGGGTGAACTAAAAACCGAGAGGCCTTTTAATAATATTTTAGTAGTAACTAGCAAATATGCGCGTGCATTGCTACCTGAAAGAACAATATATACATTATATATCGTATGAGGTGCGACCACCCCCTCGCAAGCATAACATAGACTCCTATTAACTAGGACTCCGATCAGAATTGAAATGTTCTGTGACTAACTAGGTTCCAATTAGGACTTCGATTGACAAACGAAGGAATCATCGCTTGCTTTAGTAATAAGTAGAGATATAGATAATGATGTTGTTGATAAGCACTTAATGTATATAAATATTCATATCAAATAATCTCTTCGATCATATATATGCACCGGAAAACCAGGTTCATCATTCATTACTACTGTTTTTTTGTAAGAGAGAAATTAAATCTGTGCTCATGATCACGCACATTGTTATTCTATATAAGTGCTCATACTAAGAGCTATTTCTCCCATTTAATTTGTGATCATATCCACTTGACATATGTTAGAGCCTGATAATAACTTGATTATACTAAATTATGATGCCATCTTGCGTGTCCATAAAGGATACTACAATGACGCGCGATGAACAAGACAAAACATTTCGTCATATGAGAAAGACATTTCATATTTTTAACTATACAGTCCTCCATCATGCTTTGTCACATTGACAACCCCCCATATAAGTGCTCATACTAAGAGCCATTTCTCCCATTTAATTTGTGATCATATCCACTTGATTATACTAAATTATGATGCCATCTTGCGTGTCCATAAAGGATACTACCTCGCTGGTGTTGGAACTAATCTACTACTCCCTCCGTCCCAAATTATTAATTTTTTAGTTTTTTTAGATACATAGATAATAGATTTTGCTACGTACCTAGACATAACAAAACCATACACCTAGAAAACCTAAATAACTAATAATTTAGGACGGAGGGAGGGAGCAGCTCCAACGAGTGCTCCGCTTCAGTTTGTAGACACCAGAATAATCATGCCTGTTGTATTCAGTTCCATTTCGGAATTTAATTCAACATTGCCACCATGATGCCTATGTCTTTCCTGTCACGTTCTTGAATTCTTTTTAACTAATGAAAAGGTCAAGTTAGCTATTCCACTCTCGCCCTATAATTTTCCCACACGCTCATGCGAGTTTCAGAAACATCACGCGGCCGGCCGGTTTAATTTTGTTTTGCAGTCCGGCCATGACGTCTAGCATGAGCTGGTGGTGGAGAGGTGCGCCCCTGAAGCGCGAGGATGAGCAGGTCGCCGCAGCGGCCGAACCGTCGCCCTTCCAGAGCGTCGCGCTCGTCGTCGGCTCCACCGGCATCGTGGGCACCTCCCTCGTCGACATACTCCCCCTCCCGGACACCCCAGGCGGGCCGTGGAAGGTCTACGCTCTCTCCCGCCGGCCTCTTCCGCCCTGGTCCCCCCCGCCGCCGTCCTCCGTCACCCACCTCCACCTCGACCTCGCCGACCCCGTCGCCGTCGCCGAGGCCCTCACGCCCCTGAACGACGTCACCCACGTCTTCTACGCCGCCTGGTCCCCGCGTGCCACCGAGGCGCAGAACCGGGAGGTGAACTCCGCCATGCTCCGCAACGTCCTCTCCGCCGTCGTCCCCAGCTGCCCCGCCATTGTCCACATCTCCCTCCAGACCGGGACGAAGCACTACATGGGGCCGCCGGAGGCCTTCGGTCGGACCGCGGCGCTGGACCCGCCCTACAGTGAGGACATGCCGCGGCTCGACTGGCCCAACTTCTACTACGACCAGGAGGACCTGCTCTTCGACGCTGTCGCGCAGTGCGGCGACGGCGCTGCCGTCAGCTGGTCCGTGCACCGTCCCAACCTCATCTTCGGCTTCTCCCCCCGGAGTGCCATGAACATCGTCTGCAGCATCTGCGTCTACGCCGCCATCTGCCGCAAGGAGGGCGTTCCACTGCGGTGGCCGGGATCCCTTGGGACTTGGGAGGGGTTTAGCAGCGCGTCCGACGCGGACCTCATTGCCGAGCAGCAGATCTGGGCAGCCGTCGACCCCACGGCCAAGAACGAGGCCTTCAACTGCAGCAACGGGGACATCTACAAGTGGAGGCAGCTGTGGCCGATACTAGCTGAGCGTTTTGGGTTGGAGTGGGTAGGTTACGAGGGTGAAGAGAACCGGGTGAAGGTCTCGGAGGCCATGGCTGGGAAGGAGCCCTTGTGGGCGGAGATCGTCAAGGAGAACCAGCTCGTGCCGACGCAGCTCCACGAGGTCGCTAATTGGTGGTTTGTCGATGCCTTGTTCAGTGTCGAATTGGAGTTTCTGGACAGCATGAACAAGAGCAAGGAGCATGGGTTCCTTGGTTTCAGGAACACCATCAAGTCATTCAAGTCATGGATCGACAGGATGAAAGCTTACAACATTGTTCCCTGATTGATGCTTTGGTTTAGCTTCTGTGTTGTCGATCGGCATCTCCTTGATGGTGCACGCCTTTTTTGTGTTGTTAATAACCATCGTCATGTTCAGGTTTCCTCTTGGATACAGTTTAATTTCTTTACTTCGTTTCGATTTTGCATCACTATTAATGTGTACGACTTTTTAGTTTCGTGTATTGTGGAATAAATAAGAACAATCACGATTTGCCGGCAGGAATTGGGCTAAATAGGAGAAACAGATGGGCTGGCTGAAGACGCCAAATGCTTTGCCCGGCATGCTAGAACCCGATCGAGGTTTTCCTCTTCAATTCCACCATTCAAAGAAACACATCAAGAGCTTATCTTAGCCGCCGTTGATCTTGAAGTTGGTTAGTTGAAGGTTGGAAGTGTTGGCCATTAAGGATCGGCTAATGCGTTAATTAGACTAGGAAGTACTCTGTGAATTGCTTGACCTAGAAACAGAGAGAGAGATTGAGAGATGCAAGAGAGGGCACGGGGTTATAACTTCATGCCCTAGGCCGGCGGCGGATGCAGAGGTGCCTGCCATGGCGGTGTAGCGCAGGGATGGGAGTAGTTCGGCCGTAGGCGTACGGGTCGCGGTGGCCGACGGCGTAGACGCGTCCGCTAGCTCGGGGCCGAAGCAGGAACGTCGAGGACGATGCCGGAGGAGCTTCCCGCCGCTTACCGCGCTCAAGGTAGATCGGCTGCGCTGACTGTTGGTGGGGTGGCGGCGGCCGGTCAACCTCGTGATGCGAGCCGCTGGCCCCCACCCCCTTTTTATATTGCGCGGCGCGACGGGGGCCCACCAGCTAGGGTTGAGCTGGGGCGCCCCCGATCAGGGCGCTTGGGTGAGGTAGCCCATCGGCCCGTTAGGGTCCGATGGGCTAGGAGATCAATCTAACAGTCTCCCCCTTGATCTCACCCTGTCCTTTTCTTTTACTTTTACTTTTTCGCGTTTCGTCATGGATTTGTGTATAGAGCATGCCTCATCGTTCACGATCAGCTATCGATAGATTTAGCAGCTACAATCCACGCTTCCATTCAGAGACGGATTCTTTAACCTTTTGGGCCCTTGTAGTCCGAAGATCACAGGCTATCCCTTAGCCCCATGCCAGCTACGTGTTCCTTGAACACGTTAGGTGGTAAGCCTTTCGTTAGCGGATCCGCAAGCATTTTTACTGTGCTTATATGTTCAAGATTTATGATCTGATCTCGGACTTTATCTTTCACAACATAATACTTTATGTCTATGTGTTTGGCAGCACCACTTGTCTTGTTGTTGTGAGCATACATTACTGCGGGCTCGTTATCGCAGTACAACTGTAATGGTTTAGATATATTATCAACCATTCTCAGACCGGGTACGAACTTCTTTAG
This sequence comes from Panicum hallii, assembly GCF_002211085.1. Taxonomy (NCBI): domain Eukaryota; kingdom Viridiplantae; phylum Streptophyta; class Magnoliopsida; order Poales; family Poaceae; genus Panicum; species Panicum hallii. The sequence goes on from NC_038049.1 coordinate 6,417,666, forward strand.
CCAGTTCACCTGCCCCGTAGCCTCATAACACGCAACAAACTCGGCATACATTGTGGACGATGTAGTGACGGTTTGTTTGCAACTTTTCCACGATATTGCTCCCCCGGCTAGGGTGAACACATATCCTGACGTGGATTTTCTGTCATCTCCTGCGTAATCGGAATCTGAGTATCCTACGATACGCAGAGATTCTGTTCTCCTGTACGTTAACATGAGGCCTTTTGTTCCTTGCAAATAGCGCAGAACTTTCTTTACCAATTTCCAGTGTTCTGGTCCTGGATTACTCTGGAATCTGCCAAGCAACCCGGTAACATAAGCTATGTCAGGGCGTGTGCACACTTGTGCATACTATAAGCTTCCCACAGCGGAAGCATATGGTACCATTTTCATTTGATCGATCTCATATTGAGTCTTGGGGCATTGAAATTCCCCATATCTGTCGCCCTTAACTATAGGTGCAGGTGAGGCACTGCATTTGTGCATATTAAATTTCTTCAGGACCTTTTCTATATATGTCTTTTGAGACAGTCCTAATACCCCTTTTAATCTGTCTCGATGAATCTCGATTCCTAGAATAAATCTTGCTTCACCGAGGTCTTTCATCTCGAAATGCGAGGATAAAAACTTTTTTGTCTCTATTAGCAGATTGACATCACTACTTGCCAGTAGAATATCATCCACGTACAAGATTAGAAAGATGTACTTTCCATTCTTGAACTTTGCGTAAACGCAATTATCCTCGACATTTTCTTTAAACCCGAATTCTTTTATTGTCTTATCAAACTTCAAGTACCACTGTCTTGAAGCTTGCTTTAGCCCATAAATCGATTTTCTCAGACGGCATCCCAATTTTTCTTTGCCTTCCACGACAAAACCTTTCGGCTGTGCCATGTAGACGGTTTCATCTAAGTCCCCGTTAAGGAATGCTGTCTTCACATCCATCTGATGTAATTCTAGATCGTAATGAGCTACAAGAGCCATTACGATTCTGAAGGAATCTTTACAAGAGACTGGGGAAAAAGTCTCGTTGTAATCAATTCCTTCTCTTTGTGTGTATCCTTTTGCCACGAGTCGTGCTTTAAACTTATCTATATTTCCTTGGGAGTCATATTTGGTTTTGTAGACCCATTTGCAGCCTACTGTTTTGGCTCCTTTAGGAATCTCCTCTAGGTCCCACACTTTGTTGGTACTCATCGATTTTATTTCGTCTTCCATAGCGTCAAGCCATTTCGACGAATGTTCACTTCTCATGGCTTCTTCAAATGAAGTGGGATCATCCTCCATTTGAATCTCTTCGCTATTATAGACTTCATAGTCATTAGAAATAGCGCGCTTTCTTATTCTTTGAGGTCTCCCGTGAGCCTGAGCCTGCGGTGCCTCATCTATTTGGGGCTGCTGGTGCTCCTCTTCTTGTGCGGCAACTGGCTCATCAGGAGCCTGATGAATGGGTTCCTCTTCCTCATTCATCGTCACCACAGAAGGAGTCATTACAGGTATCGGCATCGCAGCGACTTGCACTGGCGGTGCAGATACAACGGGCAGCGAGAAAAAAGATTCCTGAATCACGGGATTGGGTGTATACACCCTCTTCTCCTCAAGATCAATTTTCCTTGCTGTGCCGCTCCCCCGGATCATTTGATCCTCAAGAAAAACTGCATGCCTCGTTTCTACAAATTTCGTCGATCTGTCTGGGCAGTAGAAACGAAACCCCTTTGATCTTTCTGGATAGCCAATGAAATGGCAAGATACCGTTCTTGAATCTAGTTTTGCAATGGTCGGGTTAAATACTTTTGCCTCAGCGGGACTCCCCCACACCCGCAGGTGATTTAGTGAGGGTACTCTTCCTGTCCACATTTCATACGGCGTTTTCGGCACCGATTTACTTGGAACTCTGTTGAGAATGTGAATGGCGGTTTTCAGTGCCTCCATCCATAAACTCACTGGCAACATAGAGTAACTGATCATGCTTCGCACCATATCCATTAGGGTGCGATTGCGTCTTTCAGCCACTCCGTTCTGCTGAGGCTCGCCCGGCATCGAGTACTGGGCTACTATGCCTTGCTCCATCAGGAACTTCGCAAAAGGTCCTGGAACTTGGCCATATTGGGTATGTCGACCGTAGTATTCCCCTCCACGATCGGATCTTACGATTTTAATCTTTAAATCGTGTTGATTTTCTACTTCGGCCTTGAATATTTTAAACTTATCCAAAGCCTCCGATCTTTCTTTAATTGGATAAATATATCCATAACGGGAATAATCGTCTGTGAATGTTATGAACGAGTCATAACCATCCACACTCTTTACATTAAACGGACCACAGATATCTGTGTGAATTATTTCTAATACACTTGTGCTCCTCTTAGCATTTTTCTTTATTTTCTTAACAAATTTGCCTTTTATGCATTCAATGCATTATTCTAAGTCAGAGAACTCTAATGGAGGAAGAATTTCGTTTTTAATTAATCTTTCTATTCCCCCCCTCAAAATATGGCCTAAACGATAGTGCCATAATTTCGACGACGTATCGTGAGTTCTCTTACGTTTTCTATTTGCGAGTGTAGGCGAGGATACATTCGCACTGTTATCGCATACGGAATTAACACTTTCGCGTAACGATATCAAATAAAGATCATTCTTTCTAAATGCAGTGGAAATTACTGTATCATTACATTCAATCAAACATTTCCCATCTCCAAATAGACAAGAATAACCATCTGTATCCAGGCGAGACACACTAATTAAGTTTCTGTGTAAAGAAGGAACAAATAAAACATCTCTAAGTACAATAATGAAGCCAATGTCGAGTTCCAAATGAACGTCTCCTACTGCTTCAACGTCTGCCTGATCTCCATTCGCCACTCTAACTTGCTTTTCGCTTCTTTGAGTGGTTCTCGTCGAACGGAATCCCTGTAAAGAATTTGCAACATGAACAGTTGCTCCTGAGTCAATCCACCAAGTAGATTTTGAATATTCTATACACAAGGATTCATTTACAAATGAAATAACGTTCTCACCTCTTTTCTCCATGATCATCTTTAAGTATTTGTGACAGTTCTTCTTGTAGTGACCCCTTTCTTTGTAGTAGAGACACTGATCTTTATCTACGAGAGCCTGTCCCTGCTGCGGTCTGTGTTGTTGAGGGCTTTTACCTTTGGAGGAGGACGAAAAATTACTCTTGAAATTGGTATTTTTCTTCTTGTTTACATAGTTTAAAGATCCGCCAGTGGTGGATCTTATTCTTTCCTCCTCCTGAACACACATCGCAATGGTCTTTTCAATGTCCCAAGTTTGTGGTTGGGTGTTGTAATTGACAACAAACGTGTCAAACTCTTTTGGTAACGAAGCAAAGACCAGATGGACAATGTGATCCTCCTTGAAGGCAAGGTCCAATGACTTTAGCTTGTTATTCAGGTTGACCATGCGATGAATGTGTTCTCTAATGCCACCGCCAGTGTATCTTTCTGAAACCAGTTGTTTGATCAACTGGGTTGCATAAGTCTTTGAAGAACCAGTGTATTGGTTCTTTAATTTTTCAAGATACTCTATGACGGTGGCACAATCTGGGATTGAGCCCATAATTGCAGGCTCAATCGTGTTCTTTACCACTGCCAAACATTTCTTGTTGGCAGGGAACCATTTTGCATACAGCCTCTCATATTCTGCTTTCGCTTTCTTATAAGCAAGCTCTGTTTGCTTCCAAGAAGCATCTGTGTCTGTGTCCTCCCTTTCAGGAAGCACAGGCTCTGTAGGAGTCGGTGTAGCTAGGACCCAATCTAATTCACCCATGATGAAATAGAGATCCAGGTTTCTGTACCATTCATTGTAATTATCTCCCTTTAATATTGGAATATCGTTGATGGAAAACATCATTGATACTCCTCCTGAAAAATATCCATAAGTGGTGAAAACATTAAATTAATGTCAAATAAAATTCATTGCATATGTAAAATACGACGTTGGTCATAAATTAAATATGCAATAACCTTGTGTATTAAAACTAAAACACCTTTGGGCAGAACTAGAATTAATACATAAAAAATTATCTATTAAAATTGAGGCATAATCTCTTTTTGTATTAAAACTAGAATACCGTTGGGCATAAATAGAGATAATACATGAAAAATATCTATGAAAAGTAATTTAGTAAAAAATTGCAATATTATCACTTGTTAACGTTGGTCGAAAGATAATAATATTACAATTCAGAAAAAATATCTATTTGCCTCGAAGAATTTAAATTATTCCGTTGGTTCAAATTTAAATTTCAAGGCAATTAAACAAAAGCATATAAAATATTAAATCTTTGCAGCGGAAAACCTGTAATTCTGTCAGAATATATCTCATTTTATCTTTTGGAAACAGTACATCAAAAAACATTCAAGTTTGAATTTGAAATGTATCAAATTCAAGCAAATTCTATTGAAAAAGGGGATTCTGGAAATTGCAAAGATGCACTGTTGTTCTCTTTTGTAAGCGGCCCAGCCGGCCTACTCACTCCGCGAGGCCCAGCTCGGAAAACCGAGCTCCTTCTCGCGCTCGCGGCCTGCTAAGGCCCGGCCCGCGTCCCCTCGCGCACCCCCGCGCGGGCGCTTGCGCTCGGGCCAAGGCAACCTGGGCCCGGGCCGCGCATTCCCCTCCCCGCCTGGGCCAAATCTAGCCCACAGACGCGCGGGACGAACGCTGCCGTTGGATCATGATCAACGGCTGTCCGCGCGTTTCGGGGTAACAAAAACCCCCCGCGCCGGTCACTCCCAAAACCCTAGCTTCATTCTATTCTTTCCCCGACGCCTGCTTCTCCTCCACGCGAGCGCGCGAGTGAGCGGCCGTCGGTGACCGGCGGCGACTGGCGGGCGGCGGCTGCGGCGGCAGCCGCGGTGGCGGCGCCACCGTGAGGCGCCTCGCCGGCGCGCGCGTCCACCGAAAGGTGGACGCGCCGCCGTCGAGGTGTTTCTCTGTGGTGCCCGTTCGAGCCGAGCTCGACTCCGGCGTGGTGGCGCCGGATCTGGCCGGGAGGCGAGCTCACCGGCGGTGGGCAAACCGAGGTTAAGTATCTTCTCCCCCGGTCGGCCTGTTTTCCTCTTTTTTCTTTTGCATCTAGGGTTAGGGTTTGGATCTAGGGTTAGGGGTTCACGGGTTGCACTGGGATTTTCCCGGGGATCTTTTCTAGGGTTCTTTTCTACTTCACTTTCCAATTCTAATCAACGCAAAAAAGCTAGAGGCGACTGATACCATTGTTGGCCATTAAGGATCGGCTAATGCGTTAATTAGACTAGGAAGTACTCTGTGAATTGCTTGACCTAGAAACAGAGAGAGAGATTGAGAGATGCAAGAGAGGGCACGGGGTTATACCTTCGTGCCCTAGGCCGGCGGCGGATGCAGAGGTGCCTGCCATGGCGGTGTAGCGCAGGGATGGGAGTAGTTCGGCCGTAGGCGTACGGGTCGCGGTGGCCGATGGCGTAGACGCGTCCGCTAGCTCGGGGCCGAAGCAGGAACGTCGAGGACGATGCCGGAGGAGCTTCCCGCCGCTTACCGCGCTCAAGGTAGATCGGCTGCGCTGACTGTTGGTGGGGTGGCGGCGGCCGGTCAACCTCGTGATGCGAGCCGCTGGCCCCCACCCCCTTTTTATATTGCGCGGCGCGACGGGGGCCCACCAGCTAGGGTTGAGCTGGGGCGCCCCTGATCAGGGCGCTTGGGTGAGGTAGCCCATCGGCCCGTTAGGGTCCGATGGGCTAGGAGATCAATCTAACAGGAAGACCTTAACTCTTAGATCGAAGGGCCCACAACCTGTCCTAATCTTATCCGACCAATGAACTACTGACATGCCAAACTGTCAACCGCCTCCGGAAGCTGATCAATACCGTTCAGAAAGCTAAAGGCGGCGGATTTGATATCCGGACGAGACATCCTCTCCCATGTTGATCAGCACCACTTCCTCATCTTAGTAAGCCTTCATCTGAACGATCGATGCGTTGTAGTTCCGAAAGCTGAGGAATCCATGCTATAGCTATGTATCCACACTCTACTCTAGTGATCTGACATGATCCATACCATCCTCCGGACCTAATTAAGAATGCCATCACAACATCTCCATACTTAATGTCTATTTTACTGTCAACGCTCCAGATGGTTGGTGACTGGTTCACAGTTTGAGTAATTATCCAAAGTTGTAGCAACCGCGCCGCGCGATAGTTCCTCGAAGATAGTATATGTCAGACCCGGGGGTCTACACTGCGAGGCCTCGAACTCGGGGTAGTCCCCTTTTTGCCCTATGCACGGCAACCCCGCGACGATGCTCGCGTTCTTCCCTAACAAGTCTAGACCCGCTCGATCGAGTTGTGGCTACTCTGTTAGACGAATTTTAGCTGCCCTTCGGGTCGTTGCACCCAAGGACGCGTCTCCTACTTGAGTCTCGTAAGCCTGGATCCCAGTTCAGCTAAGACAGGCAAACAAGTAGAGATGTCAAGGGAAGCATTTACATAAGAGAATGATTAAAGTGTTTCATACACCCTAATCCTGCTGTACATTGTGTACAATCTGTTCTGCCACAGGTTGGGCCTCTTGCAGGTACTCTTCGAACCGCTCGTCGGTGCAGTCCGCTGCCATCCCTTGCGCGAAGATGCTCAGCTGCGCGGTCGGCACGAAGGACTTGACGTATGCAAGCGCATTGCTCACACACGCGACCGGAGCCTCGGATAGGAACTTGAGCACCTTCTTCGGGGCTTCGCGGAGTCGCTCCAGCAGGGGCCGCGGGCTTGCATCGCCTTCTTCTGGCGGATCCACCATGTCCACCAGCTCCTGGGCGGCCCCCCGGAGCTCCTCCAGCTCCTTGCGCTGCTGCTCGTCCTTCTCGCCCAGCGTTTTGACTTGCTGAAGGCAGTCGACGAACTGGCGTTCAGTGTCGCCGATCACCTTCTGCAGCCTTTCGACTTCATCTGTACGTCGATACAGCATATTCTTCACGTCAGTAAGCAACTCCTCTTTGTGTTTTGTTATTTTCCTAAACTCTGTGATAAGGGTACTTCAGCATCTAATGGGGAGCTACTGAGGGAAAGTACTCGAGGGGAGCGAGGGCCTACCTTGGTGCGCCTTCCTCTCTGCCTTGAGCTGCTCCTGGTACTCTGCTTGTTGCTCCTTGAGCTGTTGTTGGAGCTCGGAGTTGGCCTTCTCCATGTTTTTCAGGTCATTCTTGAGCAGCCAGGTCTCTCGAGTCCGTTCTTGCTTCAGCATATCAAGCTCTCGCTGCAGATAGCAATTCTTGATAATCTCCTCGGAGACGCGCTTATCCAGGGCAGCTAATTCCCGCGCGTCGCTCACGACCGCGCGGAGTTTCTCCGACTTCTTCTGGGATTTGGTGATTACATGCTGCGCAAAAGGGGGAGAATGAGTCCTAAACAACTCACCAATGCGCACATCGGGAACATTACTCGAGTCTTACCATGGAGAAGTCGTACAGCTCCTTGAAGGTGCTCTTGAAGGTCTTCAGGTTCTCTGCCGATAGCAGGAGGTCATCCACCAGGTCGGTGGTGATGACGTTCTGGTGCCCCGACCCGGCCCTCAACACCTCACGGGGACTCCTCGAGGCCCCGGCGGCATCCCCAGGCGGCGGTGGCTGGACACCTGCAGGCATACGAAATGGTCAACACACTACCCCCAGACCCTGGCAGCCAGTCGTGGGCGGGTAAGCGCATACCTGTGCCATCAGTATGAGCGGCGTCAGGGGCCTCGACTTGTTCCCCGCCACTGGGTCCGGCTTCCTCTTGTCGGGGCTCGCGAGGCGGCAAGTCGGGGAGCGCCGCATCCGCTTCAGGGGCCACCTCCGCGGGTACTGGCCCCTCAGGCGCCGGGGGCTCGGGGGCTGCAGCAGCCGAGGTAGGCGCCGCAGCCGTGCCTGGTTCAATCTGGAGTTTCACGGCGCTTGCAGCCCTAGGGGCATCGACAACATTGTTATCCAAGCGGGCACGAGCAGGATTTCCAAGCGATTGAAAGGAAACTTACAGTGTCGACTTCTTCTTGGCAGCCTTCTTCACCCGCCAGGCCCGTCGGGGGACGCCCGTTGCGGATGGCGGGGCCTGGTCGGCTGATGGAGGGGTCCCCGCCATGGCGATTGTCACCGCCGCGGCGGCAGAGGGGCCCGCCTCCACCCCTTCGGGTTCAGTCCTGGGCGGCGGAGCAGGGAGACTGCATGGGGACGCTGTCAGTACTCAGCATCATGGAAACTTTGCAACTGGCCAAAACAGCAATTCCGTACCTGGGGGACTCGACTTCCTGGGCCTTGCGTTTGCGCACCTGGCGCTGGCCCTTTGGCACCGGTGGCAGAGCGCCGGCCAACTCCACGCTCTGGTCGGAGGAGTTGTCCCGGCGCGGCTCCCCTCCGGTTCCTTCGCTCGCCTGTGAGCCCACGCACTCGATGGACTCGCTGCTGCCTTAAACCGCAGCAAGGCGAGCCGTCTTGGTGGCAGCGGCGGCAGCAGGGCGTGGACCTCCCTCGGCTCCTTCCCCCGCTGGCGAGTCCACGCACTCGGCGGACTCGTTGCGGCTTTGAGTCGCAGCAAGGCGAGCCTTCTTGGCTGCCGTGGCTGCAGACGGAAGGAGGTGATACGCTCGGGGGAGGTCCGGCTGCGGCGGGTAGCTGCAGTACAGCTCCGAGTGTCCCTGCAGGAAGTACTTCAGTTCAGCACTGGCGCAGTAGCCGACTTCTTCAGTGAAAAGAAGTCGAATACTTACCGGTGGGGCAGGATTTTCGCGGAGTACAAGGTGGGCACGTATGGCACGGTGTTCATGTTCAGCAGCACCCGCTGAACTCGCTGGAGTGCGACTTCATCTGGCACCTCCTCTATGCACATGCGAGAAGGGTCAGCGGGGCCGGTGTACTCGAAGCCCAGGCAACATCTCTGTTGGATGGGTTGGACGCAGCGCTTGCAAAATGAGAACATGACGGAGGCGGCGGTCACCCCCTCCTTCTTCAGTGCCTCGATGGCCTCCAGCAGCTCCTTGACTTGTATCATTTCCATGCCGGAGGGTTCAAGATTCCATTCCCCCCTCACCACAGGCGGTCTGCTCGACTTCGTCGGCAGGGGGGAGCATGGTTTTCGATGTAAAACCAGAGGTTTTTCCATCCAGGAAGGTTGGAGGGGAATTTATATGAAAGGTATTTTTCGCCGGCCTGCTGTCGCAGTTGGATGCCGGCGCCCCCCACCACGGCAAGTTTCTTTGTGGTTGGCTGGGGTTTGACGCGGAAGAGGAAGCGGAATAGATCCCAGTGGGGTTCAATTCCGAGAAATGCTTCACAGAAGTGGATGAAAATGGAGATGTGGCATATGGAATTCGGGTTGAGGTGATGGAGCTCAAGCCCGTAGTAGTAAAGAAGGCCGCGGAAGAAAGAACATGTGGGGAGGGCCAATCCCCGTTCGGCAAAATGGTAGAATGTGACGATTTCGTCGACATTCTCCATGGGGAAAAGTTCACGGAACGAGGGGCGCCAGTTGACAAGATCTTTCTCTTGCAGCAACCCCTCCGAAACAAGTTTTTTCAGATTGTTGAGGGAGCACTTACTGTGTGTCCACTCCGCGGTCGCTGGCTCCGCATTTCGTGGAATATTCCGAAGGTGAGGGGTCATTTGGTGATCTGATTGGATTGAATATTCGATTAATCATTTTTTCAGGGCTAATTAGCCCGAAAAAAGGGGTTTTTCGAATCTTTGGTCTAATTACATCATTTGTACCATCGCTTTGGTCTCCCCTTAACGTGTCATTGTTTGGCCTGTATGCCACGATTTTTGGACCTTTATCTCCAATTTTGTGGGATTTGGATTCAAGGCTCGGGGGCTGCGGGGTACGTGGCATCGACTACTTATTTTTTCAACTTTCTTTGAAGGATAAGGAGGATTACAGATTAATGGGACCCTCGGCCTGATTCTCCGATTCAACCTAAGGCTCGGGGGCTACTCCATATGGAGTGCGATTTTGCAATCGCACACCATAGCAGAAATAAAATTCGGGGCATGAGCACCTCATAGCTTCGATGCAGCCAAAGGAGTACTCGAAGAAGGATTTCAAGACGAATCATCAGAAGAAGTCGAAGACTGCTTCGAAAGTACTCGATAAGCCTGCAGTACTCAGCTACGAAGAGCTCGGGGGCTTGTCAAACCCGGGGCCACCGGGCTGGGCATGTCACGAAGTTTAAGAGATTAAGCCCGTCTTATCTCTTATTCATTTTATTTATCTCTTGTTTATCCCGTTTAAATAGGAGATAGAACTAACCAACACAGAGAGATCTACTCGAGATCAGTTCTGGTGGGATCCTTCGGAGGGAGTTGGTTAGCATCTTTGTAACTCTGACCTCTCGGATATATAAGGGAGGTCAGGGACCCCCCTAAAAACAGAAGATCATTAGGTCATTCTACACCAAAGAGAATACAAACCACCATACAGGACGTAGGGTGTTACGCTCCGTGCGGCCCGAACCTGTCTAAAGTCTTGTGTTCTTTGCACCTTCGAGTTCCTGATCTCGGCGTTCCCTCACCCAAAACTTACCACCTTGGGTATATCCCTCGGTGGGCAGCCGGTTAAACACCGACAGTATATATTGGCATATCCGTGTCCACACTATGTAGAGCATGCCTGCCACCAGTTTTTTCCATTTTAGAGAACACCAGGAGAAAATAATAGGCAAGCTAAAAATGGGAAAGTGTCGTCGGCAAGTTATATCAAGTAGGAAACAGAGGCACCAGGAGTTCATCCATATCTAGTGATGATGAAGACTGTTGTGATTATTCGGAAAAAAAATGAAGACTGTTGTGCTAGCTCTTGCTGCAGAATCTGTCGTGAGACCAAGCAAGAGAGCAGCTGCGTTGTTCCAGCTGACGTAGTTTCTAGTAGCGCCAATCAACTCGATCTCGTGAAGGGTATGTGGAAGGTTGAATAATATCATCCCCAGCTGCCGAGCTCAATGTCTCTAGCTACTCTTGATCGTCATAGAGATAGACTGTTGTTTCCATTGTGTCAAAAATATTTGTTTGGATTCGGTGATGATACAGTTACTAGCATTACACTGTAATATTAATACTACTGTATTACCATATGTCACAATTACCACCTCAATGTGAAAGCTGCATTGAGATCAAAAGTAGTATTGAGATATGTAAGATAGTGCCACCAAATTTATATTCTGAGCTTACTGAGAGCATTTGCTTTAGTGGAAAAGGTTAACGAGATCATTAAAATGATAATTTACAGCTTCCCATGCTTGCTACTTCCTGACGTTTCTTTCAATTCTGTTGTACTACCTGATTTATTAGTTGTTGCATCGATGGTCCTGCCTATCTGTTCTCACTTTTTGGATACTTCGTAATAGACGTCATTAGTCACTTTTAACTGCATTAGTAAATTGTTTTAAAAAGATCAGTAAACAGGATCACATCTTAACTTTCCAACTGCCAATATTTTCACTGGTCGATTTTTGATATAGAGGTCTTTAGATGGTTAAGCAGGCCTGAGTGCAGATCAGCCCAAGGGCAGTTGAGGTTAAAACATATTCAACATATATTTTATGTATTACATATCAACAAAACCATTGTTCAATGCAAAGAAATGGTTTCTAAATTGAATATTTGGTTACCAAGAGACAGCAGCTGGTACCGTATAAATTAAGCCTGCACCGAATGGAACAGTTCAGATATAATAAATCCACAAGATTTTGGGTGAAGCACTCATGTTAGGTTTCATATGTTGTACTCCCACACTGTCTCGCGGATATATAAACATGAGGAAGCTTGAGAACATTATGAGTTGCTTGTGTTTCGCTAAACCTTACTAGGCTCTACCTAGGAAAGGGAGGCAAAGGGAAACCAAGCTCAACCTTCCCTCGAGCTATATATGACTGCAGTAAGCAATTCTGCCTCCAAGATGATGTGCACCATTGACACATTTGCTGAAGGTAACCTGCCTGGACAGCGAAGTAGAGTCCAAGCTCTAGCCACACTCGCAACCATGGCGCGCTTCATGGCATTGGCACAATATTGACAGGAGGCTTTTTCGTTAGCTCCTCGCTTGGCAGGAACTTATATATCCTCTGATTCACAAAGCAGAGCGCAGAACCAAGCGGTAGGAGTGCACAGTGTGGATGAACAATTAACAGTGCTGCTGCTGAAGAACCGGTAAAACTCAATTGAAGCTAAATCCTGTATGTATCAGAAGCACATAACTCACAGTTTGATCAAATGTTGAGCCACTTCGTCCTTTCCTTGGTACAATGCTCATCTGCGCATCAGATTTGTTCTTTCTTTTTTTCTCAAAAGAATATATCAGATCTTGTTTGCTAATATGGTTCAAAATGTCTCACTCTTCGTAAATCCATTGATGTACATGGCACCCAGTGAAAAATCAGAGAGAATATATTCGAGGTGTCTAAATGACTGCATCGACAAATTGGACAAGTGTGAGTACCCAGTATGATGCAACTTATTGGAGCAAGCTCTGGCGTGTTCTGGTCCATGGCTGCTTGAGCTCCCTCCGAGCATTGGCACCATATTTGTTAGAGTAGCGTTGCTCTCTCAGCAAGTGCAACCGCTGAGTCGTCAAAGAGAGAGGGTGCCCGCGCTTCGGAGTGCAACGAGTAGGAAACTGATATACTAATCGGTGAGAGTGAGTTCCTCTGCAGAGGAACCGTTTCCACACATGATCACTGTGTCCGACCCATGTACAACTAATAAGCCTGTCATTTGCCTTGGGCCACATGAGCTGCTGGTAAGACCTGTGATAGGTGCATTCAGTGCAGACATTCATGGGTCATGTATTTATTGTTTGCATGGAGGTATATAGTTTTCCACTAAAAGAAGAGGCATGAATCCCAAAGAAACCATAACCACCTTATCCTCACGATTTCTTTAAGAGTAATAAAATCGTTTTACCCTGTGAATTTGTCACCGAATCTGAGAAACAACCCCAAACTTAAAAATTAGAAATCTTGCATACCTCAACTATCAAAACTAGACAAACTAACCCATTAACCGTTTCAAAACGGTTTTCTATGGTGGTTTTGCTTATGCTGCTAGCCATGCCCCGCGAGGCCGCGACACCTACCTATAGATTCGTCTCATCGTGTTGTAGCTGGTAGGCATGTGCACATCCTCATCGCTGGCCGGCCCACCGGTGGTGAGCTCCACCCCTCCGGCCGTCACCTGTGGCCACACCCATGGCTAGTGTAGCCAGACCATGGACCCCACTTGTCAGTCAAGGCAGTTGGAAGTGGGTAGGACTTAGTCGGATGAGAAATCAAGCTCTAAAAATTCTGACATGTTGGATCTATTGCCACATAGAAAAACCACCTTAAAAACCACTTTGAAATTGTCAATGTGAGTAATTTCTCTGGTATTTTAGAGTTGGAGGGCGTAGTTGTTGTCTGGTTTTTAAGGTGGGTTGTTTTTAGGGGGTTTTCCCAAACTCAGTCACAAGTTCAAGGGGTAAAATGGACTTTCTGCAAATCAAATTTCTTCTTTCTTTTTACAAATAAGACAATAGATCTTATGTGTTAATATGGCTGAAAAAGGTTTCCCTCTTATTAATTTCATAGATGTACATGACATTACATGAATGATATAATAGATTCAAACACGCTTGGTGAATTGAAACAAAATAAAATTATACAGGGATTTGATTGGGTGGGAAATGTTGTTGTGGCGGCTGTTGCCGTGCTGATTAATCCATGATGACTATTGATATGTCAATATTTGTAAAGACACTTGTTTTATCTTTTCTTGGTGTCAGTTACATCACATGTTTTATCTTTTCATTGGTGTCAGTCACATCACATGATTGCTTTTTTTTTGGGGTACATATCTGGATAGATGATAATAGATCTACATATATGGATGGATGACACTAGATCAACTAAATGTTAGCACACTATGATTATCTGGAAGTTGTACTGTTAGTAACCTAATTGATCATTGTGAGGACTTTCCATGTATTGACTCATCCAATGATGGAGCTAGAAAAAATATAGGTGGGGCGGCTAAGAAACTAATTAAAAGAAAAATGCACAATATTGGCGTCAATCCTCGCATCATATATTGCAAATCACACAAATTATAGCAAAAAGGTGTATAAGCAACACAAGTGTAGTTTTAAGATGGTACCTCGAATTTGAAGAATAAATTTATAGTTTTAACACCAAACATTGCAAAATACAAAAAAAACTAAAAATGGATGAACCTCGAAATTGTATAGAGGTCAACTAGCGAGTCATAATAAAGTGATCATATGCCTCAAATGTTGGTAAACATTATAAGAACATGCATACCAGTAGCAAAGCATTAAGAACATCTAGATCATTCTTTGGTATTGGCAAGTTTACTCTTCGATTTTTATGGCTTGAAACATCTTTTTAACTTTATCAATATCACGCATCATGGACCACTCCTGCTCTGCCACGCGCCTGGCTGCCACAGCGCCACTCCTGCTCTTCCTTAAATCATACATAGTGGGCTCATGGTGCTGACACCTTCTTTAAATCATACATAGAGAGCTTGTAATAAAATAAAGTTTGAATGTATGCACAATAGAACCGCAGTTCACATTCCATTATATTCACTTCATGTGAGCAATTTTTGATCCATTTGTTAGGAAAAATCTAAGCATAACACACGCATGTTCGCATTGAATGATGCATTGAGCATGAACAATATCATGAATTTCTGATTTCATATATAGCCACTGTTTCTGACTAGAGTTCAAGAAATCCGATCAACAAGCCTTTTATTTCCCTAGTTCTATGCTTCACTGACTTCTAGCTCCACTGGCTTGTGGTGCCGGTGCTGAGTAAGTTCAGTGCTTACTATGGAAGTCGGCGTTCGAGCTCCCTTCTTCCCCTAGCTCATCAAACTCAAAAGGTTTCTACATGCTACAAGGGTCAAGCCCTCCTCTGATTGACCTTCATTGTCCACTTGGAGCATTTGTGCCAATACTTCCTCGGGAACTGCAATCACCTGCTCCTTGATCCTGAAACCCACAAACACAAGAGAAATTTGTTTAAGTATTTGTTCATCACAAGTTCACATATCAGGAAAAGGTCACATCAGTGCGAAGTGCATGACCAGTATACAATACCTAAGTTCCAGATCTATGAGATCAATGTTCCCCCAAATGCTATTCTTAGTCCGGTTGGAAGTTATTGCAACAGAACCTCCGACAGGACAGAACTTCACCGACACGATTAGGAAATCAGAGAGGATTTTCTGCAGGCGAATACGGTCCCCGAAAAGCCTTTGCTTCAGAAATTTCTCTGCGAGGTCGCAAGAGACTATGATCCCTTTCCCTTGGCAAGCTGTCTGTACTTTAGTTACAGCAGCCAATACCATGTCTTGCAACACAAATTCACCCATCCTTGAATCCAAATATGTTGACCTGTGGAATCAATGATGGAGCAATATTAAGCTGAAAGCTACTCTTACAATGAGCAACACCATCAATTTGTTCTCTATGTCCGCGAACTTAATATAGATACAAAAAGTGAAGATGAATGGAAGAAAGTGGTACATATCATGCAAGACAAGCCTTTTCACCTTTGTAGTGTTGTTTCCTCGAAGGCTTGCTGCACATGTAGTGCATGCTGTAGCTCAAGGCAAGGAAAAAATAAAATGCAGGACACTCCAGTGAGAACACCATCTGCATTTTCTTTTCTCTTTGTTAATAGCAAGCACTCAATGTACCACCCATTTCGTTCAAAGAAGCCAAATGGAGCCTGATTTTCAGTTTCGTCACTGGCTAAAGTACTGTTTATTAGAATGCTAATGCTTAAAAATTCGTCTTTATCCTTCAACATGCAGGATGCATTGCTACTATCAAAGACCTCTCCAAGCAGCATCTTATGGAGAACCTCTTCTCTGTGCCACCCAGTAAGCTTTGCCATGGCTGCATTCCACTCATTGCACCTCCCATCTTTGTCAGCACCAAACATAGGAGTCAATAGGTTCGGATTGTTAATGAATACCTCTTCCTCATTTCGGGTATTTTCTTCAGAAGACATTTTGCAAACATCCATATCTTGAGCTACAAAGGACACCTCAACAACCTCTTCATGAAGATCTCGATTGATACAAGCATTTACTACCATGATAACAGGACCATCGCCCTTCTTTGAGCCATGAGTTTTCACCTCGAGTAGAACTTCCTTTTCTTCGATGCCTGTATAATTTTGTTGATGAAAATATTTGAAGGAAATAAAAATACTGCGAAATTATCATATAATGATTATTTTCCATGGTGTTGGATAGAGACATTGACAATTCAGAAGCTATCAATTTTGGTGCTAATTAAAACTTCTCTTTTAAAATAAAATAGAAGAACAATTTTATCAAATAAGGAATGACTAAAACATTGGGCAAATACACTAAAGTCAATCGTACAGAGCACATACCGCATAAAGCTAAAGATAGCACCCTCTGGACATTTGGTAAAGAAGATTCCTCCACTACGGTAAGCATGTGTCTTCCTAGGACCTCATCAGCTTTCAGACCTGTCAGTTGGGCCACTTTCAGATTCCATCCACAAACCAATCCATTGCCATCTACGGCCATGATCGGAACTGTTGCTGTTTCCATTAGTCGAAACATTTCCCTTGTTGCTGCCTGAACCTCAGGCAACACATTAGACTTGAGATGATCAATATAGTTATTTAAATGAGGCACTCTTGCTAACTCGTTTGCATCATTCAGTGATCCTCTAACCATAAGTTGCAGTGAGTCAATAGCATCCATCTCGTATTCATTCCAGGGCAAGCTCTTCATCCGGACAACTTGAAGAAATGCCTTAAAGGACAGCCTAGGGTGCATCCTTCTACAGTCATCCCTGTCAGATGGATTGTGCTTTTCACCTCCCCATTTAATTTCAGAAGCTGTATGTGACCTGAACCAGAAAAGAATGATGCTGGAAGTGATTTTAGCCATTCCACAAATCATGTCACCTAGGGAAGCAAGACCTGGATATGCAGCATCCTGGAAGTTAACAAAACTCAAGCTAGTAGAATCCCTATGAACATCTGACAGCCAGATGGCAATATCTCTTATCTGAGACACAGTTGGAGTTGTATGTAGCTGCCATACCTTGTCACCATACAGAAGAGCAGCACCGTCACATTTAACGAGGTCCGTGATATTTGGACTCCCAGATATGATGCTCAAGGGACATGCTTCCCTGAACAGCATGTTGGAGAGCCTTGCCTGCATATGTAGTATACTTTTCTCTTGCATCTGCTTCTCCAATTCAAGCTCCTTACTTATGTGGACAGCAAATACTTGCGCTATAAATTCACAGGCATGCCGTAGTGGAAAAGGGACATATCTAGGACTCCCATGGTGGCAAATAATGAGGCCCCATAGCTTCTTCTGGTGGTGTTGCGTTTGTTGTTTAATTACGACTTCAACATCTTCTGCATCTTCGTTTACCACAACAGCGATTACTAGGGACGCAACCGACTTCATGTACTGAAGGTGGCAGCTGTGTGGTGCCCTAAGAGTTGAACCACACAAGCTAACATGAAGGGGGAGTTTCGCATCTTCAATAATCTTCACCGGCCTCGCATGGCAGTCACTGATGATGTGGACATTGTTCTTCATAAAAAGAAACCTGGCAGCTTGTGGGATATCAGTGGCTGGATAATGTAGGCCACTATAGGGCTCAAGACCGGGTTTTGTTATCTCAGCTATGACCTCACCATGATAATCTTCAAGGAACTTGTAAGCCATGACCCTATCATATCTCATCAAGTCAAAGACTTCTTCTACCAAACTATTGCACAGGACATCCATGCTTCCACCATGTAGTGACTGGATTTTGGATATTGCCGTGGCAGCAAGCTTGTAAGGCTGCGAAGCCCATACAACAGCAGTAGGAAATTCAGAAGGGTGCACTGGCTCAAAATCCACCACTAGACAGCCAGCCACGTGATGGACAATGGCGTAGAACGGATTGCCTGATGTTTTGCATTGGACTATGATAGGATTCAGGGAAGAAACATCAGGAAATCCTAGTACCTTATCCAGTGTTGTGGCACCAGGGTCAGCAAAAAGAGATACTACATTGACACCAATGCACAAGTTTGGGGAATCATCGACACCTGACACTGTATGGCTGACTGCTGTTAACATTTCCGGTGCATTCTCACTGAATGCTATGACGTTGAGGCTCTTTGCATCAATTGCCAACAAGCAACCAAACGGCTGGATCAGATTTCCGCTCTGAATGTGCTGCAAGTAGCCTATGTTATTCTCCGAATGCCCATGCTGCTGCAATTTGGAGTGGTCAAAAGAATGACCAGATTCTTCATAGTATGGATCTAGTAAAACATCAAGGGTTGTTTGTGGTAATATCCTTGATGTGGAACTCTGTCCGGTTCTGTTGGATGAATTGGAGCATTGACTAGGCTTTTCTGAAGACATTTCCTGCCTCGAGTACGCTAGCCACTCAAAGGTACTGCCACGTTGTATTACTCCTGCGTTGATATATAAAACATAAAGGTGAGAATAACCTCTATGGACATGCAAAACAAAACAAAAGATTTATCTTATGTGCGTACTAATGGAAATCATTTGATAAAAATTCAATGACTGAAAGCCGCTGACAACACTATCGTGTTGCCACAATATATAAGGAAAGACTTATACCTTTTGTTATGTGGCAGTACAATATCTTGGACGTGTTTGGATAGGGTGTAGGATTCCTAATATTTTTGCAAAAAGGGATTATAAGGAGCATAAACCAAATAAAATATTCAATTACTTGTAAATATGATGGGATGATTTTCCAATGGTGGTGAACAAAAATACTATACCTTCTAATTTGAGGGATCCTATATATTTTTTGAGGAGAAACAGGAGGGGCGTGCCCCTACTGTGCTATATATATTAAAAAAAGAGCAAACCAAACAATAGAGAGTACAGTACAGAACGGAACAAGAAAACAGACTAAAGACTGTATCAGCGGGTACATATGTGGTGTTACAAGTGGGTTAGGTGTCGTTACAACAAACAAATAGATGGACAGGGGATACAATCGTCTATGTGCATGAAAAAATTGAGCTTGAACAAAAACTTGTGCGAGGAGAAACAAAAATCAAAGAGAAGAATGAACTTCTGTTGATACATGCGTAGAAGAGTAGAATTGTAATGACATGCCATTCCCCAAGGAGTATGACCGGTCTTGGAGTCATTATTTAGTAAAGTATCGATTTACCAAAATCATACTCACGTCAAAGTAGTACAAAAGAAGCATGGCAAGTGGTACGTACATTATACATGAACAACAAAGGCCATATCTAAACAGATTACTACACAACCTAGTTATGTTTCGAAGCTATTTAACTCAGCTATGCTTAACAATCTACCTAGCACCTGTATGGCCATTTGTAGCTCCACGTATTATGGATCCTTGGAAAAATTCTTTTAAGTCGAAGTCATCTACAAGGAGGGTTGATACTAATACTCAACAAGTCAAGAATAAAGAGTTAATACATGAATCCCATCACTTACCATATATAATTAACCCGGCTTATGCCTGCTCTATTCATACTCACATTGTGAATAACTGAAAGTGATTTGTAATTAAGAAATCACAATATATATCCGAGACAACTACTTTCCACTTAATATCATTGGATGACTGCATCCTATAGGCCCTTTCCCACACTCCCATCCCGGAAGCAAAGAGCGAATATTCATATCTTTAACTCTGCAGAGGTCTATCACTTTACCCACAGAAGTGAGACACATTTTTAACCCTTTCCTTTGATGTGCGACCAGACCAACAGTACAAGTCTTTTCTTCAAATTCAAGTAACAATACCTCCACTCGGCAATATAGCTATACTCGACACTTAATTCCAGCCCGCACACTGGCACGGGTTCAGTGACGACCCTGCAGTGCACCTACTTCTGTCCGTGACCCACAGAATGCCTTGCGGACAGCATGGGCTGCCACCACATCCCTACGTCATGAGACTCAAACTAGAACTACATTATTCCTATGTGGAGGAAAAAGCTTCTTCATTTGAGTAATAGGCTCAGCCTGTTCATAAGAGGTCTATGGCCGATACTGTATGATGCTGGATCAATAAGTGGAAGTTTGTAATTAATTAACCTTGTATGATACATCATATAGAAATGATTTCAACATCATCTAGAGGCAGCTGCTCCATCAGCTATACCCATCCTAACAATTCCATACATATAATAGTATCAGGTTAACTTGAAAAATATATCTTTATGCAGGTGATACATATGGCAACAAATTGCAAACAGATTTTTAGAACATAAATATTTTCCACTAAATGCATCAAGAACTCGACTTGCCTATAAGGCGTCAAAAAAGTCACTCAGGATCACATTGATCAGCCCTTTTTCTTCAACTACCTCACAGTTAGACAGTGTGTTTTCTAATGTTGATAAGCGAACAAGCAATACATATAACAGTGCACACAATTGGACTACTGTTTTAAGTTACTATATGGCATACATTTGTTTTAGAGTAAAATGTACCAGAGGTTCACCAATTTGTAAGGGTGTGTTATTTAGGTCTACGAACTCTAAAAGTGCATTTTTAGGTTCATCAACTTGTAATTTGTCACTTAGACCCATAAACTTTGAAAATATAGGTCCATAAACTCTGAAAGTGCATTTTTAGGTCCATAAACTTGTAATTTGTATCACTTAGGTCTATAAACTCCGAAAAATCATTTTTAGGTACATGAACTTCATCCATGAGCAGTCGTGTGGCTACAGACGCATCCACAAAGGTCGTCCCGGTATCGCTATCCATGAATATCTTTCAATCCTTCACCGAGAACCACTCTAGGCTGACTCAAGTCTAACGTCGTCACAAGATTTTTTGCCGCAACACCTAGCATCACCATATCCTTCCATCGCGCCACGGAGGATATAATATCTCTTACCATGGTACACATATTGTTGAGTCCCTCTGTGACCTCCTCCACCTTTTCCAAGCCATCACCCACTCCTCTCCACCCATAGTACAAGGTCATATCTAGATCTAATCTCCAGAACTTACTAATGGCAGTCGTAAGCCCCCTTTGAATCCTAATACATGCAATAACCTCCAAGATAAGTCTTTTATCCGTCCTCTCTCATCTCCCTATGCACTTGATTCCAAAACGAGGCTCAAATTTAACCCTTCTGATGAAACTCCATCAGTGCATAAAAGCTAGATGGAGGGGTATGGACCTAGGTGACACAAGTTTATGAGCCTAGGAATGGTCTCGGAGTTTGTGGACCTAAGTTACACAAATTACAAGTTTATATACCCAGAAATGCAATTTCAAAGTTGATTGACCTAAATGACACCCTCTTACAAGTTGATGGACCTCTGGGTCATTTTACTCTTTGTTTTATATTTTGTTTTACATGTTATGAATGATTCTCATGTGTTTTGTAAAAATTATGAGGTCAATTAGCACAAAGATTTGAATAATATAGGATGTATTTCTAGTCCAAAGAACTTGTTTTTTATCTTTATTTCCTTTATGAACTAGCCATACTCAAGGTCCATGCGTTTGTGTTTTACTTCCTCCGCTCTCAGACCTGAACAAATACCACGGACTCGGAAGAAGTCTACATAACCTGCATAAAGGCATGCTAAGCTGGACAAAAAGGCTGATATGAACCTGCTGATTTGTGAGCCCCGCTTGTAAGTGATATGCCCTTCTCTCCTCTCTTCTTCTCCTCCCACGGCATCTCCACCAATTCATGATGCCCCTCGTCAACGCACTATGGTCACGGCTGCTACCGCAGCTCCTTCACTCTCTCCCTCGTGCTTCTGGTATCTCCCTCAAGCACTTCTGCTACCAGTGGCGAATCTAAGATTCCAAGTTAGGGTGGTCCAATAAAAAATAATTAAAATATTTTAGTGAATAAGTTAATCAAACTCGGTCTACGAGGGGTAAGCCACCCTGAGGATTGTATAAGAGAAGGTCTCTCACGCAGATCGAATCTCACGCAGATCGAAAGTCCATATCAGCCTCAATTAGTGACTGCCTCTGGACCCCTGCCCCACCGTTGCACCGTCTCAATTATTTGAGTATGAATTGCTGAACACAAGAAAAAGTAGAAGCATTCAAAGGTGCTGCCAGCAGGAAAATCAGGGGGCGGGGTCGTTGGGCCGAATCTTACAGTGGGCCACGCCCCTCGCTGCTGCCACCATCAGTTTGGACACGGTCGCGCTATCAGACATGCTGGCCAACCTCGTCATGCTCCAAGGACCTCACCAACATCTGTGCCTTGTCTCCCTCAACCTCTCAGGTACTTCGATTTCCTCTCTTTCTGTCCTATCTTCTCTCTATCTCTTCGAATCCCCCACCTGGTGATTCCTTAGTGAACCCGTCGATGACCAGCGTCGACTGCCGTTCCTACCTCACAGATATGTGCTGTCATCACAAACCCCCAACACCCCTTCTCTTCAACTTCTATGCTAGAGTCTAGAGGTTCAGCTTATAATGGTTTGCTGAAATTGGGGTCCACGATAGAAAATCTAGTATAGCTGCTTTCATGTGTGTGTTTTGCAGATAAATTGTTATTCTAGCATTATTTGTTAACTAGCTCATGACCTATCATAAGATAGCCCTGTTGTGCAACCAAGATTTGCATGTTGACCTGTACAAATGTATTTCCTAGCATGGTTTAAACTGACACGGACTGTGCATAGCTCATCTGGTAACACTACTATATCAGTCTTTTTTGGATGTGTTGAGTGCAAAACCTTAAGATCATGGAAGACTGATGGAACCTGAAGTAAGGACTTTGTGCCTTCTCTGTTAAATTGATACTTTGCAACTGGACTGTGCATCCTATCTCTTGATTCCATATCTCTGCTCCGTATTATGCAATCACAAACTGAAAACTGAATGAATTTCTTAACAACATAGGTCATTACCTTGCTCCGTTAAGTGTTGGGGCTGCTGGTTCAGCTCTGAACCAGCAGTTCTGGTTTGGTGGAATTGTGATCGTTCACTAGCTGAGGAAATCCCTATACTGTTCTAGAGTTCCTTCTGATCTTGAGCTATTCTTTGACTCGCATGTGTGAGGTGCGGGGGGTCAATTGGGCACACAGGAAGCGGGAAGGAGGAACTGAGCTCAATGATAGTGCAAAGGAAGAGGTCTGCTGCTGTAAAAGATAAGGAAGATGGCTGCTGTTCGCCTGTTCCTGTTCGTCGATGGGAATGGTGACAAGGTGAGAGATAAGAATGGAGAGGCAAAATACAGGGAAGAAAGCTACTACGTCTTCTCCTTCCTCATGGCCTTTCTAAGCACTAGCTAGCTAAAGGCATGATTAGCAGCTATTAGAAGGCATGGCTGCCGCCTGTCCAAGCAGGCAGCTGCGTATGCAGCTCTGGTTGCCAAAAGCTTCTTCTATTGCTCCAGATCAAGGTGTGCCGGATAGGCACATGAGCATGGAGATATATGTTTGATGTGGATATTTGTGAGGGTTAAATATTTTTGTATTTAATATATGGTGACATCTCGTATGGGTCATCTGCTCTTTAGCTTCTGGAGCTTATGAATTTTGTTTGTATTCAGATTTGACTCAAGTATTATTTTTTTATAAATCTCTGTATACTTTTACCATGGACATTACTGTCAACTATTTGGCATTACTTCAATTGTTTGGAATCATGATCTATTTTCAAGTACCTCAAATTTTTAGTGTGGTCCACCAATATCCATGTATTTCCACTTATGTTGACGGTCCAAACAAACCGTACAGGTTTCTTTTTAATTATTAGTTCAAATATTATTGCTACCAAATAATGAAGAACCAAGCAAACTTCATGGCCTAAGCTAGTGTTAAACCCTGGGACTGATAATTTTCACGAAATTGGATCTGAAGACAACAATCTACATCACCATCGCCGCAGTCTGACGTCATCGACCAGTATCTAGGATTGTAGGTTAAGGTGGTCCATAGTGACATAAAATTTTCATCACAACAAATATATCATGTTATACAAATATAGAACTCATCAATGATATCTGATAAATATAGTGATAAGATATCTTACAATTTTAAACATCTTAAAATCAATTGTTAAGTCTGAAATTTGCATATATATTTCATATTTGAATGAATAACCTGTATACGTATCCCTTTGGCTCCAAAATTTAGGGTGGGCTATGACCCATCCGGCCACCCTGCTAGCTCCGCCACTGTCATCAACTAGCATCTTAAAATCAATTGTTAAGTCTGAAATTTGCATATACTTTAATGACGTCGAGAACCTGTACGTTGTTGGTGGATCTACACCAACTAAACACCACAACACCCCCACCCCCACCCCCTCGCTCAGCATGCGCGCTCTGCCGAACTATCCTATGCAATAGAATTTGTTTTTCTCTATGCAAAATAGAAGGTATTAACTTTTTTGGGTTTTGAAGTAGATTAGATTGGTTCTATGAAGGTACATATCTAAAATTTTTTTTGTCTCCCCACATGACCTTACAAAGCTGCTTGCCAGAAATTTTTACTAGAGGATTTTTTCCCCTTAAATAGTAGTCCAAAGATTTACTAGGGCGTACACCACAGTCATGAAGACCTGCAGTCAGATCTTGCAGTTAGCATGCAGTCTAATCCTTACATGAAGAAAATGGCATGCAAATAGTATGAATAGCTAACCCTAACTCATAGCCGGAACACAAAGATCCGAGACCACCGCCCTCAATCAAGCTCTGCCTGTAGCCAAACTCCATGCCATGTGCCACCGTAAGTCATGCTCACCCGTACTTTATTATTCTGATAGGCTAATCCGTAAAACATGTGGCAGAACCGTCTGAATTATTCCGACTTAAGTGTGCTAGCCATCGCTATACAGACGATACTAACTCAATACACCTCAAACGGAACAACCCATTGGTCTGTCGGGTCTCCGCCCGATACAACCACGGTTCAACAGGATCAAAACAGGTTTACCTCGCACGAAGGCGAGTTTACAATCACACAACAGCTCACCAACTTTTAGCCCACAGAATAATTAAACATTATTACAAACTATTTTGAAGCTGAAAATAACTTATACAGATATTGTTTAAAATAACAAGCTAAACAGCTTGTCCAGAGTCACAGCGGAAGAGAGTTATTAACATCGCGACTACATGTCGCAAAAGTTGGCACCATGCTTCGCCCTAAACATGGCGTCATTCCGGAGGGTCATTGCCAGCCGGGTACGGATCCCATTCCACGGACCAGCCAAACGGAATAGAAAATGGCCAGGCTGGACTATCCGTTTGGTTCACACCGGTCATAACTGAAAAATAGACTAGCAAGACTGAGTATGCTATTACTCAGCAAGACTTAACCGAGATTGGGTATTCTTAGCCCATAACTAGACCATGGAGGTTTGAGAGGTCTTGGCTTTCTTTTTGCTGAAAAGCAATAAAGAGTTTAATCTAATTTGTATGTTTTAGCTTTCATATTCTAGTTGCATTAATTATTCTAGGTAAGCACCTGTACTAGACAAACAAGGTAGAGATTAGCATCCATCAAGATTATTCCAACCATAGTTACTGTTCTTACTCTATGTGGCAGAAGGCATAAGCAGTCTCAATCTCCGCGAGAAACGGACGATTCTGAATCGAATTTCACAACCTTGCAAGGGTAAACCTAACTCACACGCTTAGAACATCCAATGATTATTCCGAAGCAACCGTTTGCCTTTCATTCCGACTCGTGGATCAGGGCCACCACAACCGACTGTAGGACCATACGCATATCCAATGTGCAGGACATACGTCTGTAGCGCGACTACATGACCGTACTCCTGTCCGCTGCACGGAACGTACTCCCGCACGTCGGTGCTTGTGAAAAACCAAATTACGAGTGGTGGGAGGTATGTCCACTCCTCGGGCCGATTGGTTACTAGGCTTACCGCTTTCCATATTTCACGGCATGTGGCTAGTACTTTCAAACGCTTAACCACAGCTACCACACACTGCGACCTTATCAACTTTTATCAACACAGACGGGGTAACCTTCCAGGTCATGATATTGCATATGACCCCATCCATTATTCTTATAGTGATTGCAGAATAGTAAACATTCAACTTATATATCGCGCGAGTGACAGGAAATCACTCGACTTCTGCTGGTCTTATTAGCGAAGCATCTATTCGATATGGACTCAGGCACAATACATAGGTTCCTAGTATCCATGCATCTAGGGTTCCGTATCAACTCTTAGACTTAATGCACAATATAGATATATAAGTAGAAACTGTATAAGTGTAATAAGTTAAAATATTAGGTTATGCATGGGGGCTTGCCTTCTTGAGCAGGGCTGGGGTCGGGAATGTCAAAGACTTCCGAACCTTGGTTCGGGGCTTCAGTTATAACCTCAGCGATGTTCGCTGGATCTTCAGAAATCCCTTGCTCGGATTCCGAGACTAGTTCGTAGTCTCCATCGTCGAGTGTCGTTGACTCTACATGATATGCAATGATTCGATTTAGATGGTTCTTGAGTTAAGAGTTTTACTTCACGATAAAGTTGCAATCTAACAATGGATAGACACAACTTCATAATACAAGCAATTTGAATTTAATCTTATTACTATTGGTATGCTAATTCAATTATCCTAATTAGTAGAATTAATTGAATTAGATTAACTAGTTTGATTTTTATTTTGAAATCCACAAAGGCTAGGATCCTAAATTTTTGTGGGTAAGCTTATTCCTAAAGGATGAGCTTACTATGAATTTTTCAAAATTTTCTGAAAACAAACACTAAAGCATTTGAATTTAATTCAAATGTCAAGTTTAAATTCAAATCTTAAGCAAAATAGTGTTATAAATTTTTGAGAGATTTACTATGGACTACTCTATTACAGAACATCACATGCTAAAACGATCTAAGCATGAAAACCTTAGTAACATGCTTGAATAAATTTAAAGCATTTCAAGCTTAATTTGCATACATTTAAATTAATTCAAGCTAGGGTTCATTACTGCAGGTGAAATTTTTACACAAGCTCACTTATACCCTAAACAGGCTACGAACCAAAATTCACAAACAATAGAGCTAATATGCATAAGTTATACTCAAGATACCCTTTTGCTAAACTTTAAAATAATTCTAAAAATATTTTGTTTCATACTGCACTTTAGTAACAAAAGTTGTAGAGCTAAACTTCTGGAACACAACAAAACCGATTTGGTAATTTTTGGATTTTTCTACAAATTCTTATGGATTTTACAATTTGGCTGATTTGAATTAGAGGGGTACTGATTTTCTACAGAAAGGCCCCTAGAAAGATTTAAATCTTTGCAATCGGGTCCTTGGCCGGACTACACAGGGATGCCGATCGGTGGCGATTAAATTCCAGCGAAGGGGCTCACAGGCGGCGAGGGGAAAGTGGGGGAACAAGTTTAGGGGCTCACGGCGGTCACGAGGGTGGCCAGTGTTGGGGAAGAGAGGGGCCGAGGTGGCGGATCGACGGCGAACAGAGGCGGGCGGCGGAGCTCCGAGGGGCAGCGATGGCGTTCCGGTGGCTGGAGGGTAGGAGAGTGGCAGGGAAGTGGCTAGACAGCTCCCACGCGATGATGTGGTGCTGGTGGTGTGCTTGTCCGGGGCTGAGAGGCGATGGAGCGGCGGGACGACGGCGAGGCCGAGCGGCGGCGGAAACTCGAGCTCACCGGCGCAGTGGTTCGGGCGATCTAGTGCGGGAGAACGAAATTGGACAGGTGTGTGAGCTTCAGTGGGTTGCGGCGGTGCTGCTAGAGCACTGGATCGGGGGTGGGAAGCGGCAGCGGCGGCTGTCGACGGTGAGCCGAGGCAGCGGCGGGACTCCGGCGAGGTGTGGAGCTCGGGGGAGAGAAAGGCAGTGGAAATGCAAGCACGTGATGGCAAGATTGAGTTCGTGGGGAGCTCCAGGACGTGCTTGAGGTCCAGAAAAAGGCATGGGCGCACGGGAGCAGCTGCTGGCAAGCCGGCGGCACGCGTGGAGGCTCGGGCGGCGGCGGCGCGATGTGGAGAAGCAAGGAGAGGCCAGCGCGGGCCGGGAAGCGGCGGGCGGGGTGCAGGAGCGGCACGTGGCGCGAAGGAAGGCGGCGCGGGGGCAGCTGGGGCTCGGGAAATGATCGGCGAGGGCGGCGGGATCACGAGCGCGTGCAGAGCAGGGGAGAGAACTGGAGGTAGACAAAGGGGACCTAGCTGCAATTTCCCAAAAGTACAGTGACTTCACTGTAAAACCTAATTAACTTTCAAATCATAGCTCAAATGAAAATGTGCCCAAAAGCAAAAGTGTAGAGTTTAGCAAGATTTACAACTTTGCTTTAAGGTTCAGTTGCAAAAGAGCTAAGGATTTGAATCTACTTTAAAATTTAGCAAAGTTTTAAACTTCAGAGAAATCCTATTTAAAATCTACACTCCACTTAAATCCTTTAGGTAGTTTCACCTCTATTTGTGTTTTAAAAGTAAGTTCTTGCCTTTTTGCAAAACAACCTTCATATGTTTTAATTTTACCTCCCATTCTCACCCAATTTGCACCAAAGGACCTAAATTTTTCCAGAATTATAAAAATATCCTTTTGCCTTTGCATTAAAGTTTTAGCACACATGCAAAAGGTCAAACACACACACTTTATACCAGAATATAGTGTGTTTTAATCCTAAATACCTGAATGTCACAAAACAAAAATAAATTAGTCCTTAGGATACAAAATTGTATAAAAATAAGGATGAAAAAAATCATAATATACTTTTTTAACGTAACTTATGACTTCTGCTATCACTTGCAAAATTTAACTTAAAAATCCACTTGAGTGTGGAGAAAAACTAAAACTTATTAAAGGATAAATTTGATAATTCATGTAATTGTGAGAGTAAATTGAACCCAAAAAATAGTTTAGTGGGTTAGCCGGACTTTTGACTATACTTAAGGCAATATTTGGGATCTCCTTAGGTTACTTATCGTAAGTGCAGTGTTGGGTAATTCTGATATCGACTTACGGGTAATTTAGACTATTTCTGTAATCTCAGTGGTGATTAATTTTTTGAGAAAATAATAGATCCAATTCCTATGATGATTAATTCCTACCGGATTGAGTGGCTAGATATGCTTCAGAATTTTATGAGCAAATCTTGGAATTATCTTTGATTAACTCGATTTAGAGTTGCATCATCTTGAAATTTGAGAACGTAGAGAGGGGAAAGAATGGAAGGGTCATAGTATGTGGTCATCCAAATAAGAAATAAAGGTACTAGGAATTCGGATTTAAATGTTTTGGCGCTGTTTCTCCAATCGAAAAATGTCGTTGTCCTTGACACTATGGATCTCATAATCTCTACTACTAAAAGTTACAATTGGGAGAATTTTTCACCGTGGTACGTCGCCCCCCAACCTCACGTCGTCTTGCCAAACCAACGTCGCCCCACCCCCACGTACCAAACCAGGTGCCTGCCGCGTGCGATCCTGATGCCGTCCGATCAGCCCTCGCCCACGCTCGCCTCGCATCGCGGCCTCCCCTCCGCACGCACACCTGCCCGCCTCCGCAAATCATGCGCTGCATCCGCTCCGCACGCAACCACAGCTGCCTCCGCACAATGCACGCACACCTCCGCCCGTGCCGATCGCGCCCGCCTCCGTACGCACCGATCGGCGATCTCGCTTGTCACTGCCCAGCACCTCACCATCGCCCTGACGGCCGCGCGCTCGCCGAATGCCTGCGCCTGCGCCTCCGATCGGCGGCGCGTAGACCTTCCTGCCTGATTGGATCGGTGCCCTGCCTTGTTCTCGCGTATCACGTCTCCTGCTCGCCCTAGGTCCTGGAGGACAGGGACCTCGCGGCGGCCGGTGGCACGCCCAAACCCTAGGTACTCCTGCGGTGTCCTGACCCCAGCATCCATCCGTGGCGCTCACGATGCCCTCAGCTCCTCAGGATCGCACGCAGCAGGCACCTGGTTTGGTACCCTCCGAGCATGGCTGATCGTGGGTCTCAGTTTCACAACTAGGTGGTTATTTTCCTGTGTATTTTGATTCCTGCTTCTGATCGGACAATCAATGCTAGCAGGTATTCTTCGTGGTAACCCATACTCGGAGGATCTTGGAATGATGGGATCGGTTGAGCGGATTGAGGACTATCATATCATTCTGAACCTAGATCAAACGTTAGACTAGAGAACATATAATGTCCCCCGCACATCTGAAGTTGCTGCTGTTTGGATAGAAGGTAGCGAACGCCACGTGCAGTTTGATCAGAGTGTTATGCTCCAAGGCAAAGATAGATCTATCCATGGCATCCGATCATATCATGGATGTTATGATGCTCTGTCATATCCGCTTTTCTTCCCTAAAGGCGAGCTCGGGTGGCACAACTGTATTCCAAAAGTCGGCGTTACAATGGAGAAAGTGGAAGAGGCTCGTGCGATCCGCAAGGCTCCTGCTGGTGGCGATGGTGGCGACAATTTAGGTAAAGCGATGTTTCCAGTATACATTCAATTTTCTGATAAGATAACACGTTGTCATATGATGAGGACATCACTACCATTGATACAACCATGCCTTGTGCTCAGCAAGGACCATTGATTCGAGATCGAGCACGACAACTCAATTATCAGGTAAAGTTGTTTCTTGCTGTCCAAACAAGTTCTTCTCTGAATAGGGTACTACTAAATCCTTGTGATATTTTTCTTATGCTTAGGAACTTGGTACATGACTAGATTGGAGGGAGAGCAACAACGACAAGAATGTCAGTTCGGACCTCCGGGCAGCGCCAGATTGAGATGGCAATAACCCATGAGTACTTGTTGCAAAGGTGTTGAAGTCTACTTTCAGATGGATCTAACTTTATTTCAAAATTCTATTGGAGCTGTTCGGAATCGACAAAACAACGATCGGACTTCCAGTCTTGGGCTGAGTCCCTTGTATCTCGTCCAGCCCACTGGACCCCATTTTAATTTAGGGTTTCGACCCCTGCACCCTCCTGGCTGCCTTCCCACCTGTATAAACTAGTAGTAGCCACCAGGAAACACTTGAGTTTTATTTAGATGCAAGTTAGCTGCTACTACTTCCTTGTAAACACCTGTGTTGATTCGACCACCCGTTAGCTTGATTCAGAACTCCAACTTCGTGTGTATCAAAATTTTCCCTTGGGCAAGGTCTGTGTGCTGTTTGCTTGTCCACTTATTCTTACTTGTTCTTCGATTTGCTTGCAAGTTCAAGGTTGTTCTTGGCATAGCAAAAATAGCACAAATCGGAGGCAGTGTAACTGTCGCTAAGGCGCAGCCCCTTGTGGTGTTGTAGTCAGGCATCACAACGTTGATCCTCCACCAAATCGAGTTATCCCCCACTCTCATTGAAAGGTCAGGAACAATTCTTGTAAACGCATGTGTTGATTAGACCACCCATTAGCTTGATTCAGAACCCCAACTTCGTGTGTATCAGATTTATCCCTTGGGTAAGGTCTGTGTGCTGTTTGCTTGTCCACTTGTTCTTGCTTGTTCGTCGATTTGCTTGCAGATTCAAGGTTGTTCTTGGCACAGCAAGAACAGCACAAATCGGAGGCGGTGTAACCGTCGCTAAGGCGCAGCCCCTTGTGGTGTTGTAGTCAGGCAGCATAACATCGATCCTCCACCAAATCGAGTTATCCCCCACTTTTATTGAAAGGTCAGGAACAAACCCAAGCGTGTTCAATCATCATGTACTAAAATTAATACACATTTATCCACAGGATCTACAGGGAATAATTGTATATCCGTCCGTGACTACTATTGTTATAAGTTCCAAATGCGTCCTGGGATATTTAACCCTATCCTATTCGGCAGACGTCTTTTTCAACAATTTGCCGTCGACACATATATAAAGATTGAGAGCGCACGCCTGGATTTTATATGCTGCAATCAAGATAGCCCTAGGGCTTATCTGTACAAGGTTTGGTTGACAGCATGCATGCCGGTGAGGGACACACTGATGTTGTAGGGAAACGAACTGTACTCTCTACATCATTCATAGGAGGCCCTAGAGATACGAGGCATCGATATGTGGATGCGATGGCTCTTGTTCGGAAGTACGGCTCACTATGACATGCAACCCTATCTGGGATGAAATAAATAATGAACTTTATCATGGCGAGACACCACAGGACAGACCAGACCTGGTAGCCCGTGTCTCTAGGGCCAAGCTTGAGGTGTTGAAAAAAAAGTTGATGAAAAATGATATTCTTGGGAAGGTTCGGGCTTATATATGTTGTGGAGTTACAGAAAAGAGGATTGCCGCATGCGCACTTTTTGCTAATCATGAAAAGAAACTATAAACTGACATGCCCCGAGCAGTATGACGTACTCATCTCTGCGGAACTACCAAATAAGAGGAAGTATCCAACACTCTACAAGATGGTTACAAGGCACATGATGCATGGCCCCTGCGGCTCACTCAATCCCAACTGTCCATGTACGAAGGGGCATACTTCATGCAAAAATCGTTACCCACGTCCCTTCTACGATGCTACCTCTCAAGGCAAGGATGCTTACCCAGTTTATCCCAGACGTAATGATGGGCGTGTAGAAAAAATACGTGGGCACGAGCTGGACAATCGATGGGTTGTCCCGTAAAGCCCATGCCTTCTGCGTACCTTCAATAGTCATATAAATGTGGAAGCATGTGGGAGCATCAAGTCTGTTAAATATCTTTTCAAATATATTTACAAGGGTCATGACAGGGTTCAGTGGTAGTCTGTGAGGGTGACAAGGCAGATGATAACGGCAATGTAGATGAGATTAAACAGCACAAGGATGCTCGTTGGGTCACCCCATCCGAAGCCCTATGGCGAATATATGGATTTGAATTGGCTAAGAACTATCCTCCAGTTCAACAGCTGCAGCTCTATCTACCCGATATGCATATGGTGTCATTTCACCAGCGCAAGAAAATCCAACATGTGCTTAACAAGCCTGGGGCTGATGAGTCAATACTTACTGCATACTTTGATGCAAACAGGGTGCACAAGAAAGCTCAAGGAATACTGTATCGTGATTTTCCAGAATATTTCACCTGGCAGTCCAATGGTAAATTTTGGCAACCAAGAAAGTATAAAACAAATGGTCAGGTCGGTAGAATTGTGTCGGCTCATCCTGCTGAGGGAGAACATTATTATCTCCGGGTTCTTCTAAACCATGTCGCAGGTGCTACCTCGTATGAGCATCTGACGACTGTTAATGGTGTTATGCAATCATCCTTTCGTTAAGCTGCAGAGAAAAGGAGACTTATTGAGGAGGACAACGCACTCAAAGATTGCCTTGTGGAAGCATCATTGTTTTAGATGCCATCTTCGCTCCATAGATTGTTTGCTACAATATTGGTTTCTTGTGAGCCGAGCGATGTGTTCGGACTTTGGCAGAAGCACCTTGAAGCTATGTCAGAAGATTATCGTTGCAAGTGTGTTCGGACTTTGGCAGAAGCACCTTGAAGCTATGTCAGAAGATTATCGTTGCAATAGTCAATCCCCAGTTCTCCTTGAAACAAATGGTTCTGATTGATATTAGAAATATGTTGCAGTCAATGGGTAAGGACATAAGGTCATTTACTCTTCCAGAAATTGATGACATGTATGACAATGCAAACGGCAGCATTCCACAAGAGATTTTCGAGGAAACAAGTATTAAACCCAACCCCAATGATGTCTCTATGTTCGAGTCACTTAATGGTCAGCAACGAGCTGCTTACAACGAGATCATGTCCTCCATCGAAGCTGACCAAGGTCGAATGTTTTTTGTTGATGGCCCTGGTGGAACTGGCAAGACCACATCTGGTGTTGCTGCGTCAATAATGCTCGGTGGTAGGGCCGCCCACTCGTGTTTTAAGATACCACTCACTATCGAGGATGGCGGGTGTTGTAGTTTCACTAAACAAAGTGGTACTAGCAAGTTGCTCCGCCAAGCTGCTCTTATTATATGGGACAAGGCTTCTATGAACAAGAGGCAAGCGGTTCAAGCGCTAGACAATAGCCTATGATACATAATGGGGTGTCATGAGCTCCCTTTTGGTGGGAAGACCATTGTGTTCGGAGGAGATTTCAGACAGGACCTACCTATTGTGCGGAAAGGATCGAGAGCTCAGATAGTTGACACTTCACTCCGGAGGTCGTACCTCTGGGATTCCATGTACCATCTAAAGTTAGTACATAACATGAGGGCGCAAAATGATCCATGGTTTGCAGAATATCTTTTGCGAATTGGAAACAGTGCAGAAGTGGTCAATGAGGATGGCAATGTCCGCCTTCCAGATAAGATTCACTTGCCTTACAAAGGTGATGGTAACGATCTCGACAGATTAATCGCAAGAGTATTCCCAAATCTGAATGAAAACATGTCAAATAAAGATTACATTACCTCAAGAGCCATCCTATCCACACGTAATGATTGGGTCGATAATATTAATGTGAAGATGATTGAGAGTTTCCAAGGAGGAGAGGTTACGTATCACAACTTTGATTCCGCGATTGATGATCCACATAATTACTACCCATCCGAGTTCCTCAACACTTTGACACCCAACGGTCTACCTCCACATGTGCTAAAGCTTAAGGTTGGATGTCCAATTATACTGCTGCGGAACATCGATCCAGCAAATTGGCTACGCAATGGTTGGGGGCTTGTGGTGAGGGCATTTCAAAGAAACACCATTGATGCTGAAATTGTTGTAGGGCAGCATGCTGGAAAGCGTGTTTTCTTACCTAGGATCCCCCTGTGCCCATATGATGATGAGATGTTTCCATTCCGGTTCAAAAGGAAGCAGTTTCCTATCAGATTAAGTTTTGCAATGACAGTCAACAAATCACAAGGACAAACTATCCCTAATGTTGGTGTGTATCTACTCAATCCAGTATTTTCACATGGACAACTGTATGTTATGATGTCTAGAGCAACTGCTAGAACGAACATATGTATCCTCGCTCTCCCACCGAATGCCAAGGAGCGTGAAGAGGAAGATGATAAAAATGAGGAGGACAAAAACGGCAAAAAGGCTAAGAAGAAGAGTGATAAGAAATCAAAGAAAACAGCTAACAAGGTTGAGAACAATCCAACACCATCACTAGAGTGGTCTTTCACGAAAAAATATTGTTTATAAGGAGGTACTAACGCCGTAGCTTCAAGGTATTACTATATCACGTTGTATGCTCCATATTTATTTACATTGCTAATATTATCAGTACGTCTAATATTTTTTCTCTGAACTGACAGATTCAATGTGTTTGTTTAAAGCGAAGGGATCTGGCCATGTGCGTACGTGCACACTCAATCCTCAAAATATATAGTTTCTACGTACATATTTGTTGCAAAGTGTACCTGGCTGTTGATGATGGCTTCAAGCCTGTAATATTTGCTATGGTTCAGTTTAGTCGAATGCCACTACAATGCATCAGCGTGGTTTACCATATGGGCTTTTCACACGTTCCTGGAATATGTAGCATGTTTTGCCATCTCGAATACTTGTCCTGAATTATTAGTAGTCAGCATTGCAACTTTATGATATTTTTAAATTAATTAATCATACCTAAGGTTCTGTGAATTATTTATGGTGGATATTTGTGCGCACGCATGAAAAGTCCGGCAGCAATGTAAAATGTCGTTTTAAACGGTTGGATCAGAAATTCATTAGTTTTGTCATCATTTTCTTTTGCTCCCGGTGACCCTTTTTAACTCGTGATCGGTGATAGAATCAGTGGGATAAATGACTTTGCATTGTCAAAGTATCATTGTACCTTTGATTGCATATTTCTTTTATTGCCTTGTAAATCACATTATTATTGGCCATATCTCGGTGCAAATCATATTATTATTATTCTGTGGATGACGTGTAATGTACTTTCTTATTGAAAACTTTTGTGCCCCACGGTATAGATGGCAACGGGTAATATCCTCGCGGATATTAACTTTGTATATCCGTATCCGCGTACTAAAATCCGTACCCGCACCCGCGCCCGCAACCCGCCAAGGGCACGAAACGACGCCCGTATCCGCTGATATCCGCGTACCCGCGGGCACGCCCGTATAGCTCAAGCTGGATGGGGACGGGCGGCCGGCCGGCGGCGGCGGATGGGGACGGGCGGCCGGCGGCGGGGCAGATGGGGGCGGGCGGGCGGCCGGCGGCGGGGCGGATAGGGGCGGGCGGCCGGCCGGCGGCGGGGCGGATAGGGGCGGCCGGCCGGCCGGCGGCGGGGCTGGGGGCGGGCGGCGGGGCAGATGGGAGACGGGGTGGCGGCTGGAAAGTGGGAACTGTGAGGTCGGGGAGGGGAGAGTCGGGGTCGGGGATGGGAAGAAACCCTAAAATTGTGTATATATATAACCACTCGGGCCCACATGTCAGCGGGTCTCGCGGGTTTGCGGGTTCGGGTATTAATTTTTCAAACCTGTTAGAAAATATCCGTTGGGTTTAGATCTGTACCCGCGCCCGTACCCGCGGGCACAAATCCAAACCCGTATCCGCACCCACCGGGTTTAGTATCCGCGGGTACGCGGATTTTTCATACCCGTTGCCATCCTTACCCCACGGGATTCGAACCTAAGACCTCTTGCTTCGCATATAACTTTCTTACCGCCCCACCTACGTAGCACATGTGACTCTAGTTAGGATGCTATCCTTTTAAACTAACCCGTAGAGGACCCTTTAGTCCGGGTTGGTAATAACAACCGGGACTAAAGATTTGTTCCGGTTCGAGCCACCAACCAGAACTACAGATAGACTTTTATCCCGGTTGGTGGCTCCAACCAGGACTAATTAAAGATCACCCCACCATCCTAGCCGTTGGATCCGGAACTAATGCATTAGTTGTGGATCCAACCCCTGCTAAGATTAAAGGTATGGATGAAAGACCTACTTGTACTTAGTGTCACAAAATGGCGATATCATTTACTATTCTTAAAATGACGGTAATGACAATGTGCTCTGCCTCTCCGTTGACCATGTGACCATGCCTAGCGCTATGTTCATTCGAAGTGATGAGTTTGGAAATCTTATATGTCGCGTATGCGACCGTTCACTATTTTTCATAGCATCCACCCACATGGGCTCGTGGGTCGTGGCCGGTCTATTTCCGGATTTGACTTTGGCTTCTATTTGGCCCACAAAACGAATTGTTTGGCCCAAGCTTGACCGATTAATTAGTTCACTATTCCCAGGCCGGCTGCTGGTTTTTCAATCTCTCCTTATTGGCCCATCAATGAGTCAACTAAAAAGTATTGGCCCATGGAGAGCAAGTTTTGTTTTTATTTTCTTTCGTTTTCTCTTGTCTGTATTTTGTGATTTATCCAAGTTACAGCTCAAAAATAGATTATTATTCTTTCTTTAATTTCTTAAGCCTGGTTATTTTCATTGTTTTCTTTGTACTTTTGAAAACTAAATCTATCCATTTACTTTTTTCATGGAAATGTTGTTCTAGCCCACAATGTATTTATGTCAGGTGTAGAAATTGTTAGTCCATCTAATTTATTCCAAATGTACAAATATCCATTTTGTTAGTTCGTATAATTTATTTCATGTGTAGAAACCTGTGTTTCAATAGTTTATTTGTTTGATTTATTCCATGTGTACAGATCTTCAGAATAAAAAAAATATCCCACTTTGTGAGAAATTTTTTCTAAAATATCACCAAACATATGTGAGATCTTCTAAGGTTTATTGAAAAACACAATAACATAATCCAGTCAGGGTGCTTGATTAGGAAACTGTGTAGCTTTTTCCATATTGTCTCATGAAGGTAGGAACAATTTTATCATCCATAAGTGCATATAGAACAATTTGAGTGGGATCTTGTTTTAAGATTTTATTATAAAAGAACACGATGGTACAATCAAAGTTTAGTTTCGATGGTCCATTTAGAACAGATGGATATCTTTGGTTAAAAGTTATGCAAAGATCACTGGGTAGCTACAGACGACATATCATTCAATACGTACACATCATTCCTTCCAACTTTGAGTTTAGGAGGAAGATCATCAATCGCATCACTGGTGGATAGCTACAGACGACAGATCAGATCGTGAACTAAGGTCTAAGATCGAGAAAGATCCTAGCTAGAGAAGGATTAGAGATGCAACCCGTGGAAGTAGCATCAACAGAGAACAGAATAATCTGAATTTCTTTAACTGGCTTGGTTTGCGACTAATAACCCAACTACCCAATGCAAGGCCATGAAGACTAGAAGGGATCGGAACAAGTCGAAGGAAAGAGAAGAAGAAGCTCAGGATGTACCTGCAGGCAGCAGCCGGCCGGTCGCGGAGGCCGAGGCGCGCGGCGGCGCGAGAGATCCCCGGCGGTCGTCGCCCCCTGCCGGCCGATCACGTAGAGGTCGACGCAGCCGGCTGGCCGCGAATATATACACACCGTCCGCGCCGAACGAACGAACGGCCTGCTCCGACAGCGACCGGAAACTAACGGCCAGAGAGACACGGAGGCGCCGCGGCGTCGGCCAGGGAGGACGATGCGGGTGCTCCCCTGCCGGCAGTTTGGCCGGCGGCGGGCGCGGCCACCACCAGCGGAGCAGGTCGCGTCCGCCGACGTCCACCGGGCAGTGGGGATCGACAGCCGGTTCGGGGGGCTTGCGTGTGTAGCCGGCGCCGGGATTCGGCGCGATCTTTGCCGTTCCCGGCCGGCGGCGTCCACCTTCTCGGCGCGGCGAGACGGTTCATCCAATGCAACGTGCCCGGTTTCCTGATGGGGGTGGTTTGGCCGTCGTTCGTGAGTGAAATGAGAGATTTAAGACGGTTTGGTGCTCTGGACAAGAAAAGCGACCAGCTTGCCATGCTCGATTCGTGCAATGTCAGAACTCACGTAGAACGACTACTAGTAGTATGCTAGCTAGCTGTGTGTTTTTGGTTTCAGAATTTCATCAGCCATCCCACCAGCAGCTAGCTAATAGTTGGCTGTTAATAATAGTGCCATTTTTATCAGACTTTTTTCTAGTTTTCTTATCATAGTTTGCTTTGCGTAACCTTTGTCGCCGTTGACAGCTCCACGGCTGCGCCGCCTTAGCCTTGACCTATCTTGCACCTCTTTCCTGGGCAATGACAAACTACCACTACCACACAAATAGGTAATTCTCTCCGTTTTAAATTATAAGTCGTTTTGGTATTTCTATATACACTGTACATCTAGATATAGATTGACCAAAATAATCTACAATTTAAAATGGATGGAGTATTACAAATGGTGAATCAAAACACATTTAGCACGGTGCAATACTGTTGACGGCTATCATTCTGACCTTCAGATAGAAGCCCTCCAATCTCACTGACTGTCTGTCACGGTAAGAAAGTCGTATGAATCATGTTCTCAAACGTTAATCTAAGATGGACCGTCCACGTTGTAGAGAAATACTACAAATATAAAGTCGTTTATCAAATATTTACAAACCTTAGTTCCTTTTATCCACTAGTATCCTTTGAGAGTTGGCGCTTCCCTGTTACAGAAGCCAACATATCTATGTGGGTAGATTCTACCACAAGAAAAATATCATTTTACTAAACTAACCTTAGTTCACATGACTCACCAAATTTTGAGTTTGGGTTCACATAATGCTCGGGAAATAAGAAAGAAGTATTGTGCTTTGCAGGCTAATAAACAGAAATTATTACTACAGAAAACACTTTATAATTTTTGTTTGCGGTGAAAGCCCTTAGTTTATAAACTTTTATTGTGGTGGAACCTATCATCCGCGATGGGCTTAGTGCAGCCCATATTGGCACATTGCTGCGTTGTGGACTTTTGGTGACTTGAGAACCGTGGACCTCATCAACAGGCGATGGGCTTGTGGAACTATGGACCTTCCTTATAAGCTGGCTCGATCGGCTGGAGCCTGGAGGCCCATCTCCCTTTTAGACACCAGCAAAATGAAAACTAAAAGCGCGCCAATATACGAATTGGAATCACATGACTGCTCACGTTACACTAATCATCATTTGCACATGACGGATGAGATGATGGAGAACCGCATTCCATTTCTTAAACAAAACGGAAAACTAGGAGCTCTCATCAAGACAAAAGCAAGCAGGATAGGAAACCATATGGAAGGTGACGAAATCAGAGTGTAGCTTGTTTGCTTATAAAAATTTTATTTATATATACTAATTCTAATAACTCTGTTGTGGGGTATGTTTTTGGCCATTTCAACAATAAATAAGCCACAACAAAAGTGACATGAGTCATCTAATCTCGTTGCCGTAATGAAGAGCTATACAAATGGATTATGTGAATGTCAGGGTTCTTGTGGAGAGCTGAGAATACTTTGAATAATGCTCAACCGTAAGCTCAAAATGGACAAAAGTGGGAAACAAATCTTTCTAGAGGGTGGGAGAGCAAATACACTAGATTTTTCAAAGCAAACCACCAGTAGATATTGAAAAAAAAATGAATTGAACATATAGCTCACCTGAATTCGAATCCCTAAGTTATGAATAATTATTTTTATAGGTGACATGTCCACCGACGGTGAGATGTGATTTTCTGTCAAAAGTTGGGATAAGGAAAGAGTATGATCATCATGTATGTTTATAGCGATAAGGAAAGAGTGATGATATGTGAGTATGTGTGTTCATATTGTGTTTTAATATAAAAAAGATGCATACGCAAAGCAGAGAAAAGGAAAGTTTCTCGTGCGATACAAATGCTCCTGCGCTAATAATCTTTTATAAAAAGAAAGTTAAGGCTTTTTCATTAATTTTTTAACCTGCAAAGGTGATTAACAATCAAGCATCAGCATATGTTGACTAACAAAAGGATCAATTTCCGGTTCTTTATTTCTCAAAAAGCAAAAGGATGGTTCTTATAAGCATATGCGATCATGCATTTGCTGCAGACTGCAGTGCAGAATCGCTGAGTATGAAGCTACCTTTTCACGGTTTAGATGCCTTAACCTCAGCCTCACATGTCGTCATTCACAAGCATATCCTTCTAATTTCAAAAGAGCAGCAGAGCATGGATCCCTGTGGGCACCAGCGCCCTAGACCCAGTCAACAATACTGTTGACCCGTGTCCCACCTATCAGTTATGGGCTATGTTGACCTGGTCAACTTAACCGTTGACATGAGCCCACTTGGTCAACCTTTGTCAGTTGACTTAGTCAACTCTGGCTTTGACATCGACCCAATTGTCATGTACTGAAACCTGTTTCCATTCCAAAAGTCGTTAATTAAATAACAAACTCCTTTTCTGATCGATTTATTCACAATATCTCTGGAATATTCCATTCCTTCTCTTTTTTATGAATTAATTCTTTGATCATCACTTTATAAGGTGTTTCTCCTCCATTTTTACTCCGATTTTGTTGATTCCTTCGCGTAAATCCATTTAAAATCCCAAACATTCTAACAGTTGCTGTTTTGAAAATTTTTGGATTTTTACATGGGTTATGAAACCTAATTATCTACTTTCAGCCATCTATAGCAAATAGCACATCCCTTAAAATTTCCCAAACAGTTATTTGTTAAATAGAAATTCCCACCGCAGCGTGCATGGATTAATAAAGATTCTGCTTTGCTTGTATATGCAGATTACTATCAATTAGATTTGACGAGGCGACGTCACGAGACTACGCAGATATGTACTCCATTAATCTAGTTTCACTTTGGGCGTGGGAACAAAACTTTTCGATCAGCAAAAGATTAAGCTATCATATAGTGGAGCCGAAAGTGGGGACATGCGTGCCAGATAACTGATTAGTGCTTGCAGTATAATGCATGACGATTTCGGTATATGCTTATAGAGAAGATCATAACTGATTCAGATCAGCTAACACAATATCACATTAATAATGTACAGGAATATGTATGATTGTTGCAACTTTGTGACACTCATGTCTATGGCATTTTGAATAACTTTACATTTTGTATGTAATGGGAAGTCCATTATTCCATTCTAATTACAAAAACTTAGCAAAAAAACTCAGGTATATTGTAGCAGAACCGCTTGAATTATTCCGGTTCAAGTGCGCAGACCATCGCTATATAGACGACAATGATCTCAACGCACTTCAAACGGAACAACCCAATGGTCTGTCGGGTAACGTCCCGATGAAACCACCGTATTCCGGATCGTCAAGCGTACCTCGTACGAAGGCGAGTCCAGAGATACAATCACCGTCACATTTTTACAACATAGATCCAAATAGTTATTACAAACCAGTACTGTAAACCTAACTAAAACAAATTTATACAGGTATTGTTTGAAAACTTCAAGTTTTAACAAACATTATTCAGATACGGCAGCAGAAAGAAAACACGACTACTCATCACAAAAGCAGGCACCACACTTAGCCCAAAGCATAGTGTCATTCCGAAGGGTCATTGCCGGCCGGGGACGGATCCCATTCCATGGACCAGCCAGGCGGTAAAGTGCAGGGCCATGGGGAACTAGCAACTGAGTCCTCGAATGACATACTTGAAAACCATATTACTAGCAAGGCTGAGCATACTTATACTCAGCAAGGCTTACCCGTCAATTGGGTATACTTAGCCTATAACTAGACCATGAGAGTTTTAAAAGGCTCTAGGTTTCTTTTGCTGAAAAGCAACAAAGAGTATGTCTTTATTTCCATATTTTAGCTTTCATGTTCTAGTTCAATTAACCATTCTAAGTGAGCATCTGTACTAGACAAGCAAGGTAGGTATTAAAGCATACATCAACATTGTTCCATCAACTGTTGCTCTTGTTACTCTATGTGGCAGAAGTATCAAGCAGTCTCCATCACCGCGAAAAACGGACGATTCCTGAATCGAATTTCATAACCTTGCAAGAGATCCTAACTCGGACGATTCCTGAATCGAATTTCATAACCTTGCAAGAGATCCTAACTCACACGCTCGGAAACTTTCCTTTCCCGGCAACCATTCCCCTCATATTTCTCATATTCCGGTTCATGGATCAAAACAACCACAAGCGACAGCAGGACCATACGCATATCCAATGTGCAGGACGTACGTCTATAGCGCGACTGTATGATCGTACTCCTGTTGCTATGCAAAACGTACTCCCACGCGTCGGTGCGTGTGAACAAAAGTAGAAAAATTCGAGTGGTGGGAGAAGTCCACTTGCCGGGCCAATCAGGTATTAGGCTTACCGCGTACCATATTTACGGTATGTGGCTAGTACTTTCAAACACTTGACCACCACTACCACACACTGCGGCCTTATCCAATTGATCAACATAGACGGGTACCATTCCAAGTCATGGTACTGCATATAATCCCGTCCGTGATCCTTATAGTAATTGCAAAATAGTAAACAATCAACTCTTATATCGCGCGAGTGACAGAAAATCACTCGACTTCTGCCGGTCCTATTAGCAGAGCATCTACTCGATAAGGACTCAGAAATATTACATAGGTTCCTAAATTTCATGCACCTAGGTTTTCATAACAATTCCTAGAACTTAATGCACAGATAGATATATAACAATATAAGTGCATAATTTAAAATACTGGGTTATGCACCGGGGCTTGCCTTCACTGGTGAGGCTGGGGTCAGTGATGTCAATATCTTCTGAACCTTAGTTCGGGGCTTCAGAAAGACCCTTGGCGACGTCTACTTGAGCTTCAGAAATACCCTCGTCGGGTTCCGGGATTAGCTCGTAGGTACCGTCCGCGAGTGTCATCAAATCTACATGATTTGCAATTATTTGAAGCAAATGGTTATTATTTTATTTTCACGGTAAAATTGCAATCCAACAAGATTACATTCAGTACATCACTTCAAGACTTAACTACAAACAAAAAGATTTGAAAGAAACAACCTTAAGTAAAGTTTCTGATGTAAAAACTTTGTTCAAAACGGCTATTGGTGAAGATTACTACAGAGCTGATCGAATCTACTTTACAGCATGCTTTTTAGATAGCTCTTCTAGCTGATTGGGGTATGCATTGGTTGTGATTTTTCTTTAGCAAAAGTAGTCGATAGAGGTGTAGTCGATCGACATGTAGTCGAAGGGCGTGTGGCCGATGGGTGTGCAGCTGATAGGCGTGTATTTTACAAACAAGACCCTGGAAAGACATAGAGACTTGCATTTGGGTCCTAATCAACTTAAACAGAAGAAGTCGAGCGGCGGTGAATTAAAATCCGGCGTGGAGGCTCCCCGGCGGCGAGGGAAAGGTGGGGAAAAAGGTCCAGGAGCTCACAGCGGACTTGGGATGGTTGGAATCGTAGAAGGAAAACTCGGAGGCGGCGGTTCGACTAGAAACAGAGCCGGCGCGGTGAGATTCCGAGGGCGGCGACGGTGTTCTGGCGACTGGAATGTAGGAAGGTGAAGGAAATTGGTCAGGGAGCTTCGGCATGGAGATGTGGTGCTGATG
Organism: Panicum hallii; assembly: GCF_002211085.1. Taxonomy (NCBI): domain Eukaryota; kingdom Viridiplantae; phylum Streptophyta; class Magnoliopsida; order Poales; family Poaceae; genus Panicum; species Panicum hallii. The sequence goes on from NC_038049.1 coordinate 6,461,989, forward strand.
GTGCTCTTGGCGAAGGAGAAGAAGGGGTGGAACTTCGGTTCGACTAGAATTAGAACGGCGGTGGAAAGTGAGATCGCCGCTGCGGCGTTCTGGGCTGCGTGTGTGCGGGAGGAGGAAGAAGAACGGATCAGAAAGGGCGGTGAGATGCGGCGGTGCTGGTAGAGCACGAAATTGGAGAGGAGGAGCGGCGGAGATGGCTGACGGCGGTGAACAGAGAAGCTCCGGCGAAGTAGTCGAGCGGGGAAAAACAACAGGAATGCGGTGCGCGTGAGAGAGTAGAAGAAAAGAGACGTTTACTGGGCACGTCCCCGAGCTAAAAAGAGGCGTGCGGGCAGGCGGCAAGCAGCTGCGGGCGGTCGACGGAATAGCATAGAATACCTAATAATAATTTGACAATAACTAATACAATGAAAAATCAAACTATATAAAATATAAGGTAACTTGATGAAGGATTAAGATCTTAAAATATGGCTATGATGGTAAAATATGTTGCTCTTCATTTTCATCGGAGGGCTAGGCTACAATAAGATTAATATTATACTAAGTACGGAGGTACTAAGCAAGACTAATCCAACTAATCAATATAAATAAAAATTTATGTGGACTTTCTGGCTTAAGTTTTGCTATAAAAGTTCACTAAAAGTAGATGCATAAATTTTCAATATTTTATCATATAGCTTTATTATTAGCTCTTCATGACCAACCATGGTTTACATAGGTTTACTGATTTCATGTGGCAGCATGTGACCAGTACATTTAAAATTTAACCAACAGACAAATATTCCATACTTTCTAATTTACTCCAGTACGTTCAAGATTTAACCAATTTTACTGAGATGTGTTTGTTGTTGAAACTTCATTTACAAACTTTTGCTTAAAAGGTATTCAAACTTGAAAGGATCTAGATGTCGACTAGAGGGGGGTGAATAATCAAAACTAAAAATTTACAACACTTAAAATAATTTTGTCAGTAAACTTCGGAGTATCCGGATATTTGTTTGGAATCTCCACAACTTCTGGAGATTCCAAAGAGTAAATGCTCGTGAACACAAGAAATTGTTTCCTGAAGTTTAGTACTCAAGAGGAACCTACGTCTCCGTTGAGGCACCTAAGAAGACCACTTTCTCCTTAAGCTATATAGCATCCCCTTAGAGACCCCATGGTCTAGCTAAGGTCATTTACTAGAATGTTGAGGTCGTACAAACATCCCGGGGCACACCACAAACTGAGATGCTCGACGAGCAACGCCTCCAAAGTTTTCTGCAGAAAATACTCTAAAGATATATCAAGAGATTTGAGAGTGCAAAGGTGTCTCTCATAAGTTTGTTAGATCATCTTTAGCACCTTATTCTAAGCAAAGCAAGTAAAAGTCATGTTCCTCCTGATAGTACGACATTCCTATACTTAATTTTAAAAGATAAAATATTTAAACTGTCATGAGCTTTCGCTTTGCAACTTTCATTTCCTTTTGGTGATCATCTCCATGGGTCATCCTATCTCTTAGCTTTAATAAATTGATAACAACTCTAGTACTTAGAAAATTTAGCTAATTATTGTAATTGACAGTTTCTTCCAACTATGATTGTCTATTTTGTTTATTTTAATCCAAATTTCATCCTTGGATTGATTCCATCGTAAAGTTGTGTGGGTGCGTCACTTAGGTCCATCAGCTCTAAAAGTTCACAAACTTTTTAAATTGTTCATCGCAGGTCCATACCTATCCACGTGTGCATGTAATGCTGCCCGTACACTTCCCTCTCCTTCTTTAGACCCACCTCCTAGCTAGGGGAAAATGGCAGAACAGCCATGTGCCTGCTGGCGAGCAGGCAGGGCGGTGCTCCAGCTTGCCTAGCACTCTGTTGTGGAAGCAGCAGGATTTGCTTGATCCGTTGTAGGGAAAGAAACTTTCCATGTAGGTCAACATTGCCAGGTGAGGAGGTTTCTCTACCCTCAATAGTTTCTAGGGAATATCTTCCCCTAGTGTTTTTATCAGAAACCGTAGGGCACATTTTGTTTCCCATCGAAATTATCCATAGAAGTTTTTCCCCACAAAAATTCCTAGGGAAAATGTTCCTCTACAGTTATTTAGCCTTTCCCTAGGATTTAAAGCTACAGGAAAACATGTGTATTCTAATATTGATCCTCTGGTCAGCGGGACACTCGTCGATCCACCACTTTCTTGGGCCGGCCAAGACCATCGCTCGAGGTGCCTCCCATTGAGCGCCGCCGCCGCCCATGTAGCCTTGACCGCTAAGGGAGCCACTGTCTACAAGTTTTAATAACCTCACCACGCTCTCCCTACCTCTCCTCCACCTGAATCAATCCTATTTTAAGCATCAGAATTTCATGGTGCTGCTTACCACCCCTTCCCTTGAAATTGTTAATTTATTTGATCTAGCTTAAAGCTATCATTATCTAGAGTGTTACATTATATTCCATACATTTAGATGGTTCCCCTATCCCCTTAGATTACATAAGGGCGAACAGGGACCCTGCAAACAATTACAACATCTAGGGCAATACAAATCACCACATAGGATGTAGGGTATTATGCATACTACGGCTCGAACCTGTCTAAAGTTTCATGTTCCTTGCACCTTCGAGTTTCTGATCTCGGCGACACCTCACCTACAGTCTACCACCTCGGGGGTATCCCTCGGTGGCCTTCGAGGTTAAACACCAATAGTTGGCGCGCCAGGTAGGGGTTTCATCGAGCATCCACCGGAGAACTCGATGGCATCTTTCAACTTCACCAGTGCTATGCCTGACGAGGGCACAATGTTCACCTTCGGCTCCTGGGTTTGCATCACCAACGGACGTGGGGGTTTCAACAGCCACCTTGCCGACCCCAGGGAGTCGAAGGCATCTTCTCCAACACCATGCTGGGACATCAACGATGTCACCGACGGTTTCGGCAGAATCCGACTTTCCGATCTGATCGGAAGCTATTCGAGCCGCCTCAAGGCAATCTCTCATCTCCAGATCAGCAACGACGACTTACATGCAGGAATAGATCGGGTGGACTCCAGCATTGTCCAATGCATCGAGCTTACGGAGGCTACTCTCCAACATTCCGATGACTCGGGAACCATGATGCAAAATTTCCTTGTGATACCTCATCACCCTCTCGCCGACACCGGCGACATCTTTTCTTCAATTGATCAAGTTGACCAAAACATCGCCGAATGCATCAAGCTTGTGGAAAATACTCTCTGGCGCTCCGACTCTAAAGAGTTGGAAGCATCCATGGCAATCTTCAATTGTGACCTTGATGACTTCATCGACGCAGTCGACGAGCTACCGCCCTCCGGACCGAATTCGATTAAGTCCGAGGCCATGTGCACTAAGCCCCTCTCTGAATTGGAGGAGGACTTGGATTACCTACTACAACTCGGGAAAGGAGAAGCCACCGTACAACGGGAGGCCCCCCTCTTCGATAACTTCTCAGACTCTAATGCAACACCCTTATTAAGCGGCCATCAAAGCCCAACGATCGCATCAACTCAGTCAGGCGGGCTCGAGCGTCAGAAGGGCATGAAACCCCTCGAGCTATTCGACATCAGCTTACCTCTCTACGACACGGACTCCGACAAGCTCCCATTCCAGGAAGGCAGGCCCCTCCATCCCTCTAACGGAGAAGAGGAGCAACCCGCCAAGAACTCAGCGTTGGATCGAGAGGTGTTCATGGCGTTAATTGAGGAAATCCAGGACGTGGGGGAGGAAGTAATGGAGCATGTTCAATTGGACGACTACTATATTGACAACGACGACTACATCTCCGACACACCCGGTTCCAACCCAGACGCAGCGGGGGCCTTCGCCCATCATGAGCTACCTGTACATTCTCTCGACACCGTGGGAACCATGAAGATCGGAGATGAAGATGACGTCCAAAAAGAGCGGCGCAAGCTTAGGAACGCCAAGCGTGCCGCGCGCAGGTTGCGCATACCAGAACAGCCCGAACATCAGCTTGGCAACCTCTATGACTTCTCCATTATGGATCTCCGTAACGTCATCAACGTTGATAGAGACGCCCGCAACATCATCATCGCCAGGCAACAAGAGCGCATCGAGGTGGAAGCTTACAGCCCCACAAACTATCACATCCCTCAAGACTACGTAAATTCAACTCGGAAGTGCAAGCCAGATTCTCCTAATGCAACGGCGGAGCGACCGACCCGAGGAAAGAGGACGCTCAGTTCGCAAGAGCACTTCGAACAAACCCTCTACAGGTATTGCCTGTGGCATCCAAGTTCTAATCATTTCTCTTTTGAGTGCATCCACCTGCACAGGGCCCTAGGGGCTCCCCACTCAAGAAAGGCTGGAAAAAAGGTCATGAAGGAAGGCGGCAGGACTACTCGAGCGATGATATGTGCCAAAATTAAGTCCCACTTCAAGGAGGTTTTTTGGAGGATCTTTAAGGGTTCATCTATATAACCATTGTTTCATAATCGCGTATCGAAACAAGCGGTTCTCGAAACCTAAAGATTTTTTCTTTATCATCTAATTAGGGAATTGTTTTGTGTACCACTTTTCACTATTAATCCAGTAACACGCCGAGTTCTGGTCATCGACTAGTTCTACGCGCAGCTTTGTTACTGAAGTGGTCCTTACACCCAAATTCCGGTCACACGCCGAGTACTGGTTTCCGGCCAGTACTCCGTGCAGCTTCCATTATTGAAGGGGTATTACGTTACTAAAGGAGTATCGGCTAAGTCGCAAAGTTATCTGCGCATTCTCCGACTACCTCAAGTACTAGCCTAACGGTTTGTAGGAACCAACGGCATGAGTCACTACAAAAAAGTCGAAGAGGCTCCCACACTTATAAAAGCAATCTAGAGTATCGTATGGTGCGAGTAAATCCTTATTCGCTTATTCTCCCTGTATGGGACTTTGTGCTGGACACCAAGTCATCGACTACCTACACAAGCGTGGCCTTCTGAGCAGTTCTGTATTGGGCATCCTGCATTCTTTATCTAAGTCCTATGATTTTCGGTATTACTCTATGAGTAAGCGCACCAAACACATCAACAGGCAACAACAAATAAAACATATATACATGTTTACATACATGGACAGGTCAGTCAGCGATTACATATCATGTTCACTCCTGCTCCAAGCTATCTATTAACTTTTGAGCCACTAGCTTTGCTTCCTCAACAAATTTTGAGAATTTCTCCTCAGAGCAGTCAGCTGCCATGCCATCTGCCAGTGGACTCAAGTTGGCCTTCGGCCAGTAGGACTTTACAAGCCCAAGGATGTGCGCTACCTAAGTTTTGGTGGTGTCCGAGATGTATCCAGAAGTCTTCTGTGGGGCTTCACGGAGTCGCTCCAGCAGCGTTCTCTCGCTGATTACTCCCTCTTCCAGAGGATCCACCATGTCTACGACTACTTGGGCTGCACCCTTGAGCTCTTCAAGTTCTTTATCTTTCAGCTCCTTCTCAGTAGCCATGTCCCTGATCTGTGTCATACACTCTACGAGTTTTGCATCTGCATCTTGGAGTGCTTTGATCAGCTTCTCTGCATCATATGAACGACAATACACAAGATTCTTCAAGGCAATGATTTCACCATCCTTATTTCTTATGATATTATTAAGTTCCGCTATTAAAGGGAGACGAAGAAGTACCCGTACGAGTTCAGATACTATTTTTTGCGTATGTCAAAACAAGATAAAGCAATTGACAGAGTATCACCTCGGTGAGTCTTGGCTTGCAGTTTGTTCTTGTTCTTGAGATCTTCAATCTCCTTCTTCAGGAGTCAAACCTCTCGGGTATGCTCCCGCTTGATGGTGTTGAGTTGATTCCTCAAGTTGACATTCTTGTAAATTTACTCGCCAATCTAGCAGTCTTTCTCTTGCAACTGGCAGAATCCATCTTTGACAGCTTGGAGCTTGTCCGATTTCTTCTCGGAGCAGTTGGCCAATTCCTATCCAACAAAAGGAAACAACTAGACAAGATCAAGCAAGTTGACAAAGGCAGTCATCTCTAGTCTAGGACGCTTACCGTGGAAAACTTATATAGATCTTTAAAGGTGTCCTTGAACTACTTTAGGGTTGTCGATGTAAGCATCGAATCTTCAATCAGCTCAAACGGAACGGCATACTGCCACTTCTGTGGAGTGACCAATATGCTGCTCGAAGAAGTACTCGCAGCACCTTGTCCTTGAGGTGCAGGTTGCTGCTGCGAGATATCTGTCACCTCACCCGTAGTGATCAGAAGAGTTTAGGCAAAGTAGACCCTACGGGCGAGGGCGGCTAAATCAACTTACCCATGGGAATCTATGGGGACTCCTCTTTGGCTTCGATCCTCTCCCCCATGGGTGGTTCGATTTCAATGTTGGCCTCTGTGACAATAGGCTCTAGGGGCTCCCGCGGCATCGATGACTCAACAAGCATGGTTGTCATCGGTACCACACTCGATGCTGCAACATCCGACTCCTTCTCTAGCTCGGGGGCTGGAGTCTCCATGGCATTGCCAGGCTCCTCCAAGCCTAGAGCAGAGGAAGAGCTACATATAAGAAGCAGCAACATGTTCTATCATTTACGACAACGAACCTACAATTTACAAGTGAAAGCACTCGAATACTTACAGTGCAGACTTTTTTACTCCTAACTTCTTCCTTTTGAGTGGTCTCGGTGCTGGGATAGCACCTAAAGCACTCGCTGGCACGGTTTCGCCAGCTGAGGGCGGTGTTTGCTTCAACGGGGCAGCCGCAATGGTCACCAACGAACTCAGGCCAACCACGGGCAGTGATTGCCCCGGCGCGGCCCCAGTGGAACCTGACGACGGGTCCACTATGATGGAGGGCACGCTCTACTCCCTCATAGTATCATCCCTGGCAGCATCCTCGACCCTTCACTTTGTGAGCTTGGGCTTTGAGGAGCTAGTAGAGAAGAATCAAGAAAAAGGGGAGAATTCAACAAAACTCAGCAACTGTAAATTTAGCAAAAGTACTCGTAAGTTTAGAAAAAGCTCTTACCTGGGTGTTTCTTCATCATCACCACCTGGCAAAGCACTTGCCCTGCATTTTTGGGCAGTAACCCGCGGCTTCTTTGGGTGACTTGGCAAAAGATCACCACCCGGAGGGCTTACGCCTTTGTGGGAGGTCTTCATGGATTTGTCCTTGATCACCTCAGCCAGGATGCAATCAGAATTAGTTTCATCACTCTCCTCTTCCTCGCTGGATGCTGGGATGGCAAGAGGATGGGTGGAAGGCATCAAGTGGCTTGGGCGCTCGATGTCTGGCATAGAAGGCATACTCCTATACAAATTCACATCATTCTGCAGTAATATTCCAAGATTTGTCAGTACAAAAGCAGATTAAAGGATATCAGAAGTACTCTATAGAAGGATACGACTACTTACCCTTACCTATTTGGAGGATCTTTCGTGGAGTACAGGCTCGGCACATATGGGATGGTTTCAACACCCATGAGCACCCGGCTTAATGGAAGCAAGGCCTCACTTTTCTCAACACGTTCTATAGAAAACCGAGATGGATTTGAGACGCCAAGGTATTCGAAGCCAAAGCACGTGTGCTTCTGCAGAGGTTGGATCCGCCTGCCCAACCACGCGTACATCACTGATACCCCAGTAACTCTAGCATTCCCTATGCTTCTTGATCATTCCGAGCAGCTCCTCGATTTGGCTCATGTCATAGAATGCCACTGTCCACTCTCCATGGATCCTGAGTACCCCGGCAGTCCTTTCGGGAAGTGAGGGATGATGGTTTCCAATGTAGAACCACCACTCCCTCCAACCAGACAAACTATTCAGAAATTTGTAGGGGATGTACTTCTTTTCCATCCCCTGCCTCAATTGCAATCTGGCACCACCAACTTCATACATGGTACTCTCACTGGGTTGTGGTTTGAGATGGAAGAGGTAGCAGAAGAGGTTGAAGTGAGGTTCTATCCCCAGGAAGGCTTCACAGAAATGAACAAAGATGGAAATATGGATAATAGAATTGGGGTTGAGGTGATGGAGTTGGATACCATAATAGAAGAGAAGACCACGAAAGAAATTAGATGCGAGGAGGGCCAATCCGCGCTCAACAAAATATTGAAACAAAGCAATCTTCTCAGCCCCTTCATATGGTCTCTTATCACCAGTGGTAGAGCGCCACTGGATTATGTTCTTGGGCTGCAGGAGGCATTTATCTACCATCATTTGGAGGCACCTTTCTTGCCCACCATTCTTGATGTCATGAGCGATTCACTCACATACGCTCGGGGGCTGAGGATGCAGGTGGCGGAGACGCGCTTTGGGAAAGCAGGGGCTCGTAGCGACTACTTTCCGCACAAGGAAAGAGCTGGGACTAACCTAGATTTGATTCTGGGAGCGGCGGCGGATGCAGGACAGAGGAAGATGAAATGCTACTGTAGTGAGAGTGCAAGCGAAAGGGTGAGTAAACCCTAAGTTACCGCACGGTTAAATAACCAACGGTGGCCCCGCAATTACTGTGTGGAATGCGAAAGTTTTTTCCCACGAGATAAAATTTATTTTGAGCGGTAATTTAGGGCTCCTTTGGGAAAGTTATTTGTTTAACTATTTTTTCAGGGATCTCATTCCGAAAAAAGAGGTTTTTCGAATTTCTGAATTAATTTGCCCATTTTAACCATCAAGTCCAATTCTTAATTTTTTCTACAATGCATGCCACGACCTCTTTGGATCCTTTTTTCCAAACCTTGGGAATTAAATTCAAGGCTCGGGGGCTGCAGGACACGTATCATCGATGGCGTATTTTTCAAATTTTTGGAAGATAAGGAAATAAGATTCAAGACTAATTTGACCCTCAGCCTGATTCTTCGGTTCAACCTAAAGCTCGGGGCCTACTCCATATGGAGTGCGAGTTTAATCGCACCCCATATAAAAGAAGACTTGAAAACTACTCGGGGCATGAGCACCTCATAGCCTCGTTGCAGCCAAGAAAGTACTCAGAAGACATCTTCAAGATGAAGTTCGGAAGAACTCGAAGCGCCTTCAGAAGTACTCGGAAGCCTGCAGTACTCGATTATGAAGAGCTCGGAGGCTTGTTAGACCTAGAGCCACGGAACTGTGCACATGACGTACGTATTCTATGATAAGGGATGGGACATGGCCTACACCCTATACCAGTTGTAACTGCTCGTACAAGAGTAGGGCTAGTCGGAACATAAGGAAACTACCCGAGTAGTATTCGGGTAGAACTCCTAAGCTTGTATTTGGATAGGACTTCCATGTAACCCTGCCCCCTTAGACTATATAAGGGCGGACAGGGACCTCCTCCAAACAATTACAACATCTAAGGCAATACAAACTACCAAACAGGACGTAGGGTATTATGCATACTGCGGCCTGTCTAAAGTTTCGTGTTCCTTGCACCTTCGGATTCTTGATCTCGACGACACCCCACCTACAATTTAACACCTCGAGGGTATCCCTCGGTGGGCTTGGAGGTTAAACACCGACAATTATTATTAAGTTATTCTATGCTATTCCATATATCAAATGTTATATAAAACTTTCTTGTTGGAACTACGATGAACATGTCAAGTTGGAAACGATCGGATAGAGGCACAAGTGCTTAATATGTTGTTTAACATTTAAATTAATTATTTAAGCATCTTAGTGATCTCAAATTAGAAAACTGTGAACTACAAAGTTGTAGATCTCATTAAGAGCTACAATTTGTATTTAAAAATCATCTTCATCCAAATTTGTATGAAAAAGATATGATTTTTCTAAAGTGAGACCTTGCCGCGCCTGTGGGAGTGGCGTGACAAGATTTCAAACTGGTAGGAGTCGTGTGACAGGCTTGACACATGGAATATGCGCTTGCAGACCCCTCCCGCGCGCTCCAACATGGCACACCTTGTCATGCCAATGCATGTGGGGCGACAGTCTATTTTTGTCACGCCACGCGCTCCGACGCGATTAAAAGGGTTAGATCTGAATATATTTGTTCGGGTGGGTTATTTTTAAAATAAAATTTTTAAAAATATTAAAAATAAAAATAAAATTTGCTTGTGAAAAGAGCACCAGGATCATGATCCATTACCATTCCGCCATACGAGAAGTACAGATAGGCGGGGTAATTCGATTGTAGTGTGGACTAAAAGATGCTGTGTGTTCTTATCACTACTGTAGAAACAATATCACTGACTTCCGTGCCAATTTCTTTTAGCTAGGTTATCTCTAGTTTAAATAAATCCACGCTGCAAATTAAATTCCACCGAGTATTTTAATTTTCATTGGTAGTTTAAAGCTCCAAATAATCTTATAAGTAGCTGCTGCATCGAGTCTAGGAAAGATGAATGAAATGTACCCTTTCTCTTGGAATAATCATATATAGAGTGCCTAATTTTATCCCATTTGGAATCACTAAATCGTATGCCTAACAAAAGATGACTAACAATGACTAACAGATGATCCAAATAAGTTTCCGATTCTTTGAATCATGCTGTTCCCTCTAAAGAAATGCAATCATGCCATTGCAGCCGTGCAGAATCGCAGAGTATAAAGCCACCTTTCCACGGCTTAGACGATGCTGCAGCCTCACGAGTCATTGACAAGCATATCCTCTCGAAAGTGCAGTAGAGTATCGATCCCCGGGCACATGCCGATCCGAGATGCAACAAGCAGGCTCGAGGCTTTTTGCTGTTGGATCGAAGTGGAGTGGTGAAGGAGGTCCAACTCAACAGCTGAAAGCCTGAAATGAACGGTGGCGCCTCACGCTGCTGGTACGCCTAAAACGACGCCTACGATTCGGCACCCCAAGAAAGCAGGTCGGGCAGGATGCGATTCCACGCACGGTAGAAACAGATGGACGCACGGCAGGGGCTGAAAGGGACCCTTCTTGTGCAAGGGTTGGTTACTTCAGAATCATTTGTATCTATGCGACAAAAAGTTGACGTGCGTGGTTACAAGATTCTTCTTGAAGCTAGGTGAAAGTATCTTATAGGATTACAAAGATCAAATGATAGATTGAGTTGAAAGTGAACGGTTTCCTCTTCTTCTTGTATTAATCAGTTAAGTGATTCGCAAAAGGAAACGCCTTATAGCTCTTGGCAAATCTCTAGAAAATCAGGTTGGATCCTGCATACTTCCTCCGTTCCGAATTATTAGTCGTTTTAACTTTTCTAGATATATAGATTTTGCTATACACCTAAATATAACGTATCTAGATGCATAGCAAAAATTATGCACCTAGAAAAATTAAAACGGCTAATAATTTGGAACGGAGGAAGTATGTCTGAAGCAGGAAATTCAGCTCAATTGTCTGCTCAATCTAATCTAACCCTCGAAAAGATAGAGTTGAAAGTTGAAACAAAGCCATGAGTTCTTGGACTGATAAAAAAAAAGAGAGAGAGAGAGGAAGTACACTGCCAGTGATGACAGCCTAACTGTCGGTGTATGATTGATCCCTTGTGTGTTGTCAGGTGGTTTTTCATTGATCAGGAGATAGGTACGTTGGCATTATGAAAGTGTTGGAGGAGTACCATGTGTCGAACATCGCGCAACAGCCTCTTTTCCCTGCATGCATCTCGCGCCACGAGCCCATGATATGGATAGCCGCATGGATCACACCAACCTCAAAACTAATTGTCAATTTTTCTTCTCTTCCAGAATCAACGGTTGAATGGAACCCTAATGTTCAAAGAATGAGTACGACTTTCGTGGGCCATCAAGGGTTGCATCAATTGATAATTAGCACATCCTCCCTCTTGTGAATAAGAATTTTACCAGAAATTTTGGGAATTCTACAAGAAATTTAGGAGATCTTAGTTACGAGAAATTTATGGATAAAAGTTGTTTGAAACTAGGAATGGAGTTGTCAGATTCTTAATTTAATGTACTTCCTTATATTCTCGCACTTCAAACACGATTTGAAACACGAATGAAGTTAGCAGATTCCGGTACAAGGTCAGCAATACTCACAATAAAATTTATTTGATATTTTATGGATGCACATCCACACTTTGGGTCTTTTCCACCCCTTGGCCCTCCTAGCCCTTTGCTTATATCCTACCCTACCGTGAACGGGGTTCACCCTTGGTTAACGGGGTTCTCTGATACCCGACCGTAGTCGGAGTTAAGCCGATGCGCGTCCAGCGCTCGTCCCTCTAGGCGCCATTAGCGAGCCTAACTCATCCAGTTGAGGTAGGGAACGTAGTTGCGCACCCTAACCACCCAGCTTCGATTCCTCTCCTATCTTCATCCCAAATTTGGGTGCCTAGTTCCTCGTGGGGTTGGTTTTCTCTCCTCCTTGTGAGATGTCCGAATCGTTGACGGCAAGAGATGCTCCTCTCCTTCCATCTTTTCAAAAACAAAAAAGAAAGCACAGCGTCTGTTCCTAAAGCGTCCTAGAAACGTTAGGAGCCGCTCTAAAGACCCGCCACATCGCATCACACGACAAATAAACAAGCACAGATTAATTAAAAGAGACACGAGGCTCGACGGACCCCGTTGGTTGGGGCTAACTCGTGGGAGCCCGAGTACGAGGAGATGATGCTGTCACGCTAACGACGGAAAACTAGGTTTAGTTCATTTTAATTTCATCAGCAGTTCGCCCCTAGGAGTAGCATAATTCCTCTGAAAAAAAAAAGAGGACGGCGAGAGAAGACTACATCTGTTAGAGAGAGAGAGAGAGAGAGAGAGAGCAGGGCAGGCAAAGAAGCATATGCGAGGCATATGTGATGCGCCGTGGAAACGTGTGCCAACGCCGTGCGCGCAGCTCGCCGTCGATCGCCCCTGCGCCCGCGACGCCGCTGGTCGTCGTCATGTTGCCGCCGCCGACCCATCCACCACTCGCCACACCACCCATATCGCTCCCCCTCCTCCTCCCAGAAATCCCTTTCGCTTTATTCCTCTCCGGCTCTCCTCCCATCGACGGCGCCAGGCAACGATAGGATAGATAACCCGGCCCAAGAATCCCACACCCACCAATATTCCCTCCAATACAAAAACGAAAAACGAAAACGAGATAAATAAAATAATATCCCATCTCACTGAACAGAAAAAAAGAGGGTAAATTTTGCCATGCTCTGCTCTGCTCCACGATATAACGGGCGGCTGCTGCCTCCCTTCTTTTGCCCTGCACCCAACCTCGACGCCAGGACAAGAAGTGGGATATATATAGAGAGGGAGGGAGAGCGGAGGTGCCCCTTTCGGTACGTGGCGGCGGCAGCTCCCTTCTTCTCTCTCTCCGGCGGCGCCCGCTGCGGCGTGAGGGGCAGGGCAGGAGGAGGAGATGGCGGCGGCGGGGAACGAGTGGATCAACGGGTACCTGGAGGCGATCCTGGACGCCGGCGTGAAGCTGCGCGGGGAGCAGGGCGGCGCGCTCGCGCTCACGACGCCGAGGCTGCTGCAGGCGCCGGCGCTGGCGGAGGGGGCGGCGTACAGCCCCACGCGCTACTTCGTCGAGGAGGTCGTCAGCCGATTCGACGACCGGGACCTCCACAAGACATGGACCAAGGTATAGTAAGTTAGTAACAGCAGCAGCTGCTTTGATCGCCGGAGCTAGCTCCGGCCTCCGGCTGCTCGATCCTTTCTCGCTCGCGCCTGATTGGCTTTCCGCGCAGGTGGTGGCGATGCGCAGCAGCCAGGAGCGGAATAACCGGCTGGAGAACCTGTGCTGGAGGATCTGGCACGTCGCCAGGAAGAAGAAGCAGGTACGCCGCCATGGCACCAAGGCTGAGCTCAGAGCATCTCTTCGTTCACTCATCACCTGCGCCTGCTCTGCTTTTCGGTAGAAGAAGATCTTTTTCCCCATCAGAACCCGTGTTCGTTTGCGTTCCAAACAAATCAAAGACGATCGTCGCCGGCATCCGCCATCAATCGGCTCCCTAGTTAACCTGGCCCGTAGGGCATTTGCTTGGGTCGTTTGACTCCCGTGGTCAGTTGCGTCCGGGCCATGGCGGTTGATGGTATGGTTTGCCACCCTGTTTTTCGTAACGGGTCGTTACGGAAAACGCGTATTAACCTGCACGTCTACTTAAATCGTCACCTGGGTTTTTCTTGACCGATTTTTCCTTCACCTGTACCTTTTCCCTCCAGAAAATGGAACTAAATTAATTACTTTTTTGAGGGGAACTAAATTAATTATTAATACTAAGAGACTTGGAAATTTTGATGTGTGTGCAATTTAACCATCATGTTACTGTTACGACCACCATGTGCGATAAATGTAGTGAAAGTCACTCTCCGATAAAGCTCTGTCTGGAGCGTAGGATTTTTCTGTTGCTAGAGGGGTTCATCGAATGCCTTTCATATATTGTAATATATTGTAGTGTCGGGTGTTAAATGTGGTGAAACCATAACATTCCTATGATACAATCGGCTCTCATCATGATTCTCATCTTAAAAAATATTTCTATTCAAACTGGCAGGTAGAGTGGGAGTACTCGCGCCAGGTAGCGCGGCGGCGGCTGGAGCAGGAGCTGGGAAGCCGGGAGGCCGCCGAGGAGCTCTCCGACAGCGAGAAGGACCGCCCGGACGGCGCCCCGGCCCTCCAGCCTCCGAGTGTGGCGGCGGCGGCCGACGGCGAGCAGCAGCAGCAGAGCCGACTCGCGAGGATCAACTCCGAGACCCGGATCGTCTCCGAGGACGAGGATGAGGTGGCCAAGGATGACCGGAACCTCTACATCGTCCTCATCAGGTAGCACCAAATCAAAGTGATGATCAGTTGATATTTGACGGATCGCTGACCGACACGTCACGCTTTTGTCCATGGGTGACTTAAATATAATTGGGTTGCGTCCCGTTGCAGCATACACGGGCTCGTCCGTGGGGAGAACATGGAGCTTGGCCGTGACTCTGACACCGGGGGCCAGGTCACTCTCAGCACCCACAAAGCCACTCCTGTTCAAATTTTTCCTTGAAACTTACTCGAATTTTAGGAGATTGAGATTTAAAAGTAGAAATTTCATAGAGCTCTTTGAATGGAATTGTCTTGATTGTGATTTGTTACATCTCCTACTTGACACTGAGCTATCTTATTCTTATCCCGGGTTGGTCAAGTCCAGAGTCCAGTCCAGACAATGTTGACACGTCTGGTGGAGCTGATTTTGACCGAATTACCCTTCTACCTTTTCATCAATTTCGCTTTTTACCCTTTCCACATGTCCGCAGGTGAAGTACGTGGTGGAGCTGGCCCGGGCGCTGGCGGCCACCGCCGGCGTGCACCGCGTCGACCTCCTCACGCGGCAGATCTCCTGCCCAGACGTCGACTGGACCTACGGCGAGCCCGTCGAGATGATCACCCGCCCATCCGACGCCGACGACGCCGGCGGCGACGGCGGGGCCTACATCGTGCGGCTGCCGTGCGGGCCCCGGGACCGGTACCTCCCCAAGGAGTCCCTGTGGCCGCACATCCCCGAGTTCGTGGACCGCGCGCTGGCGCACGTCACCAACGTCGCGCGCGCGCTCGGCGACCAGCTCTCCGACGGCGGCGCGGCGGCCCCGGTGTGGCCGTACGTGATCCACGGGCACTACGCGGACGCGGCGGAGGTGGCGGCACACCTGGCGAGCGCGCTCAACGTGCCCATGGTGATGACGGGCCACTCGCTGGGGCGGAACAAGCTGGAGCAGCTGCTCAAGCTCGGCCGCATGCCGCCCGCCGAGATCCAGGGCACCTACCGGATCGCGCGCCGGATCGAGGCCGAGGAGACCGGGCTGGACGCCGCGGAGGTGGTGGTCACCAGCACCAAGCAGGAGATCGAGGAGCAGTGGGGCCTCTACGACGGCTTCGACGTCATGGTCGAGCGCAAGCTCCGGGTGCGCCGCCGCCGGGGGGTCAGCTGCCTCGGCCGCTACATGCCGCGCATGGTCGTCATCCCGCCCGGCATGGACTTCAGCTACGTCGACACGCAGGACCTCGCCGACGGCGACGGCGACCTGCAGGCGCTCATGAGCCCCGGCAAGGCCAAGAAGCCAATGCCGCCCATCTGGTCGGAGGTAGATGCTGCTGCCATTGCTCTGGGATTCGATCAGCTAGGAACAGAGCAGCGGTGATCAGAACATTCAGACCTGCTCTGTTTCTTCCGCAGGTGCTGAGATTCTTCACCAACCCGCACAAGCCGATGATCCTGGCGCTGTCGCGGCCGGACCCTAAGAAGAACGTCACCACGCTGCTCAAGGCCTACGGCGAGAGCCGCCACCTCCGGGAGCTCGCGAACCTGACGCTGATACTGGGGAACAGGGACGACATCGAGGAGATGTCCGGCGGCGCCGCCACCGTGCTCACGGCCGTGCTCAAGCTCATCGACCGCTACGACCTCTACGGCCAGGTCGCCTACCCCAAGCACCACAAGCAGAACGACGTGCCGCACATTTACCGACTTGCCGCCAAGACCAAGGTACGCCGGGTTTTTTTTCAAAGTGAACAAAATTCATACCCATTTCAGAACATTTTCGAACTTCCAGACTAATTTTCTTGATCATTTGCAGGGAGTTTTCATAAACCCTGCTCTCGTTGAGCCATTC